>NC_092335.1:276132500-276732500 GCF_046630445.1 Rutidosis leptorrhynchoides
TTTTTGGGTGTGTTTTCGCAGAAAATATGGAAATGGGGAAAGAGACTGGTCTGATCTACCAGTTATCATTTTTCTGTATTTTCTGAACTCCGCGAGTCGCGGTGTGTGTCCCTATCAAACTCCGCGAGTCGCGGTAAATTTTTTTTTTATTTTTTTAATAATCTTTAACTTATAAAACAATTAAGTAATTAATTTTAAAATTTTGTTTCCCTTGTTATTTAGGACGAGGTCGTTTCGGAACGATGTCCTAGTCCGTCCCTCGACAAAATTTTAAAATTTGTCAATTTAAAGAGCGGTTTTAAAAGCAAAGATTTTTGGGTTTTTAATGTTTTTGGCATACTTTAATTCAATAAGATTAAAAATAATGATAATAAAAGTTCTCGTCCCTCCCTCGGGTAAAGCAATTTCGGTTCAACGACCTAGTCTTCAACTTACGACGAATTTTTAAAAATCATATTTTTAACTTAGCAAAATAAAGTAAATTTTTGTTTTTTAAATTCACACCAAACTTAAATTTAAAATGCATAAAATTAAAAATTCATATTATTAAAAATTCACACCAAGCTTAAATTTAATTTTGTTTTTATACATACAAACTTATATTAAAAATATTAATTTTTAAAATATTTACAATTTTAAATATATTGATTTAAAAAGTTTACAATATCAATTTAAGATTTATATATTAATTTTAAAAACATGGTAAAAATAAAATTAAAAATCTTTTTGGCTTTTATTCTACTTTAATCAATCAAATATTATCAAAAATATGCGCCCATCTTTTCGGTAAAGTAATTTCGGTTCATTGACCTAATTTAACTCATGACGAATTTTTGAAATATTTTGGGTTGACTGATTAAAGATATTTATACCTTAAGAATAAACGGTAAATTTCGCAGTGATGTAATAAATTTTTGTATGATATCAATAACTTCGGTCGCAAGACCTAATTTTATTGAATACCACTTTAATACTTTATAGCGAACAAATTAGCGTTTATTATCAAAAGGTTAAAAATAAAAATAAAAATAAAAACTGTACAAACTTACCTGTGAAATAGTATTCTTAGTGATATTCTCTAGCCCACTCATAAGATAGTCAGACTAATTGATTTTCCATGGCTACATAGGCGTAACCTCGAGCATTCAATGTTTTTTCTTCTAAACATATGAACGGTCCATCTCTGCATAAAGTAACAAATTCGGTGTTTGAATAGGTTTGATTATTTGAACATTTACCTTCGTGTGACCATTTTCCGCATTTGTGACATTTTTCAAGGTTTCGTGCTCTTCTTTTCGCTGCAGATTTTGATTTTCCTTTACCAAATTGTAACTTATTATCTTCGCATCTGGATTCTTTTCTTACTCCGTCCAATTTTTCTCTGATTACTGATACCAGTTCACTCGGAAGTGTGTCATTATTACGTTTAGTAATCAAAGCGTGTAGCATTGGACCATGGTTTAATTCACAGGAAGTCTTCATTTCGAAAAACCTAAAAAAAATAAAAATTCAGAATGGAGGGAGAAGACTAGTTCTTTAGGGTCTGCTAGGGAAAGACCATTCGGGTTCTATTTTCGAGAACTACACGAAAACAGAAAATCTAACTCTAACAGAAATACATATTATCCTTTAAAGACTTGATTCTCCCCACACTTAGTTAGCTGTGGTATCGAAATTGTGATTAACTTCGTTGTCGACTTCCATCGGACTATCTATGTAGTGTTTAACTCTGTGACCATTAACTTTAAATTCAATCCAATTTGAATTTATTAATTCTATCGTTCCGTATGGGAATACTCTTTTGATTATGAATGGTCCAGACCATCTTGATTTCAATTTTCCAGGAAATAGCTTGAATCGTGAATTGAAAAGAAGAACTCTGTCTCCTTCTTTAAATTCTTTTGAACTTCTGATTCTTTTATCATGCCATTTCTTCGTTCTTTCCTTATAGATTAAAAATTTTCGTATGCTTCATGTCTTAATTCTTCTAATTCGTTTAATTGACTTAATCGTAGACGTCCAGCTTCATGTAAATCAAGATTACATGTCTTCAAAGCCCAAAATGCTTTGTGTTCAATTTTTACTGGAAGATGACATGCTTTTCCGTAAACGAGTTTAAAAGGTGTGGTTCCAATTGGAGTTTTGTAGGCTGTTCTAAAAGCCCAGAGTGCATCCTCCAATTTAATGGACCATTCCTTCGGATTTGATCCTACGATTTTCTCTAGAATACGTTTCAAAGCTCGGTTAGTATTTTCAACTTGTCCACTTGTCTGTGGATGATAAGCGGTGGAGATTTTATGAGTTACTCCATATCTTTTGAGAACTTTCTCAAGTTGATTATTACAGAAATGAGTTCCCCGATCACTTATTAAAGCTTTCGGTGTTCCAAATCTTGCAAAAAGACGTTTTAAAAAGTTGACTACAACTCGTGCATTGTTAGTTGGGAGAGCTTGTGCTTCCGCCCATTTAGATACATAATCAATGGCTACGAGAATGTAGAGATTATTATGAGATTTTGGAAATGGACCCATAAAGTCAATACCCCAAATGTCAAATACTTCACATACTTGAATGATATTTTGTGGCATTTCATCACGTTAACTTATTTTTCCGGCCCTTTGACAAGCATCACAGGATTTGCAAAGAAGGTGTGCGTCTTTGTAAATTGTAGGCCAATAGAATCCAGTATCGTAAACTTTTCTTGCTGTGAGTTGAGGCCCATAATGCCCTCCTGTTGGTCCTGTGTGACAATGGTTTAAGATTTTACTAGCTTCATCTCCGAATACACATCGGCGTATTATTCCATCGGGACAACTTTTAAACAAATGTGGATCTTCCCAGAAATAGTGATTTATATCACTAAAGAATTTCTTTCGTTTTTAGTACGACAATCCTTTTTCAAGGAATCCACATACTAAGTAGTTTGCATAGTCTGCAAACCATGGAATTTCATTATGATCTATCTTCAATAGATATTCATCAGGAAAGTTGTCTTGTATGGCCGATTCATTTAGAACTTCTAATTCGGGATTTTCAAGACGAGAAAGATGATCAGCGGCGAGATTTTCTGCTCCTCTTTTATCTCGGATTTCAATATCAAACTCTTGTAAGAGTAAGATCCAACAGATTAATCTTGGTTTAGCATCTTGTTTCGAAAATAGGTATCTAAGAGCAGAATGGTCGGTATAGACCACCGTTTTTGCTAGAACGAGATATGAACGAAATTTGTCAAAAGCAAAGACAATAGCAAGGAGTTCTTTTTCAGGAGTTATGTAATTTGTTTGTGCTCCTTGTAACGTCTTACTAGCATAATATATAGGTTGAAATCGTTTTTCAATCCTTTGTCCTAAAACGGCTCCCATTGCAAAATCACTTGCATCGCACATTAGTTCAAACGGTAGATTCCAATTTGGTGTTATCATGATCGGCGCATTAGTGAGTTTTTCTTTAAGAATATTAAAAGATTTGATGCATTCATCTGAAAAGATGAATGGAGCATCTTTTTCTAGGAGTTTATTCATAGGAGTGGCAATTTTAGAAAACTCTTTTATGAAGCGTCGATAAAAACTGGCATGCCCTAGAAAACTCCTAACTCCTCTAACATTTGTGGGATGTGGAAGTTTAGCAATTACATCTACTTTAGCTCTATCCACTTCAATTCCTTCCTTTGAAATTTTATGACCCAGAACGATGCCTTCTTTAACCATGAAATGGCATTTCTCCCAATTAAGTACTAGATTTGATTGTTCGCATCTAATAAGCATTCGTTCAAGATTATCTAGACATGTTTCAAAAGTATCACCGAAGACTGAAAAGTCATCCATGAAAACTTCCATGCATTCTTCTATCATGTCATGAAAAATCGCCATCATGCACCTTTGAAAGGTTGCAGGGGCATTGCTAAGTCCAAATGGCATGCGTTTGTAAGCAAAAGTACCATAAGGGCACGTGAACGTGGTTTTCTCTTGATCTTCGGGTGCTATTGGAATTTGAAAATATCCGGAAAAACCATCAAGAAAACAATAGTAACTATTTCCGGCTAATCTTTCTAACATTTGATCAATGAAAGGTAAGGGAAAGTGATCTTTTCTGGTGGCGTCATTTAATTTTCTATAATCAATACAAACACGCCATCCTGTAACAGTCCTAGTAGGAATAAGCTCATTTTTCTCATTTATAATGACAGTCATGCCACCCTTCTTAGGTACGTATTGAACTGGGCTTACCCATGGACTATCAGAAATTGGATAAATTAAACCTGCATCAAGCAGTTTAATAATTTCTTTCTTAACAACATCTTGCATATTAGGATTTAGTCTTCGTTGGCGTTGCACATACGTTTTATGACCTTCTTCCATAAGGATTTTATGTGTGCAATACGAAGGACTTATTCCTTTAATATCATGAATCTTCCATGCAATGGCTGGTTTATGAGCTTTCAACACAGAAATGAGTTGTGATTTCTCATTTTCGGTAAGAGAAGACGATATTATTACAGGTAATTCAGATTCACCATGTAAATAAGCATATTCTAAATGGTTTGAAAGTGGCTTTAGCTCTAATATCGGAGGTTCTTCTATCGATGATTTATATCAATATCTGTCTTCTTCTTTTAGCATTTGAATTTCTTCTGTTGTTGGTTCATATCCATTAGCCATTAGTGTAGCTAATATTTCAGTTTCATCAATTGGTTCAGTTCCTTCTCCTAAAGAACATTCTCCTGTTCCTTGTAATTCTGGAAATTCTTCTAACAATTCTGCATGTGATTCTATAGTTTGAATATAATAACATGTATCATCTGCAGATTGCGGTTGTTGCATAGCTCTATCAACTGAAAAGGTAACACTCTCGTCCTCTATACTTAGGGTTAGTTTCTTACCAAACACGTCTATCATTGCTTTAGCCGTGTTTAAGAATGGTCTTCCTAATATGAGAGGAACTTGAGAATCTTCTTCCATGTCTAGAACAACAAAATCTACTGGAAATACTAAAGTACCAACTTTAACTAGCATGTTCTCCATTATCCCTCTAGGATATTTTATTGATCTATCGACTAGTTGTATGCTTATTCTTGTTGGTTTCAATTCTCCAAGGTCTTGTTTAGTGTATAGTGAATACGACATTAAATTTATACTAGCACCTAAGTCTGCCAATGCTTCTATTGAACTAAGACTACCCAGAAAACATGGAATTGTGAAACTTCCTGGATCTGATAATTTTTCTTGTATCTTATTCAACAGCACTTTTGAACAATTATCATTCATAGTAACAGCCGAGAGTTCTTCCATTTTCTTTCTATTCGAGATTAGATCTTTCAGAAATTTAGCATATCTAGGCATTCCTGAAATCACATCAATGAAAGGAAGATTTACATTTATCTGTTTAAACATATCCAAGAATTTGGATTGCTCGGCTTCAAGTCTCTCTTTTTTCATTTTACTCGGATAAGGAAGTGGTGGTTGGTATGGTTTAACATAAGGTTTAGCCTTAACTGTGTTATCTTCATTAACCTTTTCAACTACCGGTTCTTTTTCCTTATCTTGTTCAGGTTGTGGTTCTTGTGGAGTAGGAATAGCTTCATCAGAAATTACAGGTATTTCAGGTGGTTTAAGTGTAATACCACTTCTTGTGGTAATAGCTTTAGCTGTTTCATTCCGGGGGTCAGCATTTGTATCACTAGGTAAACTTCCCGGTTTTCTTTCACCTATTAACCTTGCTAGGTTACTTACTTCTTGTTCCAGATTTTGAATAGAAGCTTGTTGATTTCTAAATGCTTGAGCATTTTGTTCATTCGTTTGTTTCTGAGATGTGAAAAACTGTGTTTGAGTTTCAACTAGCTTCTGTAGGTTTTTCGTATGCCCGAGAGACATATTAAATTAATGTGGCTAATGTGTTATGATCCAAGTCGGGTCATACCCAATAACAAGCTTACCGACACCTTATATGTATTTAAACTTAACGAATGGATCGTTATGAAAATACGCGACACTTGGATTTCAGAAAATCGGGTTTCTGAAATATTTTCACTTGAGATAAATTATTTGGATAATTTATATAATGAGGATTTAATTATTTATGGGTGTAAATAATTAAAATGTGTTATATTTTATAAATGGTTTTATAAAATATGCAAGTAACAAAACAAATACATGAATTTATATAAATTGTTTTGTAAACAATTTAACTATATATAAATGCATTTGGGTGGCAGAATTTTGGTCTCCAAGGGAGCATCTTTTACTTGTATTTTGTTACTTTTGAGGGCACAATTCCTCATACATATGCTAGTCTCTATAACCATGCATTGGACTCAAGTGAGAGAGGGAGATATACAAAAATAACACACTAAAATTCTGGTTTGGGAGCTGAATCTGGCCGAAACTGTTTTGGCTTCAAAGAGGCTCCTTTTGCTTGTTATTTTAGCTCTCATTAGTGTCTAAAATCCTAACTTATCAAAGGTGGTGTTGGTACACAAAAGGCTTGGGGTATAGCACACTTGAGGCTTCAAGTTAGAAGCTTTTTCAAGTCATCATCTTCATCTACTTCCTGCTCATTTTGGAGCAGTTGCTGTTCGGTTTTTGGAAGCTAAATAAGGTGGTCTTGAAGCTTGGTTTATTAGCTCATTAAGGTTCTAAGGTGTAGCCAAGTTAAAGGGTAGTGTTGGTGCATTACTCCTTCATCATTTGTTCTTCATTTCAGCCCTCAAACCTTGTTTTGAGGAGGTATAATTCACTCCCTTCCTTTTAATTTGTGAGTATTATTTCACAACTTGATCCATGGGGTTTAGCTTTAAATTGGTTAAAGTTTAACAAGTAAAACTTAATAATTACACGCTTCCGCTTTTAATTGATTCTTAAATGGTTTTAAGTATAATGGAACTTGTTAAATCCCAACAATGGTATCTAGAGCCGAAGTTGTTGAAATATGCTTCGAATTATTGTTTTAAACCCACTATATTTGCATTCTAAGTACATGCATGAAAGAAGAATGCAAAAATTATTGGTTTTGGGTGGGTACTTCATTATGGCCGAATTTATTAGGGTTCAAAATTGGGTTTTGAGCTCTATCATTTGGTCATATTTTGTTGCATGTTAAAGTTCACAATCCTAGCCTTGACCTTGTGTTGATTGCATGTTATATTTGGTTGATTTGTTATATTCATTTGGTATGTAATATTATTCATTCAATTGGCATGTAATAATTATTATTTTGGCTATGTAATTTGTTTTACATTTGGTATGTAAAATAGAATAGGTTGTATTTCATTTTCTAGATAAAAATGTATTAGGATACATATTTTGTAAAAATGAAGAACAAGATGATGAAGACTTGAAGAACACAAGGAGCATTTGGATGCAAGGTTAAGTGGGAGATTGTAATCTCCTACTTTGTATTATTACCCCTTAACCCGGTGACATTTGTTTTCGGCTAAACAAATGTCCACCAAAATGGCTAGATTGTGAACACGCTTTTTTTTGCATGTGTGGTTGTTTGTATGATTATTGTTTTGTATGTTTGGTTGATACAATTAATCACAAGATAACAACAAACAAAACGACAATTTAATTGGTTAAATTAGACGTTCTAAGTACATGCAAAATGGCAATTTAAATGGTTAAATTAAAATAGCAACCAAAACCCTTAATAAATGGTTATTAAGAACATGATAAGGATCATACATATAAAATGGTTTATATCAAGTAATTGGCTTAATTACAAAACATGAAAATGGATTTTCAAATAAACCATACACTAAATGCATGTTGGTGTATGGTGCAAAAGTTTTCCTAAACTAGAAATAACGAAAACTCAAAATCTCTTTAACAAACAAGCTAAACAAGTTTAACGCCATCCTTTTGTGAAAACACTTAGACATATTAAGAAACTCTTGACGGGATAAAGGTCACCTAACCGTTATGAGCGGACTAATATGAATAAGGTAAATTTCGCACACTTGTGGGATAAAGGTCACCTAACCACTTGTATGTTGAATTTACATGTTTACACAAGTAGGACGACTTGATTTGGGAATCATGAACTTAGGGTCACCGAAGCATGAGGAACAAATAGGCGTTGATGGGATAAATATGCCATGCAAAAGGATTGCATGATCCCATAACTTAGAAGTTGCAAAAGGATTGCAATTGTCATATAATGACTACCTAGCTAAATCAAATGACGGGATAAAGGTCACCTAACCGAAATTTGGTTTACCGTTGGATTCTAATATTTAATAAGTCAATTGAAATATAAAAGGGTATTGTTTATTAAATTTAAAATCGATACTTAAATGAACTTTGTTAAATTTTGTAGATGGCCGCCAATAACAACAACAACATTCCAAACGCACCACTTAACCTAAACCACCTATCATTAAGGTCTCTCCTCGAGAAAGACAAACTCAACCATACTAACTTTATGGATTGGTTCCGCAATCTTCGGATTGTCCTCAAACAAGAGGATAAAGCGTATGTACTTGAGGACCCCATTCCCGATCAACCGGATGAGAATGATGTGGAGGCAATGGCCTCTTACGATAAGTATTGCCACGACTCCCTTCAAGTCTCATGCTTAATGCTTGGGACTATGATACCCGAACTCCAAAAGGATTTCGAGCATCATAGTGCATACGACATGATAACGCAATTGAAGGAGATGTTCCTTCAACAAGCGCGTGTCGAGCGCTTCGAAACGGTTCGGGCGCTACATGCTTGTCGTATGGACGATACCCAATCGGTTTCATCTTATGTACTTAAGATGAAAAGCCTTATCGATCGTGCAAACCGTCTTAACCTAAACATATCTAATGAGTTAGCCACCGATCTTATCCTTAACTCCCTATCAAAAAGGTTTGATCAATTTGTAATTAATTACAATATGAATGGGATGGATAAGAGCATAGGTGAGCTTCACGGTATGCTTAGAACGGCCGAAACTAGCATGGGTAAAAGGGCTTTACCCGTGTTAGCAATCGATCAAGGTGGATCTAAAGGTAACGCCTCTAAGCCAAAGGTGGCTAAGAGGAAAGGACCCGCCCATCAAGGCAAAGGGAAGGGGAAGATGGTTACCCCAACCAAGAACAAGGCTAAGAAGCAAAAGGTAGCCGAGAAGGCAAACCCCAAGGAAGACCCATGTTTCGGTTGCGGTGAGATGGGTCATTGGAAACGAAACTGTCCGGTCTACCTTAAGGAGTTGAAGGAGAAGAGGGATGCAGGGCAAACCTCAGGTAATATATATATGGTATATATAGAGCTTAGTATTACTTCTTCTAATACATGGGTATTAGACACTGGATGTGGAACTCACATTTGCAATTCATTGCAGGGGTTCAAAAGAAGTAGCAAGCAAACGGGAACATCAAGTCTCTACATGGGTAATGGAGCCAAAGTACAAGTGAAGGCTCAAGGAGACTTTGTGTTGAAGCTTCCAAGTGGTTTGGAACTTATTTTGAAAGATGTTTTGTATGCACCTGATTTATGTCGAAACATTATTTCCATTTCCCGTTTGAAACAATGTGGTTTTTATCTTAATTTTGTTAATGATGATATCCATATTTATTTAGATAATGTATTCTATTTCAAGGCTTCACCTTCAAATGGAATTTATGAATTGGTTCATGATGACACGTCATCTAGTAGCTCAATGTACCATACAAGCACCAAGAAACTCAAAAGGGATTTGAGTGATTCCTATTTATGGCATTGTCGCCTTGGTCACATAAACAAGAACCGAATGCATACACTTCAAAAGGATGGACTTTTGAAATCAAATGAAATGGATTCGTTTGATGTATGTGAATCTTGTTTACAAGGCAAGATGACTAAAGCACCTTTCAAAGGGACTTATGAAAGGGCTAAAGATTTATTGGGATTAATACATTCGGATGTATGTGGACCCTTTAAACCCATGACTAGGAATGGTGAAAGATACTTTGTTACTTTCATTGATGACTTTAGTCGTTTCGGATATGTCTACTTATTAAGACATAAGGACGAAACGTTTGAAGCATTCAAAGAATATCAAAACGAAGTACAAAATCAACTCAATAGGACAATTAAGGTACTTCGTACCGATAGAGGAGGTGAATACCTAAGCGATGCCTTCCAAGATCATCTTAGGAGTTGTGGGATTATCTCACAACTTACTCCACCCGGAACACCCCAACTTAATGGAGTTTCCGAAAGGAGGAACCGAACCCTAATGGATATGGTTCGATCTATGATGGCAAGAAGCTCGTTGCCTCTATCATTTTGGGGTTATTGTCTAAGCTCCGCGGCTCGTATTTTAAATATGGCCCCAACCAAGAAAGTGGAACGAACTCCTCACGAGATGTGGTTTGGTAAACCTCCATCTCTATCATACTTAAAGGTATGGGGATGTGAAGCTTATCCTAAGCGTTACGTCCCTAATAAGTTGAATGCTCGATCCACGAAGTGTATCTTCATAGGATATCCCAAGGATGATATGGGATATTATTTCTATGATCCATCCGAGCAGAATGTATTTGTTGCTCGAAAGGCGGAATTCCTTGAAACTAAGTTCCTAATGGAAGGAAATAGTGAAAGGAAGATAGATCTTGAAGAGGTTCAAGATCAAGTAGATGATACACAATTGGTTAACACTAGCACTCAACATGAAAATGTTGATAGTGATCAAATGGATGATCAAAATACACAAGACATTCGTAGATCTAGTAGGATTAGCAATCCTCCTGAGAGATATGGGTTTCTCATAGATGGTTGCTATACGGTTGATTTGGATGAACCAACAAACTACCAAGATGCTTTATCAAGGATTGATAAAGATAAATGGCAGGATGCCATGAACGCCGAGATGCAATCCATGTATGAAAACCAAGTGTGGGAACTTGTTGAGCAACCTCCTAGCTCTAAGCTAGTTGATTGCAAATGGCTTTTCAAGAAGAAAACCGACATACATGGAAACTTGGATACATATAAAGCTAGGCTTGTAGCAAAAGGTTTCACTCAAACTCAAGGGGTTGATTATGATGAAACTTTCTCGCCAGTGGCAATGCTAAAGTCTATTAGGATATTATTTGCCATTGCTGCTCACGACGACTATGAAATATGGCAAATGGATGTCAAAACCGCTTTCCTAAATGGATATCTTATGGAAGATGTCTATATGGTCCAGCCTGAAGGTTTTGTTGATCCAAAATATCCTAAAAGGGTATGCAAGTTAAATAAGTCAATCTACGGATTGAAACAAGCATCTAGAATGTGGAATCATCGTTTTAATGAGGAAGCCGAGAAATTTGGCTTCATTAAAAATGGTGATGAAGCTTGTGTATATAAGAAAGCTAGTGGGAGCACTATCATATTCCTTGTACTATATGTGGATGATATATTATTATTTGGGAATGATATTACCACAATGCAAGGAGTCAAAACTTGGCTAAAGAGTTGCTTCTCCATTAAGGATCTTGGAGATGCACAATACATATTGGGGATAGGGATCTATAGGAATAGATCCAAGAGATTGATAGGTTTAAGTCAAAGTACATACATTGATAAAATCTTGAAAAGGTTCAAGATGGAAAACTCTAAGAAAGGTTTGGTACCTATTCAAAGAGGAACCAGTCTCAGTTCATCTCAGTGTCCCACCACGAAAGATGAACAAGAGAAAATGAAGAAAGTCCCATACGCATCTGCTATTGGGTCTATCATGTATGCAATGATATGTACTAGACCGGATGTGTCATGCGCTCTAAGCTTGACAAGTAGATACCAGAATAACCCAGGAAACAGTCATTGGGTTGCTGTTAAAAGTATATTGAAATACCTTAGGAGGACTAAGGATATGTTTCTAATATATGGGTCTGGTGAGGAGGAACTCGCTGTAAAAGGTTACGTGGATGCGAGTTTCCAAACTGATCGAGATGACTCTCGATCACAATCCGGTTATGTCTTCATGTTAAATGGTGGTGCGGTCTCTTGGAAGAGTTCGAAACAGGAGGTTGTTGCGTTATCCACTACAGAGTCGGAGTACATTGCCGCCTCACTGGCAGCTCAGGAAGCTGCATGGATGAAGAAATTCATCGACGACTTAGGAGTGGTCCCTTCCATTTAGGACCCTCTTGAGATCTTTTGTGACAATGAGGGTGCGATTGCTCAAATCAAGGAACCTCGTGCCCATCAAAAGACTCGTCACATTGAGCGGAGATTCAACTACATAAGGGATGAAGTTGAAAAAGGAAAGATATGTATTCGCAAAGTTCATACAGATCATAATGTTGCGGATCCACTCACGAAGCTTTTACATGGGCCAAAACATGAGGGACATGTTTGTGCATTAGGGCTTCGATATTCTAGTGATTGGATATGATCTATTTTATGTATTGTACCGGAACGAAATTATTCAAACTCATTAATATAATTATGGTATTAATTTAATTATGAGTCATGTTCCAATTTTGCATATTTTATCCATGAATAAACTATTATTCTAAATTCCGTAGTTGATCACATTTGTGGGAACAAGTGTGAGGTCTAGACTATTATGAACTTGGATTGGTTAACATTCAAATGGAGAATGTGGGGCAAGGTTGCAACCAAGGTTCATAGATATTTGTGGGACACAAATATTGGAGGACCCGCTCTCAAGATTTACTGTATGGAGCCTTTGTGGTTGATCACATGTAATCTTGAGTAAAGGAGAATATCATTGTATCCTCTGACCTGAGATACATATTGGGTTCAGATATTCACCGAATATCGTGCCTTGATTCTTTCCTTCGCTATTCTGAAAAGGTAGCTCATAAGGGAGGCTTCAGGTATGGTACAAAGTGTAGTGTCCAGGACGTATGTAGCCAAGATGGAATTTGTCCCTCTTATTCGTTGAGAGTTAGATGTCTAAGGCCTGATAAAGTTAAATCTATAAGAGAGTGATCACTCTATGTCTCTTGGATTTAACATGACATCTAGGACGAAAGGATATAATGAAAGATTCACCTAAATCATATTCGAGATGGGGACTCGAAAGGGATGATGTTATTGAATGGCACAAAGTCATAACATATTGGGGGTGATGGACGGTCGTTAGGTGGTATCCGTCACTTGCATTAATTTCTTATGTTTCTCGTGCAAGTGGGAGATTGTAGGTTTTTCGTATGCCCGAGAGACATATTAAATTAATGTGGCTAATGTGTTATGATCCAAGTCGGGTCATACCCAATAACAAGCTTACCGACACCTTATATGTATTTAAACTTAACGAATGGATCGTTATGAAAATACGCGACACTTGGATTTCAGAAAATCGGGTTTCTGAAATATTTTCACTTGAGATAAATTATTTGGATAATTTATATAATGAGGATTTAATTATTTATGGGTGTAAATAATTAAAATGTGTTATATTTTATAAATGGTTTTATAAAATATGCAAGTAACAAAACAAATACATGAATTTATATAAATTGTTTTGTAAACAATTTAACTATATATAAATGCATTTGGGTGGCAGAATTTTGGTCTCCAAGGGAGCATCTTTTACTTGTATTTTGTTACTTTTGAGGGCACAATTCCTCATACATATGCTAGTCTCTATAACCATGCATTGGACTCAAGTGAGAGAGGGAGATATACAAAAATAACACACTAAAATTCTGGTTTGGGAGCTGAATCTGGCCGAAACTGTTTTGGCTTCAAAGAGGCTCCTTTTGCTTGTTATTTTAGCTCTCATTAGTGTCTAAAATCCTAACTTATCAAAGGTGGTGTTGGTACACAAAAGGCTTGGGGTATAGCACACTTGAGGCTTCAAGTTAGAAGCTTTTTCAAGTCATCATCTTCATCTACTTCCTGCTCATTTTGGAGCAGTTGCTGTTCGGTTTTTGGAAGCTAAATAAGGTGGTCTTGAAGCTTGGTTTATTAGCTCATTAAGGTTCTAAGGTGTAGCCAAGTTAAAGGGTAGTGTTGGTGCATTACTCCTTCATCATTTGTTCTTCATTTCAGCCCTCAAACCTTGTTTTGAGGAGGTATAATTCACTCCCTTCCTTTTAATTTGTGAGTATTATTTCACAACTTGATCCATGGGGTTTAGCTTTAAATTGGTTAAAGTTTAACAAGTAAAACTTAATAATTACACGCTTCCGCTTTTAATTGATTCTTAAATGGTTTTAAGTATAATGGAACTTGTTAAATCCCAACAGCTTCGTCATCATATCTTCTAAATTCGGCTTTTTATCATCGGGTTGTGGTGGTTTGTTTTGAAAATTAGGTCTTTGCTGGTTGTAAGTATTATTGGATACTTGTTGATTGCTAGGATCTTGTTGGTTGTTGTATGGAACATTTCGATTATAATTCTGGTTTTGATTGTAAATTGGTCTTGGCGGTTGATAATTATTCTGATAATTATTTCCAGGCCTTTGGTTTATGTATGAAATATTCTCTCTTTGTTCCATTGTTAGTTCAATACTGAGACAATCTTTTGTCAAATGTGGTCCTCCACACTGCTCACAACTAATTCGTATTGAGTGGATATCTTTAGTCATCTTTTCCATTCGTCTCTCGACAGCATCTATCTTTGCTGAAATGGAATCTAAGTCATGGCTAGAATCGGCTCTAGCTGCTTTAGATGATCTAACGATATCTTTTTCTTGGTGCCACTCATGTGAGTGGGAAGCAGTGTTATCAATAATTTTATAAGCATCAGTTTCTGTTTTCTTCATAATGGAATCACCAGCTGCTATATCGATGTCTTTCCTTGTAGTGATGTCGCATCCTTGGTAGAATATTTGTACTATTTGACAGGTGTCTAAACCATGTTGCGGACATCCTCTTAATAACTTTCAAAATCTTGTCCACGCCTCATATAGAGTTTCATTCGGTTTCTGTGTGAACGTAACAATTTCTCCTTGAAGTCTTACGGCTTTAGATGCCGGAAAGAATTGTTTAAGAAATTTTTCAACTAAAACGTCCCATGTATCAATCGCCCCTTCAGGTAACGATTCCAACCAATCTTTGGCTTCTCCCTTTAAAGTCCAGGGAAATAACATGAGATATATCTGTTCATCCTCAACTTCTCTTATTTTAAATAGTGTGCAAATCCTATTAAAGGTACAAAGATGTTCATTTAGATCTTCCTTCGGCGCACCACTAAATTGGCATTGATTAGTCACCATGTGTAGAATTTGTCCTTTGATTTCATAATCTGGCGCATTAATGTCAGGATGAGTAATTGCGTGACCTTGGCCAGTGCGTTTAGCTCGCATTCGGTCTTCCATACTTAAAGGTTCCAGATTCTCCATGATTGAATTTGTTGAATCTGAATCACTAGAGGATTCCGATTTAATCGTTCGTTCCTCAACAATCTCTGTTTGAATGATTGGTGGTTTCGGAGGAAAAATTAATGGTTCAGGATCTATGAATTGTCCCTGAATATTGTCCGGATTCTCAATTGTGAGGTCGGGTTCAAAAAATGGATTATCGAAAATTTGAATTGGAGTACTTGGTCGACTGGATGACGATTCTAAAAAAAAATCAACGGCGACAATATTAGCTAGATGTCTTGATCGAGTTACAGGTGGTGAACGTACAAAAGGTGGTGAACGTCTTGCTCGGTGCATTCACTGAATATCCTATTAATTTTTAAAAGGAAAGAAAAATTATATAAGTTATCCAATTAATAGACTTTTCTGATTTTGCCCACGTTTCGAATAGCCAAAAGATGCAGCAGAGGGGCAGGATTCGTTTGGTCTCAATATAATTGAGTACCGTTTGGCTCCAATAACCCGGTCCACGTACAAATCCAACTATTACTACGAACCAGAAAATTTTGATGTCTATCAATTTAACCACTTAAAATAAATTTTCGTAATTTAAAGAAATTTAGATAAGAAATAGAGAAAATTCTAAGTCCTAAAAACTAGAATGGCGAGAAATGAGAAAGAAAAAGAGCGCGTCGAAAAAGGTCGAAAAAGAAAAGGGTTGAAAAATAAAAGGCGTCGAAAAAGAAAAAAGAAAAAGAGTGACTATAAAACTTTAAAACACTCGACTAACCCAACCTTATTATTATTACTAACTTAAAATTAAAATCACAAATTGAGATTACTAATTGGAGTGATAATTGATACATAGGTAAAAGGCGTCGAAAAATGAAAGTAAGAAAGTAGCGCGTTGAAACTTAAAAAAGAACTAAAAACTAAGAAATAAAAGTTGCGTCTTAAAAATATTAAAGCTTACAAGAAAAACTATATCCCAAATGGAAATATCTTAAAAAGGCACTAAAATATAAAAATGGCGTCGCAAAATTCTAAAGCACCTAAATCTTAGTCTAAAGAGAAAACACTTAAGGGATTTTACGGCAAAGCCTAAAAATCTATAAATAAAAATAACTAAGGCAAAAACTATGACTTAGAACTAAAAAAAAAAAGCGAAAAATACAAATATTACGCTAAAACAATTAAAAGGAACAAAATATAAAAATAAACTAAAAGTTGTAAAAATTACAATTTTTATAAAAATATTATTTTTATATTATTTATTTTATTAAACTATTAAGTTTATATAAATTAAATAACTAATTAAAACTAAATAATACAAAATAATAATAAAAACTAAATTAAAAATTAAATTAAAACACTAACCTAATTAGGGTTATAATTAAAAAATAATAATAATAATTACTCCGTATTTAATGCAGTTTAGGGTTTCTGTGTGACCTGTCTGGGCGGCTCCGCGAGTCGCGGTGAACCCAGTTCAAAAACTGTCCAGTTTCAGTTCAGAAACAGGTTCAAATTCGGTCAGGTTCAGATTTATATATATATTTTTTATTTTTTTATTTATATTTTATATATTTTTCTGTTTTAATATTTAATTAATATATTTATATAAATTTAATAAAACTTATATTTTAAAAACTAAAATAAAAATAAAGATACTTATAATTTTATAAATAAAAATCTTAAAAATAAATTTATAAATATTTTTTTTTTAGGTTTTTGATTTTTTATATATATATTTTTTTTATATTAAAAAATATATATTTTACAAAAACTAATTAAAACTTAATACAAAATTTTTTTATGTGGCGTTTCGCTTCGGCGTTCCCCGGCAGCGGCGCCAAAAATACTTGATGTTATGCGAGGTGTATATAAAATAGCTTTATTTTTACTAGGAAAAAACTATTAAATACGATACAATTTTACACAAGATATTTATTTATTTATAGAATGGATATACTTAAACCTTGCTACAACACTTATAGGCAGTGTACCTAATCGTACAGTAGTGTAGTTTTTAGTAAGTCCGGTTCGTTCCACAGGAAAAATCTTTTAAACGAAGCTTAACGCTATATTAGTTTTAATTTATAAAAATACAAAAATATATAAGTAATATTATTATTATAAAGGGGAGTTTTTACCATTTAATGACCGGTTTGTCGATTTTTAAAACTTTAGTCTCAGTTAAAACCTAATGTAAAATATTAAATAAATAAAAGACAATTTAAAGCGTAAAGTAAATAACGATAATGAAATTGCGATAAATAAAAGTGCGATAAAATAAAATTGCAATAATTAAAAAGTACTATAATTAAAAGTGCAATTAAATACAATAACAATAAATAAAAGTGCGATAATTAAAAGTGCAATTAAATATAAAATAAAGGAAATTAAATATGAAATAAAAGAATTATGCTTATTTAAACTTCCGTAATCATGATGTTTGACGTGTTGATTTTAGTTTTATGCCCATGGGTTAATTGTCCTTTGTCCTGGATTATTTAATATGTCCGTCTGGTTTTTGTCCATAACAGTCAATCGGTCATAAATTTAAGGTGCGAGTGTCCTCGTCAAATTATCCTTATACCCAAAGTCAAATATTCCAACTAATTGGGGACTTAAACTGTAACGAGGTTTTAATACTTTGTTTAATAATTACACCAGGTTATCGACTGCGTGTAACCCTAGGTTTTAATACTTTTTTATCAATTATGCCAAGTGTCCTTGTACATAATTTCACCCCTGTTTTAATAATTCCATAGACTATTAATCTATTCCCGTGTCCGGTTAAATGAACGATTATTCGTACATATAAATACCCCGCCCATCGTGTTCGATCGAGTGTATATGGTTATTTATAGGAACGTCCAATTGCAAATCTTTATATTAAAATTAACAAACTATCATTTAGTTAAACAAATATAAAGCCCATTAATAGCCCATAGTCTAATTTCCACAAGTGTCGTTCTTTTGTCCAAACCCCAATTATGGTTCAAAGCCCAATTACCCAATTTTAGTATTTAGCCCAACATCATGATTACTTCTATTTAAATAAGCATAATAATAACTTAGCTACGAGACATTAAATTAAAAAGGTTGAACATAACTTACAATGATTAAAAATAGCGTAGCGTTATACGGACATAATTTCGACTTACACCCTTACAACATTCGCTAACATACCCTTATTATTAGAATTAAAATTAAAATTAAAATTATAATATATATATATTACGTATGAATGAGGAGAAGAAAAAGATATATAAAACGTTCAGAATGCGCGAGCTTTTATAGGCATTTTTGTCCAGGACAGCTCCGCGAGTTGCGGCATTTTTGCACTACAAACTCCGCGAGTCGCGGAGTTCGTAAATCCAGCTCACACAAGTTTGGATCCTAGTCTACCGACGGTTTTAATATATAAATATAATATATATATAATTTATATAATTAATTATATATTATATTATATTTATATACATAGTTAACTTGTAATTTTTAGTCCGTTGCGTCGAGCGTTGAGAGTTGACTTTGGTCCCGGTTCCGAATTTTCGAACGTCCTTGCGTACAATTTAATATCTTGTACTTTGCATTTTGAATCTTGTACTCTTGTAATTCTGAGACGTTTCTTATCAATAATTGGAACCTCTTTGATTGTATTTTGTACTTTTGAGCTTTTTGGTCGTTTGCGTCTTCAATTCGTCGAATATATCTTTTGTCTTCACCTTTTATTATTTAATCGAATATCACTTGTAAATAGGACAATTGCAACTAAAAGCTTGTCTTTCTTGAGGAATAATGCTATGAAATATATGTTCGTTTTTAGCATTATCACTTGACCTCTAACATTTCTTTTATTGCGGAATCGTAACTAAAGTAGATTACCTGTGAATAACATGCAAAAACGTCAACAGAAAGTTTGAGTGAATCATATGTTTAAGTAGTATAAAGTGTAGAGTATAAACCACAAGATTTCGTTTGCACGCCTTGCCGGCATCTTTAAAATATAAAAAGATTCTATAAGTTTGAGCACCCGGTAACTAAGCCTTAACGTTCGTTTAGTACCCCTGTTGTTATGTACACCTAACCAAAATGTACCACCTCAAATAGTATACGCCCGTTAAGTTTAGGTTAGTTTCTAACCCGGACGGACGGGGATGTCAAGCCCTACGGATCCATATACACCTATTTGCGCCCACCAGTTCTTAAACTGGTAGTTACTAGTTACCAAAGCTAAGGGATTTTTGGTTATAACTCAGCATAGAATGTAAGTTTAGCACTTGTGTCTACATTGTAAAACAGAAAAAGACATGTATTCTCACCCCGAAAACAGTTTATAAAACAATTAAAAAGTTAGGGCTATGACTCACCTTATGAGCACAGTAACAGTGTGATAGCAAATTGCAGCAGTGGTCCAAAGTTGTCAACCTATCATCATTAGGTTTAAGTTAGTTGGATCATCATGGTCATCATCATCATCATTATAGTTATGTGTTTGATATATATGTGTTCATATATATATATATATATATATATATATATATATATATATATATATATATATATATATATATATATATATATATATATATATATATATATATATATATATATATATATATATATATATATATATATATATATATATATATATATATATATATATATATATATATATTACCGGTGTTCCTTTTAAGAGTATTCTTTGTTTACCATTCTCATAGTTTAGATGTTGTATAACTCAAACGATCCTTGTTGCTATCAAGTAAGTCAATGGACAACCAGATGTAACCGGGGGCCATGACTCTTGATCCGACTTTAAGTCGTGACATTCGAGATCCACAACCATATCCCAAGCTGGCAACCTAGACACCATCCATGACCATAAGTAACGGCGAGTCTCGTGAAAGCCATACGTTATCCGTTTGTGATTATAGCTCATTATATTCATATATGTTTTAATATTTTCAAAAGTGTGTATAGGAATACAACACGATATGTTATATTATAACTTTATGATATTATGATATTATCTTATAATATTATCACTTTTTTTAATCATATTATGTTAATAAGTAGGTTAGATAAGTTTTATTCACTTTTAAGTTATTCAAACTTATCCTATCTCTAAATGATATTTCACTAATTTAAATTCATTATTGTCATCATATAATACTTATCATATTAATTTCATTCTTTAAACTAGGTTTTATATTTTTCATAATCATAATCTTTTCATCTTAGTATTTACTTATTCATACTTATCAAAAGATTATCTTCATTATTGTGTTTAGTAAATCACTAATGTTTATCAAAATCTCATAATCAAAAAACTTTCATTCATATCCAAGTTACCACTCAATATTATGATTCAAGTTTTATCTTTAAAGTTTCATGTCTTTCACCAACTTTTAATCCACCTAGTTTATTCATGTTCGTAGCTATCATAGTTCATATTAATACTTATCGTCTTTATATTATCCATATTATTATTAACAACCTCATTAATCTCTTTAAGCTCATATTTAAATTCATTAACACGCTAAAGTATTATCAAGTTTAATTATATTATATTAGATAATATTTATTAAATAACATGTATAATATTATTATTATTATTTATCTTCTAGCTAGAATTTAGGTACTAGATTACCATTCATATTGTTCATACCAATATACACGTACACACATACATATGTATGTACATACACGTATGCATGCCTGTTTGTATATACTCATGTATACATATCTATAACTATATTATATGTATGTATTTGTTTACCAAGTTTATAAGTTTTATATGCACGTTCTTGAAACCTTATCATTCGTTCTTCATATTATAAACACGTTCATATTCCTACTCATACGTTCATACATATTTGTATAAAGCTTCATGTTTATAATCATATATGTTCATAACCTTTATATAATTACATAAACTATAATAATTCAAAGGTTAGATTAAAGAGTTAAGCTTTAGTAATACCTTAGGAGTTTTTTAGGCAAGAAAAGAGTGATGTTCGATGGTGGTGATGAAGCCGGACATTAGCAGGAAAAATAGCAGTAGAAACAGTGACAAAACACGACAAAAAGTGGCGGTTGAATGGCGGTTTTGGGCAGCAGACAGCAGCAGCAAAAAGGCAGTAGCAGGAGGCTGTTAAAGGCCTGTTTTAATGTGATTTGGACTGCAGAAAATTGTAGCCATGGGTGGTGTTGAGTGGCGGTTTACAGCAGCTGAAAAAGAGGCGGTTTGGGTAGTGTTTGGGGTCGAAAAGTGCAGCAAAAAGTTGCGGATTGTGGCGGTTGTAGGATGCAAAATTGCAGCAGAAAGTGGCGGTGGTGATGGTGTTTAATGGTAGCCGAATGGTGGTGATTGTGAAGGTGGTGATGGCTGCCGAAAATAAAAGGAAGAGACGAGAGAGTTGTGAGTTTTTGATGAATGAATTTGTGAAGGGTTAAGGGTGCTTTTATAGGCCAACTAGTTAGAGTTTGATCACAATCCAAATTGCTCAAGAATGATCTAGAATTTGATTTGGATTAGGATGAATTCAAATGTGATGGAGTAAGTTTAGGATAGTGATAATGTTAGGATAAGTGTTTATCTAGGATTTAATTTCTTATCTTTTATTTTATTTTATTTATTTATTTATTATTCTTTTTTTTACTTAATTAATGTGCATTTTAATCCCCACACATTTTATTTCTCGTTAGTCCTTCGTTAATTATTTATATATATTTCGATGATGATAACCCATGATAGTTTGTTCTGGTAACCTCGTTACCCACTTCGTTACTTTCAATAGTTTCGGTTTTCTAACCGAACATGTTTGCGTTGGACCACCTAAGTTTTAAGTTCGTTCGTTAAGTATAAAAATGATCGAAAAAGTTGGGTTGTTATAGTACCCACCCGTTATTTGAAATTTCATCCCGAAATTTAGTTGTGGCCATCAGTCAACGTTGCGTTTGAAAACGGGTGAGGATATTTTCATTTTACTTGGTCTTTACGTTTCTTACATGAACTTAGCTCCTCAACGGGCGTTCTAACGAAGTTTTGAAAATAGGAATCGTTCTATGTTTGAGTCGTTTGACATCTCGGTCATAATTTTTCTAGGCTATTCTATGAAGTTCAGTTTCTCATCAATTTGTAGTTCATCTAGAGGAATAGCAAGATCCTTTTCCGCTAGGTGTTTCCTTAAAGTTAGATACATGAAACACATCATGTATTTCCACGAGTTATTGCGATAGTTGTAGTTGATAGGCTACTGGCCTAACACGTTCGACGATCTTCGAATGGCTCTAAGTATTGCGGGCTTCGTTTTCTTCGTTTACCAAAGCGTATCATACCTTTTCACATATCGGTGATCTACACTTTCTCCCATAAAGTGCTTCAAACGGTGGAGGGTTGATGATAGAGTGACAACTATTGTTGTAAGAGAATTCATCTAAAGAATCGATCCCATCCTTTATCGAAGTCAACCACATATGCTCGCATCATGTCTTTTGCGGATGGTATGCGGTACTCGTATCTAGTTGCATTCCCAAAGCTTCTTGTGAGGATCTCCTTAATCGTGAGATAAATCGGCTGTCAGGTTCAGATATAATAGATATAGGCTCTTCACGCCTCGGCACAACTTTCTTCAAGTATGTTTGTGTCGGTTTCTTTATTAGGTAGAAAATGAGTAAGTTCGGTTAGGCAATCAACTATTACCCAAATAGTATCGTGACAGCTCATGGTGTAAGGTAACTTCGTGATGCTCCAACATAGGTAGCAATATCCGCTTCCATTCCAGGCCACCAATATAAAAATTCCAAGTCATGGTATATTTTGTCGGCACTTGGGTGAATTGGATACTTGTACTTCACCAAACATCAGCTTCCTTAGTCCTTCAAATTTTGGTGTCCGAATTCGTCCAGTGTATTATCGGGTTTCATCACTTTTAACTTCGAATTGCTTCTCCAATCCTTTGATAGATTCATCCCTCACATTCTCCTGCTTGAGTGATTCGAGCTGTGCATCTCGAATTCGTGAAGTGAGGTTTGTATAAACTACCACGTTTAGTGCCCGTACTCTTAATGGTTTTACTCTCTCTTTCCGACTTAAAGCATCGGCAATCGTGTTTGCTTTTCCAAGGTGAGACTTTCCATCTTAAATCATGAGATGTGTAGTTTTGCTCATGAATCTTTAGTTGACGTGATGCATAAGCAATGACCTTCTGTCATTGTATCAATACACAACCAAATCCTTGGCGTGAAGCATCGCAATAAAGTCGTCATTCCCTTCTGGCAATGATAAAATAGGTGCAGAAGTTAACTTTTGCTTCAGTAGCAGCCTCTTGCTCATTGGACCATGTATACTTCTTGCCTCTGTGAGTTATGGCAGTTAATGGTCGAGCAATTCTTGAAAAATCTTCAATAAATCTTCTATAGTAACCAATGAGTCCTAAAAATTGTCGTACTTGTGTCGGCGTCTTGGGAACTTTCAAATTCTCGATAGCTTCAATATTCGTTGGGTCTACTTGGATTCCTTGATTACTAACTATGTGATCGAGAAATTGAATTTTCGATAGCCAAAACTCGTACTTGGAGAATTTAGCGTACAATTTCTCTTTCCCTCGTAGCTCCAATAGTAATCTCAGATACTCGTTTCTTCTCTATTCTTTGAGTATACCAAGATGTCATTTATAGATGCGATGACAAACTTGTCCCATTAAGGTTTTGCATTCTTGATTCATGAGATCCTTGAACATGGCAGGTGCGTTTGTTAAACCGAATGGCATCATTGAAAAACTCGTAATGACCATAAGGTTTTATAAACGCAGTCTTCGAAACATCTTCTTCTTTCACCCTCCATTGGTGATATCCGGATCTTAAGTTAATCTTCAAATAAATGGAAGATCCTTGTAGTTGATCGAACTGATCATCAATCCTCGACAACGGGTATTTTTTTTATTGTCGTTTTGTTCAATTCTCTATAGTTTTTACACATGCGTAGAGAGCCATCCTTCTTCCTAAGGATTGGAGTTCCCCCGGGTGATGAACTTGGTCGGATAAACCCTTCATCCAACAACACCTTTAATTTTGACGGCGCTATCCTATAAGATGAACGAGCAATAGGTGCAGCTGTGGGCACTAATTTCCTCCGATCGATGAGGTGAAAGGCCGGAAAGTCTTCAGGGAAAACATTCAAAAATTCTGTGACGACTGGTACATTCTTGAAGGCGACATGTTTCTTTCAAACAGCACATTAAGTTAATGTTCACGGTCTCGATAGAATTTAAGTATTTATGGAATTTAGAGTAGTTATGAGAAGTGACGAATCGTAACAAGCGGTAGTAAGTAGTACGGGATAGCTCAAAGAAACGTATGATCGTTAATAAGGAACTCTCAGTAGTGTGTGGTAGTGAATAGCGTCAAATAGAGAGGGGTAGTATCGAGTAGTGTTGAATAGATTTGAGGTAAAACAAATGTATACAAATAACAAAAAGAATTAAATTTTGACGCTCAATTTTAATTATACATAAGTTTGTAAGCTACTATACCCTAAACAGTGCCTATTAAATTCCATTCCACTTCCCATTCCTTATGTTATAATGTCGGAACTTCTATATGAGTCACCGTAATATAATCCCGGTCATTATATTACCCTAACTCATACTTCCATCTCGGCATTACCCCATAAGTTCAAGTCGGCGAGATCTGTCTATAATTAACAAGTTATAAGTATCAGAAAACATATACTTTTATTGACACAAACTGAAAATATGAGGCTTTATGTTAATAGATAACTTCATTTTGACACTTTAAACGCGTATGTTAAAACAAATAGGGCTATACTTATTCTATAAACATTTTCGAAGTTGACTGCGCACTTTATTAAATAAAATATATATACTGGAAAAAAATAAATATAATTAATAATATATTCTTATAAAAATATAGTGTAGTTTTCATTTGACGTTGGTATAAAGTAAATATCCCACAACTTAGTGTAAATAAATAACAATAGTAGTAATAATAATACCAATTGAAATCATGTATTAGGAAAATAAGAAAAATGTAATATCCCAAAATATAGAGAAAATATGAACCTCCCTAAGTGGTAGAGTACCTATCAAAAATAAAGGACTAACCGCGTCCGCTAGACCTAACGTAATATCATGTAAAATAAATAATAGACCTATATGATTGATCCCTATTAGTCGGAACTATTTCCTCTGGAAAGCCTCTGCTCTAGGCTGAGTAACCTCGTCATAACTTGCGACTCGAGTGCAGTCATCTTATCATGTAGATCATAATTACGCCTTGAACATTTCTCCGATCAATCGATGTGGCCTTACAATTTCTCTCTTAGATAGCGACTCTAAATAACAATTTCTTCATAAACTTCTTCAATTCTTCAACCTCGTTAGTAGGTGAGGTTTTTGTAGCGCTAGTGGATGGTGTATCAAGATGGCGATGAATGACACGGGGTGGTGAAGCGTCCAAAACATAATACCGCACAACGACCTTGTTACCTTGACGCGCACAAGGGCTAGGTACAACCTTACACTTACGTGGGTTTTTAGGGAGTGAAGGTATACGGGGAACAGAAGATGTAGTAGGTGGAGTAATAAGTGAAATCGAGTCTTGTAGACTTGGTACAGTAGTATGTGCTTCCTCAGATTCTTCTTTCTCCTCGGATTCCTCTCGGTCAGGATAATCGCACAAAGGGTTATCCTCTCGTGGAGTAATAGGCTATAGATTCGCGTTTAGAGTCAGAATGACCTCTCCATTTGGAGGAACTCATGGGATGATGCGCGGGTGAGCGAATAAGAGTTTCATTCTCAGTGTCCAAAATGATGATAGGGTTTAGTTGCGACATTTTATCTAAGGAAACATATTAAAGTTCAAGTATAAGCAAGAACAAGTAGTTAGATAATTTTCTAGATTCTAAGTTATAGATTAGGCTTTCTAATGCATCCTATAGGCAGACACACTAATGCAACCTAATTCCCTAAAACTGAGGCTCTGATACCAACTGTAATACCCCATCAAAATGTGCCTTGACGTGCTGTATTACCAGAGGTCAAAGTCCAGTCTTCATTCTCTACATGGTTTAATCTTTAGTTTTCATGCTTGACCTCTAACATTTCTTTTATTGCGGAAGCGTAACTAAAGTAGATTACCTGAGAATAACATGTAAAAACCTCAACACAAATGTTGAGTGAATCATAGGTTTAAGTAGTATAAAGTGTAGAGTATAAACCACAAGATTTCGTTTGCAGGCCTTTGATAATGCTAAAAACGAACATATATTTCATAGCATTATCCCTCAAGAAAGACAAGCTTTTAGTTGCAATTGTCCTATTTACAAGTGATATTCGTTTAAATAATAAAAGGTAAAGACAAAAGGCAGATTCAACGAATTGAAGACGCAAACGATCAAAAAGCTAAAAAGTACAAAGTACAATCAAAGAGGTACAAATTATTGATGAGGAACGTCTAAAAATTACAAGAGTACGAGCCGCAAAACGCAAAGTACAAGATATTAAATTATATGCAAGGACGTTCGAAAATCCGGAACCGGGACCAAAGTCAACTCTCAACGCGCAACGCAACGGACCAAAAATTACAAGTCAACTGTGCACAAGAATATAATATAATATATAATTAATTATATATATTATTATATATATTAATTAAAATCCGCCCACGTTTTGGATCATAATGTGAGCTGTATTTAAGACCTCCGCACTCGCGGAGTTTAGAAGAACAAAAGCTCCGCACTCGCGGAGCTGCACAGTAAAATGTGGGCCTATAAAA
Organism: Rutidosis leptorrhynchoides; assembly: GCF_046630445.1. Lineage (NCBI taxonomy): Eukaryota > Viridiplantae > Streptophyta > Magnoliopsida > Asterales > Asteraceae > Rutidosis > Rutidosis leptorrhynchoides. The sequence goes on from NC_092335.1 coordinate 276,159,541, forward strand.
ACCATCGAATTCTGCACGAAAAATACAACATCTTTTTCTTTTCCTTACTCTATCTCTCAATATATATATTTATATTCATAATTTATAATTTTAATAATAAGGGTATGTTAGCGAATGTTTTAAATTTGTAAGTCAAAATTCTATCCGTGTAACGCTACGCTATTAATCATTGTAAGTTATGTTCAACCTTTTTAAATTAATGTCTCGTAGCTAAGTTATTATTATGCTTATTTAATGCCGAAGTAATCGTGATGTTGGGCTAAATATTAAAATTGGGTAATTGGGCTTTGGACCATAATTGGGGTTTGGATAAAAGAACGACACTTGTGGAAATTAGACTATGGGCTATTAATGGGTTTTATATTAACTTAACGATACCTCGTTATTTTAATATAAAGGTTATAATTTGACGTATCTATAAATAACCACATACGCTTAATCGGGTACGGTGGGCGGGATATCTATAAATACCAATAATTGTTTATTTTACCGGACACGGAACTAGATTAATAGTTAATGGACTAGTTGAAACAGGAGTGGATTACATTCAAGGGTAATTGGTGTAATTGTTAACAAAGTAATAAAACCTTAGATTACACGCAGTCGATAACCTGGTGTATTCATTAAACAAAGTATTAAGACCTTGTTACAATTCGAATCCCCAATTAGTTGGAATATTTGACTTCGGGTGTAAGGATAATTTGACGAAGACTCTCGCACTCTATATTTATGACTGATGGACTATTATGGACAAAACCGTATGGACATATCAAATAATCCAGGACAAAGGACAATTAACCCATGGTAATAAATTAAAATCAACACGTCAAACATCATGATTATGGAAGTTTAAATAAGCATAATTCCTTTATTTCATATTTCATCGCACTTTTATTTACTGTCATTTTATTTAATTGCACTTTTAATTATCGCACTTTTTAATTATCGCAACTTTTATTTACTGTCATTTTATTTTATCGCACTTTAATTTATCGCACTTTAATTATTGTCATTTACTTTATGCTTTAAATTAAGTTATATATATATATTTTAGGTTTTAACTGCGACTTAAGACATAAAATCGACAAACCGGTCATTAAACGGTAAAAACCCCTTTTTATAATAATAATAATACTTCTTATATTTATATATATATTTATATACAAATTTAGTTTTAAAAATATAGCGTTAAACTTGGCTAGTTCCCTGTGGACGAACCAGACTTACTAAAAACTACACTACTGTACGATTAGGTACACTGCCTATAAGTGTTGTAGCAAGGTTTAGGTATATCTACTCTATAAATAAATAAATAACTTGTGTAAAATTATATTGTATTTAATAGTATTTCCTAGTAAAAATATTATAGTATTTAGTATCCCTTCGCTTTAACATCAAGTTTTTGACGCCGCTGCCGGGGAACAACACTTAATGCCGAAGCAAGAAGCTAAAAAAAAAAAAATTTAGTTTTTAAGTTATTTTTGTAAAAATATATTTACATAAGTTTTTAAATATCATAAATATAAAAATATAAAAAATATATATATATATTTAAGTCTTAAAAAAAGTATTTTTAGTTATAAAATACTAATAAGTAATTTTTATTAAAAATATAAGTTTTAGTTATATTATAAAACATTTTCTATAAAATAAAAACTGAAAATTAAAAACAAAACAAAAAAGTAAAAAAATAAAAAAAATAACTGAACATGTAATATTTCGACCTGCACTTCAACTGAACCTGCATCCTCCGCACTCGCGGAGTTTTTGAACAGCATATATCCGCACTCGCGGAGCAGTCTCACAATTCCAGAAAAACAACATGGAAATTGACTAGTATAAATTTAATTGTGAAACATGGAATTGATGTTAAAGCGAAGGGGTACTAAATACTATAATATTTTTACTAGGAAATACTATTAAATACGATACAATTTTACACAAGTTATTTATTTATTTATAGAGTGGATATACCTAAACCTTGCTACAACACTTATAGGCAATGTACCTAATCGTACAGTAATGTAGTTTTTAGTAAGCCCGGTTCGTTCACAGGGAACTAGCCAAGTTTAACGCTATATTTTTAAAACTAAATTTGTATATAAATATATATATAAATATAAGAAGTATTATTATTATTATAAAAGGGGGTTTTTACCGTTTAATGACCGGTTTGTCGATTTTATGTCTTAAGTCGCAGTTAAAACCTAAAAAAATAAATATAACTTAATTTAAAGCATAAAGTAAATGACAATAATTAAAGTGTGATAAATTAAAGTGCGATAAAATAAAATGACAGTAAATAAAAGTTGCGATAATGAAAAAGTGCGATAATTAAAAGTGAAATTAAATAAAATGACAGTAAATAAAAGTGCGATGAAATATGAAATAAAGGAATTATGCTTATTTAAACTTCCATAATCATGATGTTTGACGTGTTGATTTTAATTTATTACCATGGGTTAATTGTCCTTTGTCCTGGATTATTCGATATGTTCATACGGTTTTGTCCATAATAGTCCATCTGTCATAAATATAAAGTGCGAGAGTCTTCGTCAAATTATCCTTACACCCGAAGTCAAATATTCCAACTAATTGGGGATTCGAATTGTAACAAGGTCTTAATACTTTGTTTAATGAATACACCAGGTTATCGACTGCGTGTAATTCAAGGTTTTATTACTTTGTTAACAATTACACCAATTACCCTTGAATGTAATCCACCCCTATTTCAACTAGTCCATTAACTATTAATCCAGTTCCATGTCCGGTAAAATGAACAATTATTGGTATTTATAGATATCCCGCCCATCGTACCTGATTAAGCGTATGTGGTTATTTATAGATACGTCAAATTATAACCTTTATATTAAATTAATGAGGTATCGTTAAGTTAATATAAAACCCATTAATAGACCATAGTCTAATTTCCACAAGTGTCGTTCTTTTATTCAAACCCCAATTATGGTCCAAAGCCCAATTACCCAATTTTAATATTTAGCCCAACATCACGATTTCTTCGGCATTAAATAAGCATAATAATAACTTAGCTACGAGACATTAATTTAAAAAGGTTGAACATAACTTACAATGATTAATAGCGTAGCGTTACACGGACAGAATTTTGACTCACAAACTTAAAACATTCGCTAACATACCCTTATTATTAAAATTAAATTAAAATTAAAATTAAAATTATAAATATAAATATATATATATTGAGAGATAGAGTAAGGAAAAGAAAAAGATGTTGTATTTTTCTTGTAGAATTCGATGGCTTTTATAGGCCCACATTTTACTGTGCAGCTCTGCGAGTGCGGAGCTTTTGTTCTTCTAAACTTCGCGAGTGCGGAGGTCTTAAATACAGCTCACATTATGATCCAAAACGTGGACGGCTTTTAATTAATATATATAATAATATATATAATTAATTATATATTATATTATATTCTTGTGCACAGTTGACTTATAATTTTTGGTCCGTTGTGTCGCGCGTTGAGAGTTGACTTTGGTCCCGGTTCCGGATTTTCGAACGTCCTTGCGTATAATTTAATATCTTGTACTTTGCGTTTTGCGGCTCGTACTCTTATAATTTTTAGACGTTCCTCATCAATAATTTGTACCTCTTTGATTGTACTTTGTACTTTTTAGCTTTTTGGTCGTTTGCGTCTTCAATTCGTCGAATCTGCCTTTTGTCTTCACCTTTTATTATTTAAACGAATATCACTTGTAAATAGGACAATTGCAACTAAAAGCTTGTCTTTCTTGAGGGATAATGCTATGAAATATATGTTCGTTTTTAGCATTATCAAATATTCCCACACTTGAACGTTGCTTGTCCTCAAGCAATATAGTACTTGAATAAAAATATACTAGAATCACTTCTTTATTCTTCACATTTTGTACATCAGTGATTTCAATACGGCGGTATGAACAATGATAGATGTGGTTTACAGTTCCACATGACTATAAAAATTTAGATCCTTAAGGAAATTGGATCTTTATGAAAACATTTGATCCTTTGAAAATTCAATCTTGCTTTTACCCTAGATAAGTTTTCCGGAATAACCATTCACCGGTGTTTGCAAAATATTTTTGTGGGTTTTGTGGGTTTCAGATTTGAAAATTTTAGCTCAAAACTTATGGTTTTGTGTCACCCACTTGCTAACCTTGTATTGGAAAAGCAACACATCCAGTATACTTGCTCCGTATATTACCTTTCGGTAAACTACCGTCCGGTTGTAAAGGAAAGCGTTGAACAAGTAACTGTTGAGGCAATGTCCCATGACATGCTTTTGATTATGGTCTATATCGTGTCGGATGCAATTACTATCCTTTGTAGGAGCAATAGTAAAGCTCACCCTTATGGTTTTTCGGTCTGGCACAAGGTCGTGTCTTCGACCATGCTATGCAACCACCGTTCTTACGGTTGACACCCGATTTGGTTCATGTGACCTAATGAATTTCAGGTAAATTCCTAGGATTTTACGTTCAATGGTAATGAACGCATTAAAAATGGGTTTTCAGAAAACAAATCAGTTTGTAATTTGATCAAAATATTTTCTCGTTCAAGCTCGAGTTTAGATATCATCTGAAATGTCCCGTTCATATTGATTATACACGTTCCATATTAATTGATTTTGTTGCGAGGTTTTGACCTCTATATGAGACATTTTTCAAAGACTGCATTCATTTTTAAAACAACCATAACCTTTATTTTATCAATAAAGGTTTTAAAAACATTACGTAGATTATCAAATAATGATAATCTAAAATATACTGTTTACACACGACCATTACATAATGGTTTACAATAGAAATATATTACATCGACATATGTTTCTTGAATGCAGTTTTTACGCAATAACATACAAACATGGACTCCAAATCTTGTCCTTATTTTAGTATGCAATAGCGGAAGCTCTTAGTATTCACTTGAGAAAAAACATGCTTTAAACATCAACAAAAATGTTGGAGAGTTATAGGTTTAACCTATATATATATCAAATCGAAACAATAGACCACAAGATTTCATATTTCAATACACATCCCATACATAGAGATAAAAATCATTCATATGGTGAACACCTGATAACCGACATTAACAAGATGCATATATAAGAATATCCCCATCATTCCGGGACACCCTTCGGATATGATATAAATTTCAAAGTACTAAAGCATCCGGTACTTTGGATGGGGTTTGTTAGGCCCAATAGATCTATCTTTAGGATTCGCGTCAATTAGGGTGTCTGTTCCCTAATTCTTAGATTACCAGACTTAATAAAAAGGGGCATATTCGATTTCGATAATTCAACCATAGAATGTAGTTTCACGTACTTGTGTCTATTTTGTAAATCATTTATAAAACCTGCATGTATTCTCATCCCAAAAATATTAGATTTTAAAAGTGGGACTATAACTCACTTTCACAGATATTTCCTTCCTCGGAAATAAGACTTGGCCACGAATCGATTCACGAACCTATACAAATATGTACATATATATCAAAGTATGATCAAAATATAATTACAATCATTTTTATTATATTTTAAAGATTTGAGTGTATTAAGTCAGCTGTCCTCGTTAGTTGTCACACCCCCAAATTAGGGCCTAGGGTATTTGTGACTAATTATATCAAATCACAGTTGTATAAACGAGAACGACTCTATATGAGACATTTTGAATAAAACATTTATTAATAAAACAGCGGAAGCATTAAAAGTTTTACATCAAATTTAAACTGAAATAATAATAATAGTCTTAATGCAAAGTAAATGTAATGAAATGAAGACTCCATGTAGCAGCATTCAATTCATCAGGTAGCAATCATGGCAATCATCTTATTCGTCACCTGAGACAAAACATGCTTAAAGTGTCAACCAAAAAGGTTGGTGAGTTCATTAGTTTATCAAAATCAGTCATTTCTGTTATAATAATAGGCCACAAGATTTCAGTTTAATAAATATCCGTACACTAGCAAGTGTATAAAAGTATTCTATAAGTTGTAGGCACCCGGTAACAAGCCTTAACGTTCATGTTTTACCCTCTGAAGTACACCAGATCAGGTGTGTTTAAAATAACCTCGAAGTACTAAAGCATCCCATAGTCAGGATGGGGTTTGTCAGACCCAATAGATCAATCTTTAGGATTCGCGCCTAACGTACATAGACAAGTAGTTTAATGTTACCAAGCTAAGGGTATATTTCTGGTTTAAACCCACATAGAATTAGTTTTAGTACTTGTGCCTATTTCGTAAAACATTTATAAATCAGCGCATGTATTCTCAGCCCAAAAATATATATAAAAAGGGAGCAAATGAAACTCACCTTAAATAGCAGTTGAAGTATTCCACGCAAGAAAGGAAAGTAAAGCAAGTAAGTGACCGAGATATCAACTAGAAGTAGTTTTTTTAAGAGAGAAATGAGAGATTAAGGTGTAAGTTTGAAATGAGAAATGTATGTGGTATTTATAGTTGAAAATGTTAGGTAAAAAAAAAATTAAAATAAAATAAGTAAATCTTAAAAGTTAAAATAAGAAAAAGTAGTTTGTATTTTTATTAAAAGTAAAATCTTAAAAGTTAAAATAAGAAAAAGTAGTTTGTATTTTTATTAAAAGTAAAATCTTAAAAGTTAAAATAAGAAAAAGTATTTTGTATTTTTATTAAAAGTAAATTTTAAAAGTTAAAATAAGAAAAAGTAGTTTGTATTTTTATTAAAAGTAAAATCTTAAAAGTTAAAAAAAGAAAAAGTAGTTTGTATTTTTATTAAAAGTAAAATATTAAAAGTTAAAATAAGAAAAAGTAGTTTGTATTTTTATTAAAAGTAAAATCTTAAAAGTTAAAATAAGAAAAAGTATTTTGTATTTTTATTAAAAGTAAATTTTAAAAGTTAAAATAAAAAAAAAGTAATTTGTATTTTTATTAAAAGTAAAATCTTAAAAGTTAAAATAAGAAAAAGTAGTTTGTATTTTTATTAAAAGTAAAATCTTAAAAGTTATAATAAGAAAAAGTATTTTGTATTTTTATTAAAAGTAAATCTTAAAAGTTAAAATAAGAAAAAGTAGTTTGTATTTTTATTAAAAGTAAAATCATAAAAGTTAAAATAAGAAAAAGTAGTTTGTATTTTTATTAAAAGTAAAATCTTAAAAGTTAAAATAAAAAAAAGTATTTTGTATTTTTATTCAAAGTAAATCTTAAAAGTTAAAATAAGAAAAAATAGTTTGTATTTTTATTAAAAGTAAATCTTAAAAGTTAAAATAATAAAAAGTAGTTTGTATTTTTATTAAAAGTAAATCTTAAAAGTTAAAATAAGAAAAAGTAGTTTGTATTTTTATTAAAAGTAAATCTTAAAATAAAAGTAGTTTGTATTTTTATTAAAAGTAAATCTTAAAAGAAAAAGTAGTTTGTATTTTTGTATTTATTTATTAAAAGTAGATATAGTTTTGATTTTTTTTTTTGTATAAAATTCTAAAAAAAAAATTTGTTTAATATATTTCTAAGAACATTTAACATTTTATTTCTATATTTGTTTAATTATTAAATACGAATTTTATATAAAAATTATTATTATATTTAGTTTTTATAAAAATTAAAATTTATGATTATTAATTTATAGTTTTTATTAGTTTTATAAATGTTATAATATTATGTATTATTTAGTTAATTATATATTCTATTAACTAAATAACAAAAGTAATATAAATATTATATATATATTCATTGATGTAATTATGTTATATTATATATCATAATCTTATTTATAATATTTATAATTATATTATTTATTTTAAGCGTACGTTTATTCGGTCAACGTTAAATTTATTCGTATATAACAACTCTAGGTATTTTAGTAAAATCGGAAGTCGAAAAGTGAGGGTTGTTATAGTACCTACCCGTTAAAAGAAATTTCGTCCCGAAATTTAGTTTTTGCCATCAATCAGTGTTGTTCGTACCTAAACGAGGATATTTACGTTTTATCTGGTCTTCACGTTCCCAGGTAGGTTCGGGGCCTTTCGTGAATTCCAACGGATAGAATATTGTTCTGTTTCATGCATTTAAATAATACGAACCCTAATTTCTTACAGGTTCTTCTATAAAGTGCATTTTATCATTAATGCGGAGGTTATCTAAAGGATTAATAAGAGTGTCATTTGACTAGGTTATCCTCAAAAGGGATGATGGTGTTATACGAGCATTTTAGTAAACTGAACACATGAAATGTGTTATGAATAGTATTGAGCTTATTTAAAACTTTGAGTGTTTATGTCACAATATTAGGGTAGACAAAACAGAGAGTAGTTCATGAAAATTATAGTCATGAAGTTTGATAGAGATCATCATTGTTTACAACAAGAATATTGTAATGATGAATATAAGTTGAAAAAATAAAGTTTTATCACTACTGAATAATATGGATAAAACGATTTGATTATAGGAAGCGTATAAACGAAGCTATTGTAAAAGAGTGAATGAGAAATTAAATGTTCGCCTTAACTTTTGACGTAGTCACGATTGATTTTTGGAATTCAAGGGATTAAAGGAAATCTTCGTAATCCATAAGATTTGATTCTCCGGTAATTAAGGAATTTGAAATTTTCTTTGATTAAATGAGGTGAATTGCTTCAATTGCTGTGTTTGGAATTTTGCTATAAATTAGCTTCTTTCGTTTCATTATCTTCACCACTTCTATACTTTCTTCCTCAATTCATACTTCCAAAGATTGTGAGAATGCTCCATCCAGTTCTTATCCTGGATATTTTTCTGACTATCATTTCAGTCATTCTTCTTTTTCATTTACCACTAGAGGAATTTGTTTTCTTCTACTATTACCTTGGGGTTATAGTGTTTTTAATTCTCCCATGTCTTTACGTTGCAATACGTATTGATATACACGGTTTGTAATTTCGGTATCGTTATCGGGCTACATATTTTCCCTTATATGTCGGAGCTCTTTGCCTTTTTATTCTCCTCTCGACTCTAAGTAAAGCGAGTAATGGTCCAGAATTTGTAGGTATGAAGTTTCGAATGGACCTACTGTTCTAAGCGTAATATCACGATTTGATTTGGTAAATTACCAGAATTACTGAGGATAGAACTATCAAGAATATATTTGCTTGATATATTCAGAGATTAAGTAGAATGTAAGAGTCGTGTAACATGGCAAATGATGATTATAAAGTCTATGAATCATCATCTTCCATTAAAAATTTAGCATGACTTACTGTAATATAATCATGTTGGCCTGACGTCATTATATTATACTAACTCATGCTTCAATTCTCAACACTACTTCAAATCATTCAAAATTTGAATTTAAATTTTACGGAATATAGAAACTTAAACAGTTTTCCTTTATGATGTAATAAAGATATTGCAAAGAGATAATTAATTGCGGACAAGAATCGTTATGAAGATATCTTTAGAAATATCGAGGATATTTATAACGAAAGATATGATGATATTTTAGAATTTCTAAAATCGATGGATAATGAAGAAATTCTTCTGTAAGGATTTAGAATGCGTAAAAAGATCTTCTATGATTTCCTTCAGAAATCGAATCATCTAGATTCTTTGGTTATAGGTTTAGTCCTTGGGATTTGTCCTTGGTCTCCTTCATGTTTTGCTCAATCCGTCTTTCAATACCAGATATTCTTTTGAGCTTTTCCAACACACAATTCTTTATTATCAAGCTTCTGGTCATTAAGGCCATCTACAGCTTTCGCTGCTTCATCAGCATTCTCAAGGTTAACTGATCTGAATCATTGATTATCAATCTGATATGTTTTCAAGGATTTTGAAGAATGTACAATGTAATATATTAATGTGAATGTTAGATATTTCTTGGGTATTACCTACCCGTTAAAATATTTTCACAATTAACAGTTTGTACAAAAGAATTTTTAAATACAATCTTTATGAAAATATACATACATATATATTTTCTTCAGATGTAATTATGGATTTAATAAGTTAATATAATATTAAACTCATTTGATTTACGGTTGAAACGAGAATAAATAATCTCCAAAACTTTAGAGATTACATAATCGTCGCGGAATATTTCTTTAATGAAGTTATGAATCAATACTTCATCGTTCATTGTTATTAATATACCTCAGTAAATGATGTTGATGCTCGTGGATTTCTTGTGAAATTCATAAGGCACAAATGATGTTTTCGAGAAATTTTCGAGTACATCGAAAAATAGGAGTGTAAAATCACACATGCATTTGAATAATACACTTAGTTTATTATGAAATGGAGTTTATTGTACTAAAGCAGTGATTAATGATTGTTAAGTCATTAACGAAGGAGGTACATCATAGCGTATTAGTGATATGAATTAACCAAGTAGTACATACTAGTTAAGATTCACACGTAATAGTTTAGTACGAAAAGATTTATTATTGTTCCAAACCATATATATATAAAGTATACATATATAATTCTTCAGGAAGAATGAGTCAATACATCTTAACTCATTATTACTAATATTCCTTAGTATCTATGAGCGTATGATGTCGATGTTTGAGGTACCGATTATGATGTTGAGACGTGGGATGCTGATGTTGTTGTTGGTGAAGCTGATGCTGTTGGTGGTGATGCTGATAGTATTGGTGGTGCTGGTGCTGGTGCTGGTGCTGCTGTTGGTGCTGCTTGTGGTACTTGGTTAGTAAGTGTGAGCCTAGCTACCAAATCGCGCACTATTTCCTCCAGGGTTTCTACTTTACGCTCGAGTCTATGGATTTGTTCTACCCATTCCTCTGTAAGGTTTATCAATTCTTGATATTTAGTTCGAAGTCTTCTAACTTCTTCTAATAACCCTTTCTGGTTAGAATTCGAGATTAGAGGACGAATATTATCGTTGGTTACATCGAGTCGACCTTCGAGGCGGAAAATCCTTGCGAAAAGAGTGAAAACAGTATTGCGAACAGGTTCGCCAGTAAGAGGATCGAGTACTCCGACGTTTGGTGGTAAGTTTGGCTCGTGATAAGGAGTACCTTCTTCATTTCTCCATAGGGTGAGTATTTCGCGAACCCATCCCCATTTTCTAAAGAAATCACGGTAATTGATCGGTGGGTGTGCTCCTGTCACGCTATCTTTGGAGCTAGAAGAACTTGAGGAATTAGGTGAGAAATCCATATTATGTGTTTGGAATAGGGTTTGATATGAAATGGGTGTTGAATATTGAATGATATATTCATCTCCTTGAATACGTATATATAGCAGAAAGATTTCCGTAATTTACGGAGGAAATTTAGGAAAAGTGTTAGACAAGGTCTATTGGGAATAGATATGCTAAGATATGATTTGTCTATACTCTAATAATGGCAGTATGACGTGTCGAGATTATAAAATGATAAGTATGTAATCTAATAATCTTTCGATTAAAGACTTTCAATTCGTATACTGTGATAACCCAATGACATTTCCCGGTTCGCAAACCGATGCATAAAGGCATAAGGCATATAGGTTCGTGATATAACAGGGAGTTATATACGTTTGAGTATGAATTATAGGAGTTTCAAAAATCTTGGATAATATTTCATGTAATACATATGTAATACACAAAACCAGGATAGATGACTAGGTGAGTTGTTCTTAATAAGTTCACCACTTATTAAGTGCGTAAGTGACTAAGTGTTGTATGATCACTATAGTCAGGTTTGATATTGTGCACCATACCCAAACATCTATGCCACCGCCGAGTCACTTGAATGATCAATTGTTACCGGTTGGCCCAGGAATTCTCGACCAAAATCTAAGTTTGGCATTCGAAATCCACAAGCGTCCCATAGTGGTACCAAGGATCACCCTAGGCCTTAAGTAGCGTTGACGTTCGAGTAGTTTCACATTATCGTGTATGTTATAATCTTAAGATTTAAGTATAGTTTCTAAGGTATAGTGTAGCATTTATCAATTAAAGGCAACAATTAAAGGCACTATGGTCAAGGAAAGTTGTAGTCCTACATTGCTAAGGTACCTAATTGTATAAGGCACACATAAAATGCAATCCTGGTTCTCTACAACAACCTGCTCTGATACCAATCTGTCACACCCCCAAATTAGGGCCTAGGGTATTTGTGACTAATTATATCAAATCACAGTTGTATAAACGAGAACGACTCTATATGAGACATTTTGAATAAAACATTTATTAATAAAACAGCAGAAGCATTAAAAGTTTTACATCAAATTTAAACTGAAATAATAATAATAGTCTTAATGCAAAGTAAATGTAATGAAATGAAGACTCCATGTAGCAGCATTCAATTCATCAGGTAGCAATCATGGCAATCATCTTATTCGTCACCTGAGACAAAACATGCTTAAAGTGTCAACCAAAAAGGTTGGTGAGTTCATTAGTTTATCAAAATCAGTCATTTCTGTTATAATAATAGGCCACAAGATTTCAGTTTAATAAATATCCGTACACTAGCAAGTGTATAAAAGTATTCTATAAGTTGTAGGCACCCGGTAACAAGCCTTAACGTTCATGTTTTACCCTCTGAAGTACACCAGATCAGGTGTGTTTAAAATAACCTCGAAGTACTAAAGCATCCCATAGTCAGGATGGGGTTTGTCAGACCCAATAGATCAATCTTTAGGATTCGCGCCTACCGTACATAGACAAGTAGTTTAATGTTACCAAGCTAAGGGTATATTTCTGGTTTAAACCCACATAGAATTAGTTTTAGTACTTGTGCCTATTTCGTAAAACATTTATAAATCAGCGCATGTATTCTCAGCCCAAAAATATATATAAAAAGGGAGCAAATGAAACTCACCTTAAATAGCAGTTGAAGTATTCCACGCAAGAAAGGAAAGTAAAGCAAGTAAGTGACCGAGATATCAACTAGAAGTAGTTTTTTTAAGAGAGAAATGAGAGATTAAGGTGTAAGTTTGAAATGAGAAATGTATGTGGTATTTATAGTTGAAAATGTTAGGTAAAAAAAAAATTAAAATAAAATAAGTAAATCTTAAAAGTTAAAATAAGAAAAAGTAGTTTGTATTTTTATTAAAAGTAAAATCTTAAAAGTTAAAATAAGAAAAAGTAGTTTGTATTTTTATTAAAAGTAAAATCTTAAAAGTTAAAATAAGAAAAAGTATTTTGTATTTTTATTAAAAGTAAATTTTAAAAGTTAAAATAAGAAAAAGTAGTTTGTATTTTTATTAAAAGTAAAATCTTAAAAGTTAAAATAAGAAAAAGTAGTTTGTATTTTTATTAAAAGTAAAATATTAAAAGTTAAAATAAGAAAAAGTAGTTTGTATTTTTATTAAAAGTAAAATCTTAAAAGTTAAAATAAGAAAAAGTATTTTGTATTTTTATTAAAAGTAAATTTTAAAAGTTAAAAAAAAAAAAAGTAATTTGTATTTTTATTAAAAGTAAAATCTTAAAAGTTAAAATAAGAAAAAGTAGTTTGTATTTTTATTAAAAGTAAAATCTTAAAAGTTATAATAAGAAAAAGTATTTTGTATTTTTATTAAAAGTAAATCTTAAAAGTTAAAATAAGAAAAAGTAGTTTGTATTTTTATTAAAAGTAAAATCATAAAAGTTAAAATAAGAAAAAGTAGTTTGTATTTTTATTAAAAGTAAAATCTTAAAAGTTAAAATAAAAAAAAGTATTTTGTATTTTTATTCAAAGTAAATCTTAAAAGTTAAAATAAGAAAAAGTAGTTTGTATTTTTATTAAAAGTAAATCTTAAAAGTTAAAATAATAAAAAGTAGTTTGTATTTTTATTAAAAGTAAATCTTAAAAGTTAAAATAAGAAAAAGTAGTTTGTATTTTTATTAAAAGTAAATCTTAAAATAAAAGTAGTTTGTATTTTTATTAAAAGTAAATCTTAAAAGAAAAAGTAGTTTGTATTTTTGTATTTATTTATTAAAAGTAGATATAGTTTTGATTTTTTTTTTGTATAAAATTCTAAAAAAAAAATTTGTTTAATATATTTCTAAGAACATTTAACATTTTATTTCTATATTTGTTTAATTATTAAATACGAATTTTATATAAAAATTATTATTATATTTAGTTTTTATAAAAATTAAAATTTATGATTATTAATTTATAGTTTTTATTAGTTTTATAAATGTTATAATATTATGTATTATTTAGTTAATTATATATTCTATTAACTAAATAACAAAAGTAATATAAATATTATATATATATTCATTGATGTAATTATGTTATATTATATATCATAATCTTATTTATAATATTTATAATTATATTATTTATTTTAAGCGTACGTTTATTCGGTCAACGTTAAATTTATTCGTATATAACAACTCTAGGTATTTTAGTAAAATCGGAAGTCGAAAAGTGAGGGTTGTTATATTAGTAACCTAAAACTAGTTGTCCATAGTTAGATGTACAAAAATAAATCGATATATATTATCTTGAATCAATCCACGACCCAGTGTATACACGTCTCAGGCTAGATCACAACTCAAAGTATATATATTTTTGGAATCAACCTCAACCCTGTATAGCTAACTCCAACATTACTGCATATAGAGTGTCTATGGTTGTTCCAAATAATATATATACATGGGTCGATATGATATGTCAAAACATTTGCATACATATCTATGGTATCCCAAGATTACATAATATATTAGAATACATGTATAATACAATATAAGTTAGCTAGGATATGATTTGTATAGATTTGTTAAACATTTCCCCTAGCTAAAAAGATCAAAAATATCCAATCTTGTTTTACCCATAACTTCTTCATTTTATATCCATTTTGAGTGAATCAAATTGCTATGGTTTCATATTGAACTCTAATTTAAGAATCCAAACAGAAAAAGTATAGGTTTATAGTCGGAAATTTAGGTTACATGTCAATTACTAAAGAGGTAGTCATTTCCGTCGAAAGAACGACATCTTGATGACCATTTTGAAAAACATACTTTCACTTTGAGTTTAACCAAGATTTTTGGATATAGTTTCATGTTCATATGAAAAATCATTTTCCTAGAAGAACAACTTTTAAATCAAAGTTTATCATAGTTTTTAATTATCCAAACCAAAACAGCCCCCGGTTTCACTACGACGGCGTATATTCGATTTTATGGTGTTCATCGTGTTTCCAGGTTTTAAATCATTAAGTTAGCATATCATATAGATATAGAACATGTGTTTAGTTGATTTTAAAAGTCAAGTTAGAAGGATTAACTTTTGTTTGCGAACAAGTATAGAATTAACTAAACTATGTTCTAGTGATTACAAATTTAAACCTTCGAATAAGATAGCTTTATATGTATGAATCGAATGATGTTATGAACATCATTACTACCTCAAGTTTTCTGGATAAAACTACTGGAAATGAGAAAAATGGATCTAGCTTCAAAGGATCCTTGGATGGCTTGAAAGTTCTTGAAGCAGAATCATGACACGAAAATAGTTCAAGTAAGATTTTCACTCGAAATAAGATTGTTATAGTTGTAGAAATTGAATCAAAGTTTGAATATGAATATTACCTTGAATTAGAAAGATAACCTACTATAAAAAACAAAGGTTCTGTGATCTTAGATGATTACTTGGAATGGATTAGAAAGCTTGGAAGTAGACTTGCAAACTTGGAAGTATTCTTGATTTTTATGAAACTATACTTATGGAATTTATGAAGAACACTTAGAACTTGAAGATGGAACTTGAGAGAGATCAATTAGATGAAGAAAATTAAAGAATGAAACTATTTGTAGGTGTTTTTGGTCGTTGGTATATGGATTAGATATAAAGGATATGTAATTTTGTTTTCATGTAAATAAGTCATGAATGATTACTCATATTTTTGTAATTTTATGAGATATTTCATGCTAGTTGCCAAATGATGGTTCCCACATGTATTAGGTGACTCACATGAGCTGCTAAGATCTAATCATTGGAGTGTATATATCAATAGTACATACATCTAAAAGCTGTGTATTGTACGAGTACGAATACGGGTGCATACGAGTAGAATTGTTGATGAAACTGAACGAGGATGTTATGTAATCTTGAGATACCATAGACACGTATACAATGTTTCGACCTATCATGTCGACACATCTATATATATTTCGGAACAACCATAGACACTCTATATGTGAATGTTGGAGTTAGCTATACAGGGTTGAGGTTGATTCCAAAATATATATAGTTTGAGTTGTGATCAATATTGAGATACGTATACACTGGGTCGTGGATTGATTCAAGATAATATTTATCGATTTATTTCTGTACATCTAACTGTGGACAACTAGTTGTAGGTTACTAACGAGGACAGCTGACTTAATAAACTTAAAACATCAAAATATATGAAAAGTGTTGTAAATATATTTTGAACATACTTTGATATATATGTATATATTGTTATAGGTTCGTGAATCAACCAGTGGCCAAGTCTTACTTCCCGACGAAGTAAAAATCTGTGAAAGTGAGTTATAGTCCCACTTTTAAAATCTAATATTTTTGGGATGAGAATACATGCAGGTTTTATAAATGATTTACAAAATAGACACAAGTACATGAAACTACGTTCTATGGTTGAATTATCGAAATCGAATATGCCCCTTTTTATTAAGTCTGGTAATCTAAGAATTAGGGAACAGACACCCTAATTGACGCGAATCCTAAAGATAGATCTATTGGGCTTAACAAACCCCATCCAAAGTACCGGATGCTTTAGTACTTCGAAATTTATATCATATCCGAAGGGTGTCCCGGAATGATGGGAATATTCTTATATATGCATCTTGTTAATGTCGGTTACCAGGTGTTCACCATATGAATGATTTTTATCTCTATGTATGGGATGTGTATTGAAATATGAAATCTTGTGGTCCATTATTATGATTTGATATATATAGGTTAAACCTATAACTCACTAACATTTTTGTTGACGTTTTTAAGCATGTTTATTCTCAGGTGATTATTAAGAGCTTCCGCTGTCGCATACTTAAATAAGGACGAGATTTGGAGTCCATGCTTGTATGATGTTGTGTAAAAACTGCATTCAAGAAACTTATTTTGTTGTAACATATTTGTATTGTAAACCATTATGTAATGGTCGTGTGTAAACATGATATTTTAGATTATCATTATTTGATAATCTACGTAAAGCTTTTTAAACCTTTATTGATGAAATAAAGGTTATGGTTTGTTTTAAAATGAATGCAGTCTTTGAAAAACGTCTCATATAGAGGTCAAAACCTCGCAACGAAATCAATTAATATGGAACGTTTTTAATCAATAAGAACGGGACATTTCAGTTGGTATCAGAGCGTTGGTCTTAGAGAACCAGAATTTTGCATTAGTGTGTCTTATCGAGTTTGTTAGGATGCATTAGTGAGTCTGGACTTCGACCGTGTTTACTTGAAAAATGATTGCTTAACAAATTTTGTTGGAAACTATATATTTTTAACATGTGAATATTATGTGATATATTAATCTCTTAACGCGTTTGATATTATATGATAGATGTCTACCTCTAGAACAAGTCCCATTGACTCACCTAATAATAATGAAGAGTCAAATGTAAATTGGAATGATTCGTGGACTGATTCACAAGTTCCCGAAGAAGAACCGGAAGAAGAGTCGGAACCGGAAGAAGAATCGGAACCGGAAGAAGAATCGGAACCGGATGAAGAAATAGAACTGGTGGGGGAAATAATAAAACGGTTAAGTAAAAGAAAATCCTCAACCAACCGACCAAGGTTAATTATGGTCAATGGTGTTTCCGCCAAGGAAGCAAAATATTGGGAGGATTACCAATTCTCCGATGAATCGGATTCCGACGAGAATTCCGATGATGTTATAGAAATTACCCCAACTGAATTTAAAAAGGCAAAAGAAAATAATAAGGGAAAGGGCATAAAAATAGAGAAATCTAATTCCAACCCCGATGAACTTTATATGTATCGTCAACCCCCGAAGTCCTTAAGTTGTAACAATGACCCGGGAACCTCTAAACCACCAGGTTTTTCTAAACCAATGTGGATAACGATGGCTCGTATTAGGGGAACATCATATATCCCTAGAAATTTGGCAAAACGAACCAAAACCGAAGAAGAAGAAACAAGCGAGTCGGAATAAGATAGTTGTATTCGTGTGGTGTAATATATGTAATATAGTGTGCTTATGCTTTATGATATATGTAAAAATTGCTTGTATTAATAAGTATTTTTTTTATGAATCTAACTCTTGTCTATTTTACAGTATAAAACACAAAATGGATAGACAACCCAATATTTTAAGAGACCTACCCGGAGACATGATTGATGAAATCTTGTCTAGAGTCGGTCAGAATTCTTCGGCACAACTATTTAAGGCGAGATCAGTTTTTAAGACATTCGAAGAACGTTCCAAGAATGCCTTGGTTTATAAAAGGCTTTCGTTCGAAAGATGGGGGATATCACATTGGGAAATCCATAAGTTACGATGTGTTTACTTTGACGCATATATTGCGGGGAACCCAAATGCTATTTTACGCAATGGGTTAAGAAATTATTTTGACTCAATATATCCAAATATTGGACTTCGTGATTTAGAAAAAGCGGCTAACATGCAACATAAAGAAGCATGTTATGCTTACGGATTAGTAATGTTCGCTTCTCACCAAAGTGAGAACAAGAACATCGGGCTACAACTATTAAACAAAACGTTTCCACAAGTGACGGAGTCGGTAATTGGGGTAAGAAATGAGGTTTTTAGATTGTTACGGGACTGTTGGACATTACGTAACCCTCGTCCCTTTGACGACGTTACGACACACTGTCTTATCAACGGCCATAACGGTTATGTTCCACAAGACCAAGGATGGGAAGTAATCCTAGTAAAACCAGAATGCATGACTTGTTTCTGGACGTATGAATTACGTGTCTTTATTGCCTTTGCTGAACGACTTGTGTACTAGCTAGAAATATCTTCACAACCATCTTGTATCAAATTTATTGTGTGCTATATTTCATGCTATATGTAAAATAAGCGGTATTGTAAGTTTGTAAAATATTGTATAAAAGTTTGAACGCGAAATATTATTATAATCAGTTTTTCATATAGAATTGTAGTAGTTGAATTGTATATTAGCTACTAAGTATGAACTTAACGGGTAGGTACTACCCGAATTTAAACTTATAAAACGCTAATATGAAGAAAAAGCTTTTATAAATGAGTTCATATTATGCTACGAAATACTATTAACTACTCTTAATATCCTGTATGATTAACTTGTTCCATTTGACTATTTTGAAGGAAATGGCACCGACTACTCGACACACCGTGAATATGAATGAAGAGGAATTCTGTACTTTTCTAGCTTCAAACATAGCCGCAGTACAGGCTGCGCTACATACCAACAATAACCTTGGATCCAGCAGTACAGGAAATCGTGTAGGATGCACCTACAAAGAATTCACTGCCTGCAAACCTTTGGAATTTGATGGAACCGAAGGATCGATCGGATTGAAACGGTGGACCGAGAAGGTCGAATCGGTGTTTGCCATAAGTAAGTGTACTGAAGAGGACAAAGTGAAGTACGCTACGCATACCTTCACAGGTTCTGCGTTAACATGGTGGAATACCTATCTAGAGCAAGTGGGACAAGACGATGCGTACGCACTACCGTGGTCAGCATTCAAGCACTTGATGAACGAGAAGTACCGTCCCAGAACCGAGGTCAATAAGCTCAAGACAGAACTTAGAGGGTTACGAACCCAAGGATTTGATATTACCACGTACGAAAGACGATTCACAGAATTGTGCCTATTATGTCCGGGAGCATTTGAAGATGAGGAAGAGAAGATCGACGCGTTTGTGAAAGGATTACCGGAAAGAATCCAAGAAGATATAAGTTCACACGAGCCCTCCTCCATACAACAGGCATGCTAGAATGGCTCATAAACTCGTGAACCAGATTGAAGAAAGAATTAAAGAACAGACTGCTGAAGAGGCCAATGTGAAGCAAGTCAAAAGAAAGTGGGAGGAAAACGGTGATAAGAATCACCAATACAACAACAACAACAGCAATTACAACAATAATCGCAACAATTATCCCAACAATCGCAACATCAATCGCAACTACAACAAACGGCCCAACAACAACAACAATAACAACAACAACAACAACAACAACTACAACAATCATCCCAACAACAATAATAACCGCAACAACAACAACAATCAGAAGCAGCTATGCCAAAGGTGTGAAAAGAATCACTCAGGGTTCTGCACCAAATTTTGCAACAAGTGTAAAAGAAATGGTCATAGCGCGGCGAAGTGTGAGGTCTACGGACCAGGGGTTAATAGAACAAAAGGAACAAATGGTGTCGAAACGAGTAATGGCGGAGCAAGTAGTGTCGGAGCAAGTTATGCCAATGTAGTTTGTTATAAATGTGGAAAACCGGGCCACATTATTAGAAATTGCCCGAACCAGGAGAACACGAATGGACAAGGCCGTGGAAGAGTTTTCAATATTAATGCGGCAGAGGCATAGGAAGACCCGGAGCTTGTTATGGGTACGTTTCTTATTGACAATAAATCTGCTTACATTTTATTTGATTCGGGTGCGGATAGAAGCTATATGAGTAGAGATTTTTGTGCTAAATTAAGTTGTCCATTGACGCCTTTGGATAGTAAATTTTTACTCGAATTAGCAAATGGTAAATTAATTTCAGCAGATAATATATGTCGGAATCGAGAAATTAAACTGGTTAGCGAAACATTTAAGATTGATTTGATACCAGTAGAGTTAGGGAGTTTTGATGTGATAATCGGTATGGACTGGTTGAAAGAAGTGAAAGCAGAGATCGTTTGTTACAAAAATGCAATTCGCATTATACGAGAAAAAGGAAAACCCTTAATGGTGTACGGAGAAAAGGGCAACACGAAGCTACATCTTATTAGTAATTTGAAGGCACAAAAACTAATAAGAAAAGGTTGCTATGCTGTTCTAGCACACGTCAAGAAAGTACAAACTGAAGAAAAGAGCATCAATGATGTTCCCGTCGCAAAAGAATTTCCTGATGTATTTCTGAAAGAATTACCGGGATTACCCCCACATGGATCCGTTGAATTTCAAATAGATCTTGTACCAGGAGCTGCACCAATAGCTCGTGCTCCTTACAGACTCGCACCCAGCGAGATGAAAGAACTGCAAAACCAATTACAAGAACTTTTAGAGCGTGGTTTCATTCGACCAAGCACATCACCGTGGGGAGCTCCTGTTTTGTTTGTCAAGAAGAAAGATGGTACATTCAGGTTGTGTATCGACTACCGAGAGTTGAACAAACTTACCATCAAGAACCGCTACCCACTACCGAGAATCGACGACTTATTTGATCAACTACAAGGCTCGTCTGTTTATTCAAAGATTGACTTACGTTCCGGGTATTATCAAATGCGGGTGAAAGAAGATGATATTCCAAAGACTGATTTCAGAACACGTTACGATCATTACGAGTTTATGGTCATGCCATTTGGTTTAACTAATGCACCAGCTGTGTTCATGGACCTTATGAACCGAGTGTGTGGACCATACCTTGACAAGTTTGTCATTGTTTTCATTGATGACATACTTATTTACTCAAAGAATGACCAAGAACACGGTGAACATTTGAGAAAGGTGTTAGAAGTATTGAGGAAGGAAGAATTGTACGCTAAATTTTCAAAGTGTGCATTTTGGTTGGAAGAAGTTCAATTCCTCTGTCACATAGTGAACAAAGAAGGTATTAAGGTGGATCCGGTAAAGATAGAAACTGTTGAAAAGTGGGAAACCCCGAAAAGTCCGAAACACATACGCCAGTTTTTAGGACTAGCTGGTTACTACAGAAGGTTCATCCAAGACTTTTCCAGAATAGCAAAACCCTTGACTGCATTAACGCATAAAGGGAAGAAATTTGAATGGAATGATGAACAAGAGAAAGCGTTTCAGTTATTGA
This sequence comes from Rutidosis leptorrhynchoides, assembly GCF_046630445.1. Taxonomy (NCBI): domain Eukaryota; kingdom Viridiplantae; phylum Streptophyta; class Magnoliopsida; order Asterales; family Asteraceae; genus Rutidosis; species Rutidosis leptorrhynchoides. Next base: position 276,181,473 of record NC_092335.1, read on the forward strand.
AGAAAAAGCTAACTACGGCACCTATATTGTCATTGCCTGAAGGGAATGATGATTTTGTGATTTATTGTGACGCATCAAAGCAAGGTCTCGGTTGTGTATTAATGCAACGAACGAAGGTGATTGCTTATGCGTCTAGACAATTGAAGATTCACGAACAAAATTATACGACGCATGATTTGGAATTAGGCGCGGTTGTTTTTGCATTAAAGACTTGGAGGCACTACTTATATGGGCTCAAAAGTATTATATATACCGACCACAAAAGTCTTCAACACATATTTAATCAGAAACAACTGAATATGAGGCAGCGTAGGTGGATTGAATTATTGAATGATTACGACTTTGAGATTCGTTACCACCCGGGGAAGGCAAATGTGGTAGCCGATGCCTTGAGCAGGAAGGACAGAGAACCCATTCGAGTAAAATCTATGAATATAATGATTCATAATAACCTTACTACTCAAATAAAGGAGGCGCAACAAGGAGTTTTAAAAGAGGGAAATTTAAAGGATGAAATACCCAAAGGATCGGAGAAGCATCTTAATATTCGGGAAGACGGAACCCGGTATAGGGCTGAAAGGATTTGGGTACCAAAATTTGGAGATATGAGAGAAATGGTACTTAGAGAAGCTCATAAAACCAGATACTCAATACATCCTGGAACGGGGAAGATGTACAAGGATCTCAAGAAACATTTTTGGTGGCCGGGTATGAAAGCCGATGTTGCTAAATACGTAGGAGAATGTTTGACGTGTTCTAAGGTCAAAGCTGAGCATCAGAAACCATCAGGTCTACTTCAACAACCCGAAATCCCGGAATGGAAATGGGAAAACATTACCATGGATTTCATCACTAAATTGCCAAGGACTGCAAGTGGTTTTGATACTATTTGGGTAATAGTTGATCGTCTCACCAAATCAGCACATTTCCTGCCAATAAGAGAAGATGACAAGATGGAGAAGTTAGCACGACTGTATTTGAAGGAAGTCGTCTCCAGACATGGAATTCCAATCTCTATTATCTCTGATAGGGATGGCAGATTTATTTCAAGATTCTGGCAGACATTACAGCAAGCATTAGGAACTCGTCTAGACATGAGTACTGCCTATCATCCACAAACTGATGGGCAGAGCGAAAGGACGATACAAACGCTTGAAGACATGCTACGAGCATGTGTTATTGATTTCGGAAATAGTTGAGATCGACATCTACCGTTAGCAGAATTTTCCTACAACAACAGCTACCATTCAAGCATTGAGATGGCGCCGTTTGAAGCACTTTATGGTAGAAAGTGCAGGTCTCCGATTTGTTGGAGTGAAGTGGGGGATAGACAGATTACGGGTCCGGAGATTATACAAGAAACTACCGAGAAGATCATCCAAATTCAACAACGGTTGAAAATCGCCCAAAGTCGACAAAAGAGCTACCCTGACATTAAAAGAAAAGATATAGAATTTGAAATTGGAGAGATGGCCATGCTTAAAGTTGCACCTTGGAAAGGCGTTGTTCGATTTGGTAAAACGAGGGAAATTAAATCCAAGGTATATTGGACCATTCAAGATTATTGATCGTGTCGGACCAGTAGCTTACCGACTTGAGTTACCTCAACAACTCGCGGCTGTACATAACACTTTCCACGTCTCGAATTTGAAGAAATGTTTTGCTAAAGAAGATCTCACTATTCCGTTAGATGAAATCCAAATCAACGAAAAACTTCAATTCATCGAAGAACCCGTCAAAATAATGGATCGTAAGGTTAAAAGACTTAAGCAAAACAAGATACCAATTTTTAAGGTTCGATGGAATGCTCGTAGAGGACCCGAGTTCACCTGGGAGCGTGAAGATCAGATGAAGAAGAAATACCCGCATCTATTTCTAGAAGATTCGTCAACACCTTCAACAGCTTAAAATTTTGGGACGAAATTTATTTAACGGGTAGGTACTGTAGTGACCCGAACTTTTCCATGTTTATATATATTAATTGAGATTGATATTTACATGATTAAATGTTTCCAACATGTTAAGCAATCAAACTTGTTAAGACTTGATTAATTGAAATATGTTTCATATAGACAATTGACCACCCAAGTTGACCGGTGATTCACGAACGTTAAAACTTGTAAAAACTATATGATGACATATATATGGATATATATATATATATATATATATATATATATATATATATATATATATATATATATATATATATATATATATATATATAGTTAACATGATACTATGATAAGTAAACATATCATTAAGTATATTAACAATGAACTACATATGTAAAAACAAGACTACTAACTTAATGATTTTTAAACGAGACATATATGTAACGATTATCGTTGTAAAGACATTTAATGTATATATATATATATCATATTAAGAGATATTCATACATGATAATATCATGATAATATAATAATTTAAAATCTCATTTGATATTATAAACATTGGGTTAATAACATTTAACAAGATCGTTAACCTAAAGGTTTCAAAACAACACTTACATGTAACGACTGACGATGACTTAACGACTCAGTTAAAATGTATATACATGTAGTGTTTTAATATGTATTTATACACTTTTGAAAGACTTCAATACACTTATCAAAATACTTCTACTTAACAAAAATGCTTACAATTACATCCTCGTTCAGTTTCATCAACAATTCTACTCGTATGCACCCGTATTCGTACTCGTACAATATACAACTTTTAGATGTATGTACTATTGGTATATACACTCCAATGATCAGCTCTTAGCAGCCCATGTGAGTCACCTAACACATGTGGGAACCATCATTTGGCAACTAGCATGAAATATCTCATAAAATTACAAAAATATGAGTAATCGTTCATGACTTATTTACATGAAAACAAAATTACATATCCTTTATATCTAATCCATACAACAACAACCAAAAACACCTAAAACACTTTCATTCTTCAATTTTCTTCATCTAATTGATCTCTCTCAAGTTCTATCTTCAAGTTCTAAGTGTTCTTCATATATTCTACAAGTTCTAGTTACATAAAATCAAGAATACTTTCAAGTTTGCTAGCTCACTTCCAATCTTGTAAGGTGATCATCCAACCTTAATAAATCTTTGTTTCTTACAGTAGGTTATCATTATAATACAAGGTAATAATCATATTCAAACTTTGGTTCAATTTCTCTAACTATAACAATCTTATTTCAAGTGATGATCTTACTTGAACTTGTTTTCGTGTCATGATTCTGCTTCAAGAACTTCGAGCCATCCAAGGATCTGTTGAAGCTAGATCCATTTTTCTATTTTCCAGTAGGTTTATCCAAGGAACTTAAGGTAGTAATGATGTTCATAACATCATTCGATTCAGACATATAAAGCTATCTTATTCGAAGGTTTAAACTTGTAATCACTAGAACATAGTTTAGTTAATTCTAAACTTGTTCGCAAACAAAAGTTAATCCTTCTAACTTGACTTTTAAAATCAACTAAACACAAGTTCTATATCTATATGATATGCTAACTTAATGATTTAAAACCTGGAAACACGAAAAACACCGTAAAACCGGATTTACGCCGTCGTAGTAACACCGCGGGCTGTTTTGGGTTAGTTAATTAAAAACTATGATAAACTTTGATTTAAAAGTTGTTATTCTGAGAAAATTATTGTTATTATGAACATGAAACTATATCCAAAAATTATGGTTAAACTCAAAGTGGAAGTATGTTTTCTAAAATGGTCATCTAGACGTCGTTCTTTCGATTGAAATGACTACCTTTACAAAAATGACTTGTAACTTATTTTTCTGACTATAAACCTATACTTTTTCTGTTTAGATTCATAAAATAGAGTTCAATATGAAACCATAGCAATTTAAAATGAAGAAGTTATGGGTAAAACAAGATTGGATAATTTTTCTCATTTTAGCTACGTGAAAATTGGTAACAAATCTATTCCAACCATAACTTAATCAACTTGTATTGTATATTATGTAATCTTGAGATACCATAGACACGTATACAATGTTTCGACCTATCATGTCGACACATCTATATATATTTCGGAACAACCATAGACACTCTATATGTGAATGTTGGAGTTAGCTATACAGGGTTGAGGTTGATTCCAAAATATATATAGTTTGAGTTGTGATCAATATTGAGATACGTATACACTGGGTCGTGGATTGATTCAAGATAATATTTATCGATTTATTTCTGTACATCTAACTGTGGACAACTAGTTATAGGTTACTAACGAGGACAGCTGACTTAATAAACTTAAAACATCAAAATATATTAAAAGTGTTGTAAATATATTTTGAACATACTTTGATATATATGTATATATTGTTATAGGTTCGTGAATCAACTAGTGGCCAAGTCTTACTTCCCGACGAAGTAAAAATCTGTGAAAGTGAGTTATAGTCCCACTTTTAAAATCTAATATTTTTGGGATGAGAATACATGCAGGTCTTATAAATGATTTACAAAATAGACACAAGTACATGAAACTACGTTCTATGGTTGAATTATCGAAATCGAATATGCCCCTTTTTATTAAGTCTGGTAATCTAAGAATTAGGGAACAGACACCCTAATTGACGCGAATCCTAAAGATAGATCTATTGGGCTTAACAAACCCCATCCAAAGTACCGGATGCTTTAGTACTTCGATATTTATATCATATCCGAAGGGTGTCCCGGAATGATGGGGATATTCTTATATATGCATCTTGTTAATGTCGGTTACCAGGTGTTCACCATATGAATGATTTTTATCTCTATGTATGGGATGTGTATTGAAATATGAAATCTTGTGGTCCATTATTATGATTTGATATATATAGGTTAAACCTATAACTCACCAACATTTTTGTTGACGTTTTTAAGGATGTTTATTCTCATGTGATTATTAAGAGCTTCCGCTGTCGCATACTTAAATAAGGACGAGATTTGGAGTCCATGCTTGTATGATATTGTGTAAAAACTGCATTCAAGAAACTTATTTTGTTGTAACATATTTGTATTGTAAACCATTATGTAATGGTCGTGTGTAAACAGGATATTTTAGATTATCATTATTTGATAATCTACGTAAAGCTTTTTAAACCTTTATTGATGAAATAAAGGTTATGGTTTGTTTTAAAATGAATGCAGTCTTTGAAAAACGTCTCATATAGAGGTCAAAACCTCGCAACGAAATCAATTAATATGGAACGTTTTTAATCAATAAGAACGGGACATTTCAACATACGATCTCTGCTTTCATCTCCTTCAGCCAGTCCATGCCAACTATTACATCAAAACTCCCTAACTCTACTGGTATCAAATCAATCTTAAATATTTCACTACCCAGTTTAATTTCTCGATTCTGGCATATATAACTTGCTGAAACTAATTTACCGTTTGCTAATTCGAGTAAAAATTTACTATCCAACGGCATCAATGGACAACTTAATTTAGCACAAAAATCTCTACTCATATAGCTTCTATCCGTACCCGAATCAAATAAAACGTAAGCAGATTTATTGTCAATAAGAAACATACCCGTAACAAGCTCTGGGTCTTCCTGTGCCTGTGTCCATTCGTGTTCTCCTGGTTCGGGCAATTTCTAATAATGTGGCCCAGTTTTCCACATTTATAACAAACTACATTGGCATAACTTGCTCCGACACTACTTGCTCCACCATTACTCGTTCCGACACCATTTGTTCCTTTCGTTCTGTTAACCCCTGGTTCGTAGACCTCACACTTCACCGCGCTATGACCATTTCTTATACACTTGTTGCAAAATTTGGTGCAGAACCCCGAGTGATACTTTTCACACCTTTGGCATAGCTGCTTCTGATTATTGTTGTTGTTGTTGTTGCGGTTGTTATTGTTATTGGGATGATTGTTGTAGTTGTTGTTGTTGTTGTGCCGTTTGTTGTAGTTGCGATTAATGTTGCGACTGTTGGGATAGTTGTTGTTGTTTTGGTGACTCTTATCACCGTTTTCCTCCCACTTTCTTTTGACTAACTTCACGTTGGCCTCTTCGGCCGCCTATTCTTTAATTCTTCCCTCAATCTGGTTTACTAGTTTGTGAGCCATTCTACATGCCTTTTGTATGGAGGCAGGCTCGTGTGAACTTATATCTTCTTGGATTCTTTCCGGTAACCCTTTCACAAACGCGTCGATCTTCTCTTCCTCATCTTCGAACGCTCTCAGACACAATAGGCAAAATTCTGTGAATCGTCTTTCGTACGAAGTAATATTGAATCCCTGTGTTCGTAACCCTCTAAGTTCTGACTTGAGCTTATTGACCTCGGTTCTGGGACGGTACTTCTCGTTCATCAAGTGCTTGAATGCTGACCACAGTAGCGCGTAAGCAGCATCTTGTCCCACTTGCTCTAGATAGGTATTCCACCATGTTAACGCAATACCTGTGAAGGTATGCGTAGCGTACTTCACTTTGTCTCCTTCAGCATACTTACTTATGGCAAACACCGATTCAACTTTCTCGGTCCACCGTTTCAATCCGATTGGTCCTTCGGTCCCATCAAATTCTGAAGGTTTGCAGGTAGTGAATTCCTTGTAGGAGCATCCTACACGATTTCTTGCGCCGTTAGCTGTATTGCTAGATTCAGAGTTATTGTTGGTATGTAGCGCGGCCTGTACTGCGGCTATGTTTGAAGCAAGAAAGGCACGAAATTCCTCTTCGCTCATATTCAAGGTGTGTCGAGTAGTCGGTGCCATTTCCTTCAAAATAGTCAAATGAAACAATTTAATCATACAGAATATTAAGAGCAGTCAATAGTATCTCGTAGCATAATATAAACTCATTTATAAAAGCTTTTTCTTCATATTAGCGTTTTATAAGTTTAAATTCGGGTACTACCTACCCATTAAGTTCATACTTAGTAGCTAATATACAATTCAACTACTACAATTCCATATGAAAAACTGATTATAATAATATATCACATACAAATATTCTTCAAACTTACAACTTCGCTATATTACATATAATATGAAATATAGTACACTATGATACAGGACAGTTTTGAAGATAAATCTAGTTAATACGCAAGTTTTTCAGCAAAGGAAATAAAGACACGTAATTCATAAGTCCAGAAACAAGTCATGCATTCTGGTTTTACTAAGACGACTTCCCATCCTTGGTCTTGTGGAAAATAACCGTTATGACCATTAGCTAGGCAGCATGTTGTAATGTCGTCAAAAGGACGAGGGTTTCGTAATGTCCAACAGCCCCGTAATAATCTAAAAACCTTGTTTCTCACCCTAACTACTGAATCCGTCAATTGTGGGAAATTTTTATTTAAAAGCTGCAATCCGATGTTCTTTTTCTCACTTTGGTAAGAAGCGAACATCACTAACTCGTAAGCATAACATGCTTCTTTATGTTGCATGTTAGAAGCTCTTTCTAATTCACGAAATCCTATGTTGGGATATGTTGAGTCAAAATAGGTTCTTAACCCGTAGCGTAAAATTGCATTTGAGTTCCCCGCATTTAATGCTTTAAAGAAAACACGGCGTAACTTAAAGTCTCCCCAATGTGATATACCTCACCTATCAAAGGAAAGCCTTTTATAAACTAAGGCATTTCTGGAAAGTCTTTCAAATGTTTGACAAGTTAATTTCGCCATAACTAAATGTGCTGATGAATTCTGACCAACTCTAGATAAGATTTCCTCAATCATATCCTCTGGTAGGTCTTCTAAAATATTCGGTTGTCTACCCTTAACGTCCATTTTGTTTTTATACTGTAAAATAGACAAGGATTAGATTCGTAAAAACAAACAATACAAGCAATTTTTACATAGAACATAAAAGTACAAGCACACTATAATACATTTATTACACAACATGCTCACACCCCTCTAATCTGAATCACTGGTTTCTTCTTCTTCTTCAGACTTGGTTCTTTTTCCTAATCTTCTAGGGATATATAATGTTCCTCTAATACGAGTCGTCATTTTCCACATTGGTTTAGAAAAACCTGGTGGTTTAGAGGTTCTCGGGTTATTGTCACGATATTGAAAATACGGGTGTTGACGATACATATAAAGTTCATCGGGGTCGGAATCAGATTTCTCTATTTTGATGCCTTTTCCCTTATTATTTTCTTTTGCCTCATTAAATTGGGTCGGGGTAATATCTATAACATCATCGGAATCCTCATCAGGATTCGATTCATCGGAAAATTGGTAATTTTCCTAATATTTTGCTTCCTTAGCGGAAACACCATTGACCATTATTAACTTTGGTCCATTGGTTGAGGATTTTCTTTTATTTGACCGGTTTTCTGTGGTTCGTACTATTCCCCCCTCCGGAACCTCTTCTTCTTCCGGTTCCTCTTCTTCTGGTTCCTCTTCTTCCGGTTCCTCTTCTTCCGGTTCCATTTCCTCTTCTTCTGGTTCTTCGGGAACTTGTGAATCTGGCCAATATATATTCGACTCTTCGTTATTATTAGGTGAGTCAATGGGATTTGTGCTAGAGGTAGACATCTATCGCACAATATCAAACATGTTAAGAGATTAATATATCACATAATATTTACATGTTAATAATATATAGTTTCCAACAAAAATGTTAAGCAATCATTTTTAAAGAAAACACGGTCGAAGTCCAGACTCACTAATGCATCCTAACAAACTCGATAAGACACACTAATGCAAATTTTCTGGTTCTCTAAGACCAACGCTCGGATACCAACTGAAATATCCCGTTCATATTGATTATAAACGTTCCATATTGATTGATTTCGTTGCGAGGTTTTGACCTCTATATGAGACATTTTTCAAAGACTTCATTCATTTTTAAAACAACCATAACCTTTATTTTATCAATAAAGGTTTTAAAAACATTACGTAGATTATCAAATAATGATAATCTAAAATTTACTGTTTACACACGACCATTACATAATGGTTTACAATAGAAATATATTACATCGACATATGTTTCTTAAATGCAGTTTTTACACAATAACATACAAACATGGACTCCAAATCTTGTCCTTATTTTAGTATGCAACAGCGGAAGCTCTTAGTATTCACCTGAGAATAAACATGCTTTAAACGTTAACAAAAATGTTAGTGAGTTATAGGTTTAACCTATATATATCAAATCGTAACAATAGACCACAAGATTTCATATTTCAATACACATCCCATACATAGAGATAAAAATCATTCATATGGTGAACACCTGGTAACCGACATTAACAAGAAGCATATATAAGAATATCCCCATCATTCCGGGACACCCTTCGGATATGATATAAATTTCAAGGTACTAAAGCATCCGGTACTTTGGATGGGGTTTGTTAGGCCCAATAGATCTATCTTTAGGATTCGCGTCAATTAGGGTGTCTGTTCCCTAATTCTTAGATTACCAGACTTAATAAAAAGGGGCATATTCAATTTCGATAATTCAACCATAGAATGTAGTTTCACGTACTTGTGTCTATTTTGTAAATCATTTATAAAACCTGCATGTATTCTCATCCCAAAAATATTAGATTTTAAAAGTGGGACTATAACTCACTTTCACAGATATTTCATTCCTCGGAAATAATACTTGGCCACGGATCGATTCACGAACCTATACAAATATGTACATATATATCAAAGTATGATCAAAATATAATTACAATCATTTTTATTATATTTTAAAGATTTGAGTGTATTAAGTCAGCTGTCCTCGTTTGTAACCTACAACTAGTTGTCCACAGTTAGATGTACAGAAATAAATCGATATATATTATCTTGAATCAATCCACGACCCAGTGTATACACGTCTCAGGCTAGATCACAACTCAAAGTATATATATTTTTGGAATCAACCTCAATCCTGTATAGCTAACTCCAACATTACTGCATATAGAGTGTCTATGGTTGTTCCAAATAATATATATACATGGGTCGATATGATATGTCAAAACATTTGCATACGTGTCTATGGTATCCCAAGATTACATAATATATTAGAATACATGTATAATACAATATAAGTTAGCTAGAATATGATTTGTATAGATTTGTTAAACATTTCCCGTAGCTAAAAAGATCAAAAATATCCAATCTTGTTTTACCCATAACTTCTTCATTTTAAATCCGTTTTGAGTGAATCAAATTGCTATGGTTTCATATTGAACTCTAATTTAAGAATACAATCAGAAAAAGTATAGGTTTATAGTTGGAAATTTAAGTTACATGTCAATTACTAAAGAGGTAGTCATTTCCGTTGAAAGAACGACATCTTGATGACCATTTTGAAAAACATACTTTCACTTTGAGTTTAACCAAGATTTTTGGATATAGTTTCATGTTCATATGAAAAATCATTTTCCCAGAAGAACAAATTTTAAATCAAAGTTTATCATAGTTTTTAATTATCCAAACCAAAACAGCCCCCGGTTTCACTACGACGGCGTATATCCGATTTTATGGTGTTCATCGTGTTTCCAGGTTTTAAATCATTAAGTTAGCATATCATATAGATATAGAACATGTGTTTAGTTGATTTTAAAAGTCAAGTTAGAAGGATTAACTTTTGTTTGCAAACAAGTTTAGAATTAACTAAACTATGTTCTAGTGATTACAAGTTTAAACCTTCGAATAAGATAGCTTTATATGTATGAATCGAATGATGTTATGAACATCATTAGTACCTCAAGTTTTCTGGATAAAACTACTGGAAATGAGAAAAATGGATCTAGCTTCAAAGGATCCTTGGTTGGCTTGAAAGTTTTTGAAGCAGAATCATGAAACGAAAACAGTTCAAGTAAGATTTTCACTCGAAATAAGATTGTTATAGTTGTAGAAATTGAATCAAAGTTTGAATATGAATATTACCTTGAATTAGAAAGATAACCTACTATAAATAACAAAGTTTCCTTGATCTTAGATGATTACTTGGAATGGATTAGAAAGCTTGGAAGTAGACTTGCAAACTTGGAAGTATTCTTGATTTTTATGAAACTATACTTATGGAATTTATGAAGAACACTTAGAACTTGAAGATGGAACTTGAGAGAGATCAATTAGATGAAGAAAATTGAAGAATGAAAGTGTTTGTAGGTGTTTTTGGTCATTGGTATATGGATTAGATATAAAGGATATGTAATATTGTTTTCATGTAAATAAGTCATGAATGATTACTCATATTTTTTGTAATTTTATGAGATATTTCATGCTAGTTGCCAAATGATGGTTCCCACATGTGTTAGGTGACTCACATGGGCTGCTAAGATCTGATCATTGGAGTGTATATACCAATAGTACATACATCTAAAAGCTGTGTATTGTACGAGTACGAATACGGGTGCATACGAGTAGAATTGTTGATGAAACTGAACGAGGATGTAATTGTAAGCATTTTTGTTAAGTAGAAGTATTTTGATAAGTGTCTTGAAGTCTTTCAAAAGTGTATGAATACATATTAAAAAACTACATGTATATACATTTTAACTGAGTCGTTAAGTCATCGTTGGTCGTTACATGTAAATGTTGTTTTGAAACCTTTAGGTTAACGATCTTGTTAAATGTTGTTAACCCATTGTTTATTATATCAAATGAGATGTTAAATTGTTACATTATCATGATATTATTATATATAATATATCTTAGTATGATATATATACAGTTAAATGTCGTTACAACGATAATCGTTACATATATGTCTCGTTTCGAAATTATTAAGTTAGTAGTCTTATTTTTACATATTAGTTCATTGTTAATACACTTAATGATATATTTACTTATCATTTTATCATGTTAAATATAGTGTATCAATATCTTAATATGATACATATGTATTTAGTAGACGTTATCATAACGATAATCGTTATATATATCATTTCGAGTTTCTTAACTTAGTAATCTCATTTCTTATGTATATCACACATTGTTAATATACTTAGTGAGTTACTTACTCATCATAATCTCATGTCAACCATATATATATGTCTTTATATACCACAACATGTAGTTTTCACAATTTTGTAACGTTCGTGAATCGCAGGTCAACTTGGGTGATCAATTGTCTATATGAAACTTATTTCATTTAATCAAGTCTTAACAAGTTTGATTGCTTAACACGTTGGAAACATTTAGTCATGTAAATATCAATCTCAATTAATATATATAAACATGGAAAAGTTCGGGTCACTACATCATCGAATTCCATGAGTTTGTAATTCTCAATCTTTAAGGTCAATCTCAAGGATTGAGTGATATCAGGCTTTAAAGCTGATTTTTGATCTTTAAGGAGATTATCCTTTTCTAGGGGTCTGATTCATTAGTCTTATCAAGCTAATTTGCACGGCGCCCTCCCCATTTTACGAGACAGATCCTCTCATGGTTAGGATAAGTCTGACCACATGGCGACCCTGTTTGATGCTGAGGTCTGTGGATTTCCAGCTGATTTTCGAGAAAACTTTTCAAGGTTTTTCGTAGACTCTACAACTGGTATGGACGACAACTTCCTGACCTAAATCAAGAAGCGCGTTTCTTTTTCAGAAGATTTTACTTCCTTTTAATGATGGAATTGATTCATCGTGTAGATCCATCTTTCTTTTAAATATATTTCAATTTACCGGGTAAAATGGTTAATTTTGTCCAAAACAAAACTATCTTCTATTATTTGTACAAAAATATGTGATATATGTTTTAAATAACTTGGTAAATTTTTTTCACACTTAGCTTTTATTTTCCTTTCTTTGCCTTTTTATTTTCCACTATTCCATTTTAAATGAATTCAAGCATTTTGGGTTGTTTCTCAATTTATGTCCTTTCCGAGGTAACAATAATTTCGGTGTTAACACCTAGTTTTATCGTTCATAAATATGTATAAACATAATTTTGAGTTCATTTAGTTGAAAATTTTGAAAATTTTTACTAGAATTGGGTAGTCAGTACATAAGACTAGAGCTGTTCTTTATTATCAGAGAGCACTAGATTCTAATACAACTACTGCGTTACTAGTATTTTTAATGGTAACCAAGTATATAAGTCAAATTTTTTTTTTTAAAAATCCAAAAGAATTTAACCCTTTCCCACACTTAAGATCTTGCAATGCCCTCATTTGCAAGAAATCAATACAATTTAAATTATTGAGGGTGATTAGCGTAGAAAAAAGATTAAATTTTACCAAAGTTTCCCATCATATTGACGTTTGTTTGTTGAATGATAAATGGTGCACATCATTTGTTCATTCCTGCAGTTGTTATTTCACATATATTTTGCATCTTGTCATCAAAATTAGTTGCTTTTGCTGAACTTAATGCCAGTCTTTGAAAATGTGATTTTTACCCTGTTTTGTACATGAGATAAACTACAAACATATATATACATATTTTTTGAAGTTGGGTATATCACCTCACATTCAAAAATTATTAAGATCTAATAATAAAAGTTAGAAAATTATAAAAACTATTATAGTATCAAAAGAAATATTAAATGTATAAAATTACAAGTTACCAAATAAATAAAAATAAAAGAAAATCAGGGTTGATGAGGATGGTGCCAGTAGGGATCCCATTCATAGCCGTATGTGCTGTAGAATGCTTGAGCTGTGTCATATGTAGGGTACGGTGGTCGGGTCTGTATAGTCCAGGGAGGAAATACGGGCATTGGAGTAGCAATGTAGTTTGCATTTATGTGTGTACGATGACTTTTGATTTGGTTTTGATGATACTGCCAATCTTGAAATGCTCGTTGTCTAGCTATTTCATACTCATGATGAGCCATAAAAAGTTGCATTTCTGTCATCTGATTACCCCCTCCCGCATTACCTTGCTGTTGATCTCTCTCGACCTGTGGATGCCTGCCATCATATGGTGCTGAAGCGTTGTTTCATTTCTTTAAAACCTTAGCACCATGATACACGCGTAAATCTATCCTATCACGGGGTTCTGGTTCTGCCATTAATAGTCCCCCCGACTTCTATCCACACCGAGATGTTCAGCAATTAATGTAACAAAGATACCACCTCCTATTATTCTATTAGGCCACATACCCCTAATCATAGTCGATAGATAATAACCCATACAATAATGTATACTTACAGCGCTCTGTGGGTCTCGAATACACATGTGGTAGAATAAATCTTGTTCATTTACCTTCTCTTTGTTTCTACCTCACTGTGTAATCGAGTTTGCTAAAAACCTGTGGATTACTCTTAATTCAGCTCTATCAATATCAAGATAAGAGTAAGATCCCCCTTTGAATCGGTTATGGCTAGTCATTCTACTCCATATTTCGTTTATAAGAAAATTTTCATCAACCCTCCTACCATTAACTATCAACCTTTGACAATCATAAGATGCTAGTTCCTCAGGCGTATATATACGTAAAGCCTGAGCCATATATAATAGGGACATATGGTGCATCTCACCTCCTAATAAAAATCTAAGAAAACTTCGATCGGTTAAAGTAGATACCCGATCATTTATTTCAATACTACATAACAACTCCACACACCATTCTCTATATACATGCCTATATATGTTGAATAAATGTACCCAATCATTAAAAGTAGAATTACCATACCTTTGTGTAAGTAATTCTCTGATTGGTTCGGCTAATCCAACTGCTTCTAACGGATCCCATTCTATTATCCTAGGCACCTCAACAACATTAGACTGAAGGGTGTGCAAGTTCCTCTGATATTTTGGATAGTCTATCCAAAGTCTGTCAAACCTCAAGTTTGGGTGTAAATTCTGCACATCGATATTTGAAAATGAAACGATTAGATGCGGTACATTTTGTCGATAAAAGTCATTAACTTCCTGTTGTTCCGCATTCTCAGGAGGAGGAGCATTGCGATCCTGGGATGAAGATTCACCCCTTTCAGTCTCCAAAACACATCAAACACAATTTTTGTGCATCCAAATATGCATTAGTGTTAGCAAAACTATAAATCAAAACAATTACAATGACATGTTTAAACCATATTAAACTTCATACACATTTTCATAATACTAACAATTCTATATTTTTACAAATAAACTTATATGAAAATGTATACAACATTCCTAAGCATTTAACTTCTAAAACATGTCAAAAATAATCATTATAGCAATTAAACAGGTTCCACATGGCATTCATATCAATTAGATCAAGTTCATGTATTTTTGACTCAAAAAGTCCACTTTAATCTTCATAAATCATGTTTAGGATCAAAGTTTTGATCATTTAGCAACCTAAACATGTTACACAACTCAATTTAGCATAAACTAACAACAAAATTCGGCCATAACCCGTTTATATCAAAAAGCCCCAATTTTGCTCAAGAACACAAACCCTAGATTACTCAAAATTTGAAGTTTAAGGCTTCTAATCATGTTCAATTTAAGCACAATTACACTAAAAATCATCAAAATCAAATTAGGTATAAAGTTGCTTAAGAACATTAAAAATCCGGATTAAAGAGTGTTTAGATGTATAAATTACCATTTTCCTTGAGTAACTCCTTGTTAATAATCTCCTCATTGTGATTTTAGCAAAAAATTTGATGATTTATGGTGAAAAATTGTGAATTTGCGAAGTGATTGTGTATGTTTTTCACAGATTTTGGGTGTGGGTGTGGTTGGGCACTGGTCTGTTCGGCCAGTTATCCCTTTTCTGGAATTTTTAAACTCCGCGAGTGCGGAGTTGGTCCCTCTCCAAACTCCGCGAGTGCGGATTTATTTATTTATTTTTAAGGAAAAGAAAAAGATGTTTTTAGCATACTTTAATTCAATAAGATTAAAAATAATGATAATAAAATTTCTCATCCCTCCCTTGGGTAAAACAATTTCGGTTGAATGACCTAGTTTTCAACTTACGACGAATTTTTAGAAATCACATTTTTAACTTAAAGAAATAAAGTAAATTTTTGTTTTAAAATTCACACTAAACTTAAAATTAAAAATTCATATTATTAATATTTTTATACATACAAACTTATTTTAAAAATATTAATTTTACAAATATTTACATATTTAAATATATTGATTTTAAAATGTTTTACAATATTAATTTAATATTTATATATTAATTTTAAAAACAAGGTATAAATTATAATTAAAAATCTTTTTGGTCTTTTATCCCACTTTAATCAATCAAATATTATCAAAAATATATGCCCCTCTTTTCGGTAAAGTAATTTCGGCTATATTACCTAGTTTTACTCCTGACGAATTTTTGAAATATTTTGGGTTGATTGATTAAAGATATTTATACCTTAAGAATAAATGGTAAATTTCGCAGTGATGTAATAAATTTTTGTACGATATCAATAATTTCGGTTACGCATACCTAATTTTATTGAATACCAATTTAATACTTTATAGCGAACGATTCACCGTTTATTATCAAAAGGTTAAAAGCAATAAAATTAAAAATAAAAACTGTACATACTTATCTGTGAGAAAGATTTCTCAGAGACCTGCTTTAGCCGACTCATAGGAGAGTCGTGTGATTTGGTTCTCCATAGCTACGTAAGCGTAACCTCGATTCTTCAATATCTTTTCTTCTAAACATATAAACGGTCATTCTCTGCATAGAGTAACAAATTTGGTATTTGAATATGATTGATTATTTGAACATTTACCTTCGTGTGACCATTTTCCGCATTTATAACATCTTTCAAGGTGTCGTGCTCTTCTTTTTGTTGCGGATTTTGATTTTCCTTTATCAAAATGTATCTTATGATGATCTTTCCTGAGTTCTTTTCTTACTCCGTCCATTTTTTCTCTTATGAATGATACCAGTTCACTCGGAAGGGTGTCATTATTACGTTTAGTAATCATAGCATATAGCATTAGACCATGGTTCAGATCAAAGGAATTCTTCATCTCGTAAAACCTAAAAAAATAAAAATTCAGAATAGGGGGAGAAGACTAGTTCTTTAGGGTCTGCTAGGAAAAGACCATACGGATTCCATTTTCGGAACTACACGAAAACAGAAAATCTAACTCTAACATAAATACATATTACCCTAAAAAGATTTGATTCTCCCCACACTTAGTTAGCTGTGGTATCGAATTTGTGATTAACTTCATTGTCAATTGGTTCATCAACAACTTGTATATCTCTGACTTTTGCTTCAATCCATTTGTTGATTTCCTCCGTAACTTTCACAAATTCAACTAAC
Source organism: Rutidosis leptorrhynchoides (assembly GCF_046630445.1). NCBI lineage: Eukaryota > Viridiplantae > Streptophyta > Magnoliopsida > Asterales > Asteraceae > Rutidosis > Rutidosis leptorrhynchoides. The sequence continues at coordinate 276,198,614 of NC_092335.1, forward strand.
ATCGCCTTTTCTTTTGGTGATAAATTGGATACTAATCTGTGACATAACTTAAAGTTTCCCTTAATCCTAGCATCGTGAATCCGTTTATAAAGTTTTTTTGTTGAACTGTTAAAAACGGGTTCATCTAATTTCGTATCATCATTAGGGTTCTTTGTTATCGGATCATCATTAAGTGTTTCTTCATCTTCCCCACACTTATGCGTTTTTATTGGTTTAACAGTTTTGGTTGGTGGAGATCCAAACTTTCGGTTCACAAAGGTGACCGATTTTTCACCATCCCTAAGTGTCATTCTACCTTCTCTTACATCAATGAATGCTTCGGTGGTTGCTAAAAATGGGAGACCTAAAATTAGAGGAATATCAAGGTTTTTCTCTATATTAATAACTATGAAGTTTGCAACAAAGGTCAAACTTCCCACTTTAACAAGTAAATTATTTCCTATTCCAACCGGGTGTTTAATGGTTAGGTCAAATGATTGAACACCTATTTTGGTTGGTTTTAATTTACCCATACCTAATCTTTTGTTTAAGGAAAGAGGCATAATATTTGTACTTGCTCCTAAATCTGCGAGTCCATTATATATAGCACCATCATTAAGCAAGCAAGAAATGATAAATTCACCCGGGTCTCCTACTTTAGTAAGTCAAGTTGGTTTGTTAACCTTTTTCGGGTGTTCTTTTCTTGGTTCTTTCACTTCTATTTGAACTTCTTTTTCTTCATTTCTTGGAATGGGAAGTTTGTATAGAAATTCTTCTTCATCATTCCAATTTGAATCCTCCATATTTTTCAATTTTGATTTTTCATATGTTGTTGATAACATATTTATGTTTTCATTTTGAAGGTTTTCTTGGGTGGTGAAATTATGATTGACTTCATTGTCAACTTCCATCGGACCATGTATGTAATGTTTAACTCTGTGACCATTAACTTTAAATTCAATCCCATTTGAATTTATTAACTCTATTGTTCCGTATGAGAAAACTCTTTTGACTATAAATGGTCCAGACCATCTTGATTTCAATTTTCCAGGAAATAGTTTGAATCGTGAATTGAAAAGAAGAACTCTGTCTCCTTCTTTAAATTCTTTTGAACTTCTGATTCTTTTTTCATGCCATTTCTTCGTTCTTTTTTATAGATTAAGGAATTTTCATATGCCTCAAGTCTTAATTCTTCTAATTCGTTTAGTTGACTTAACCGTAGACGTCCGGCTTCATGTAAATCAAGATTATATGTCTTCAAAGCCCAAAATGCTTTGTGTTCAATTTCTACTGGAAGGTGACATGCTTTTCTGTAAACGAGTTTAAAAGGTGTGGTTCCAATTGGAGTTTTATAGGCTGTTCTAAAAGCCCAGAGTGCATCCTCCAATTTCATGGACCATTCCTTCAGATTTGATCCTACGGTTTTCTCTAGAATACGTTTTAAAGCTCGGTTGGTATTTTTAACTTGTCCACTTGTTTGTGGATGATAAGCAGTTGAGATTTTATGAGTTACTCCATATCTTTTGAGAACTTTCTCAAGTTGATTCGATCACTTATTAAAGCTTTAAGTGTTCCGAACCTAGCAAAAAGAATTTTAAGAAGTTGACTACAACTCGTGCATCATTAGTTGGGAGAGCTTGTGCTTCCGCCCATTTAGATACATAATCAATGGCAACGAGAATGTAGAGATTATTATGCGATTTTGGAAATGGACCCATAAAGTCAATACCCCAAACGTCAAATACTTCACATACTTGAATGACATTTTGTGGCATTTCATCACGTTGACTTATTTTTCCGGCCCTTTGACAAGCATCACAGGATTTACAAAGAAGGTGTGCATCTTTGAAAATTGTAGGCCAATAGAATCCAGCGTCGTAGACTTTCTTGCTGTGAGTTGAGGCCCATAATGCCCTCCTGTTGGTCCTGTGTGACAATGGTTTAGGATTTGACTGGCTTCATCCCCGAAAACACATCGGCGTATTATTCCATCGGGACAACTTTTAAACAAATGTGGATCTTCCCAGAATAGTGTTTTATATCACTAAAGAATTTCTTTCGTTTTTGGTACGACAATACTTTTTCAAGGTATTCACATACTAAGTAGTTTACATAGTCTGCAAACCATAGAAGTTCATTATAATCTATCTTCAATAGATATTCATCAGGGAAGTTATCTTGTATGGCTGATTCATTTAGAACTTCTAATTCAGGATTTTCAAGACGAGAAAGATGATCAGCGGCGAGATTTTCTGCTCCCTTTTTATCTCGTATTTCAATATCGAACTCTTGTAAGAGTAAGATCCAACGAATTAATCGTGGTTTAGCATCTTGTTTCGAAAATAAGTATCTAAGAGTAGAATGGTCGGTATAGACCATTGTTTTAGCTAGAACGAGATATGAATGAAATTTGTCAAAAGCAAAGACAATAGCAAGGAGTTCTTTTTCAGTAGTTGTGTAATTTGTTTGTGCTCCTTGTAACGTCTTACTAGCATAATATATAGGTTGAAATCGTTTTTCAATCCTTTGACCTAAAACGGCTCCCATTGCAAAATCACTTGCATCGCACATGAATTCAAATGGTAGATTCCAATTTGGAGTTATCATGATCGGCGCATTAGTAAGTTTTTCTTTAAGAATATTAAAAGATTTGATGCATTCATCTGAAAAGATGAATGGAGCATCCTTTTCTAAGAGTTTATTCATAGGAGTGGCAATTTTAGAAAAATCTTTTATGAAACGTCGGTAAAAACTGACATGCCCTAGAAAACTCCTAACTCCTCTAACATTGGTGGGATGTGGAACTTTAGCAATCACATCTACTTTAGCTCTATCTACTTCAATTCCTTCCTTTGAAATTTTATGACCAAGAACGATGCCTTCTTTAATCATGAAATGGCATTTCTCCCAATTAGGTACTAGATTTGATTGTTCGCATCTAATAAGCATTCGTTCAAGATTAACTAGACATGTTTCAAAAGTATCACCGAAGACTGAAAAGTCATCCATGAAAACTTCCATGCATTCTTCTATCATGTCGTGAAAAATCGCCATCATGCACCTTTGAAAGGTTGCAGGGGCGTTGCAAAGTCCATATGGCATGCGTTTGTAAGCAAAAGTACCATAAGGGTACGTGAATGTGGTTTTCTCTTGGTCTTCGGGTGCTATTGGAATTTGAAAATATCCGGAAAAATCGTCAACAAAACAATAGTAACTATTTCCGGCTAATCTTTCGAACATTTGATCAATGAAAGGTAAGGGAAAGTAATCTTTTCTGGTGACGTCATTTAATTTTCTATAATCAATACAAACATGCCATTCTGTTACTTTCCTAGTAGGAATAAGCTCATTTTTTTCATTTGTGATGACAGTCATGCCGCCCTTCTTAGGTACACATTGAACTGGGCTTACCCATGGACTATCAGAGATTGGATAAATTAATCCTGCATCAAGCAGTTTAATAATTTCTTTCTTAACAACATCCTGCATATTAGGATTTAGTCTTCGTTGGCGTTGCACATAAGTTTTATGACCTTTGATCAATCCTTAATTAATAATGTTACATAATTATGGATTGAGTGTAATAAGATTATAATTTAAGATGGAATGTTTGATGATTATTTTGGGCCCCGATGATCGTCTTTCACTTTAACTATCAAGTGATCAACCACCCCGACCCGGTCTTGTTTGTTAATTAACATATTTCACCTTTGCGCGGTGTAAAAATCCCTTGGGCAAGGTCACAAGTGGAAATTACAATGGCTTGGGCAAAATGGCAGAGAATCAACAACCCATAAATGAGAGGCCAAGCTCCCTATTTATAGTATTCGAAATATCCGCAGTCTGCGAGTTACTTAACTATCCGTGGAAACTCAGCGGATTAAACCGCGGTCTTGCAATAATGCGAAATCATAACCGCTGTACTTATATTTCAGCGAATATTGCATAGCTTTGTCTTATAATTCGCGTAGTTCTGCCTTTGGCTTTTAGCAAATAAAGTATACATATACAATGCCATGTATATAATCAAGTCCCCCAGTTTATTATGATGCATTTTCGCGAAGCTAATGCATCATGATAAACTCTAAAAATAACGAAATGCTTCTTAAAATAGTTCGCAAACAATATTTTAATATTTTTTACCGATCATTTATTACCGTTGTTTTAATTAAGCTCAACGCGTAATTACAACGGTAACTTTCGCCAATCTGTCAAATCAGCACGCTGTAACGGCTAGAAAATTACCTTTTACCCGTTGCGGTAATTTCAGCCATTTAAGTGCAACAGTCTGATTTTATATGATGTGGGGTGGTTTTCATTCCGCAGCAAGTTAGGCACGATGGTTTTGCCTAAAGACTCAATAGGCAACTGGCACGGTTCGTTCTTTTACATCAACGACACCGCCTACGTGGATAGCGACATATCAAAAACATGGTGTACAGAACTTGATCCCGATCTCAATGAGAGACCTGTACTTGATGATCTTGAGCATGATATTCTCAAGACACTCAAAAACGCAGGCCTAATTCTGCGAGCTTATTCAAATGTACCTATGTACATCGGCAGAGTTTCGTTTCAATGGCCATGGAGCGACTATTACGCGCTTTTTGTTGATCAAGCAAAAAATGGTATTTCGCTTAAACTTTTCGTATAATACTTTCTATAGTTCTCGCAGTATATTTTTGCTTTACATAACATTATATACTTTTCATTTTCGCAGAGATTCCTCTTGACTTTATCATGAGGTCACCTGATATTAGCAGGATCTGCCCTGCTCGTCGCCTAAAGAATGGCGACAGGGAGATTATTCTTATTGATGAGCCCATCATCAACACGCTTTATATTACCGGTGGCGAGGACCGCGGCAAGAGAAAAGTTGAGGAGGGTGCCACCACTCCGCCAAGAGACGACTATGCTCTCTTTTCGAGCAAGAAATGAGTAAGTAATTGTTATTCCGCAATATTAATTGACTACGCATTTTCCACTTTCACATAAACTCGCTATATTTATTTAACTTGTTATAGTTGTTCTTTCAGAGTCATCCGCTGAAACCACCCCGCTTTTTAACATCAGAGGTAGCATTCCTACATATGTTCTTGAAGAGCCCGAGCGTAAAGATTTGTCTCTTCCATCTGACGCAGAAGCGTCCAATCAAGAGGGAGAAGGAGAAGCTGATGCGGAAGAACACGCGGCCGCAGAACAGGCCAACAAATTATACCGCAGACTTTATAAATTTCTCCCCAAGGAGACAAAGGATCAATATCGCAGTTTATCATACCGCGAAGCTGCAAGACAGCGATTGTACAATTGTTAATGCTCTTTGTCTCACTGTTGATAGCATGGAGCGATTCACCGAAATGTCAGATGAATATGATGGGGCGGTGAAGGCTGCCACCGCTCAGGAGAAAAGGGCACAAAGAGCTGAAGCACAGCTTAAAAAGGCTAAGGAAGAGATTGCTAGGATCAACAGGAAGGTGAACACTGCAAAACATGAGTTCGCTCAATTAGTCAAGTATTTACCCAAGTTTGCGGACAAAGTAATGGATTCAAAGCCTGTTACTGAGAAATTTCAGGCGTATGCCCAAGCTGCAAAACTTGCAACACGCTGTGAATGGCATGATCTTTTATGCAAGCTTGGCGACCTTTCTCAACCCCTGCCTTCTGACATGGCGAATGAAATATGCGCCACAGACGATGCTCGTGAAGCACTTGAAAAGGCGAAAAAGGAGGTTGGGAAAGTGAGCATTCCTGCCTTGGAGGAGCTCAGTCAGTGTGAAAATGTTTCGTTCGCAGATATTGAAGCGTTAGAGCTTTAAGTTTATTTTAGCTTATTTTTTGATGTATGCTCGCAATCTTACATTCCGTTTTAATGTAATTATTCGTGACGCGTTCGCTCTTAATATCAACCACTTATTTACAATTCGCAGTTGCAACTTATTTTATTTATATAGCGCTTTACTTTAGTATTTATTCATAATTCAGACTTGTCCATTGTAATTTTCGCATTTGCTATTGTGCACATAACAAAGCGTACTTTATGCGAAACAATATTTTAACATTATGAATCTTCTAAGCCCGACACATCGATCCTTAGGCAAATTTTTAGCATTGCGAAGCATCTAAGTGTTGGCAAGATCAAATACTTAGGATATTTTATCCTTTCGCAATTATTTTCAAATTATCACAAGTGGGCAATTTCATCACTTGATTTTTAGCAAACAATTTCGCAATACATTTTTGCATGTTTATAACATTTAAGCAGGCTATGCTTAGCGAAAATCATGCCACCTTACTTAAAATATCCGCAGAACAAACATTAACTTAGTGTTGTAAAAGACAAGCAATTGTATTCTACGAAATAAGCACTACGCGTGGCCACACGCAGTGTTTTCGCGTTGTAAAGAAAAAATTACTAACACTGAAATTAACTTTGCTTTATTCATTACTATTTCGCATTACAAGATTCGAAACATAAGCACAACTATGATATTCGCATCATTATATCATTCATTGATGAGTTTTGCCTTAGTATCTTATTAGAACTTTTTAAATTTTCGCACTACTCAGGATTAACTGAACATCCTTCAATACCCAAATTCGCATTTGCCATAATCATGGCGTAGAATGGATCCACTTTCGCAGAAATCAGCGTGCCATCGCCCTTGTTAGCAGAAAATTTTAGCATACCATGTATGATAGATGGTATAGCGCCAAACATGCGCAAAGCTGTGCGCCCAAGTATCATATTGAATCGCAATTGATTTCGCATTATGTACAAATTCAATAAATCTTGGCGCCTTAGCGACTCATCACTGTCATCAACCAACTCCATTTGTAATTCCAACTGGCCAACGGACCAGGATGACTCTCCTGAGAACCCGGCAAGTGAAACCGCAGTAGGTTTCATCAAAGCTTGAATGTTCGCGGGCAACTTGCTAAAACATTGTTCGTACATGACGTCGACACTGCTACCAGTGTCCACATGTGCCTTCATTATCATTATTCCAGTATTTGCAACACGACATGAAACCACTACAGGTTCATCAACATTCGCGGTCAAACTTGCAGGAGGAAACGCAATAGAAGGACATTTCCAACTGACAATCTGTTCTGAAATTTGCGTTACCGACGTTTCGCCCTGCACTTCTACCACGTTGATCACCTGGATTCCGCGCTGATTTTCTTTTTTGCTCACCATTTTTACTCCCAGATTTTTTACTGCGGGAGCCTTTCGCTCAACCACGTTTGACGCATTCGAGGTGTTAGCTTCTGTAGGCATTATAATTGCATTCGCGGTGTTTTGTGAGATTAAATGGTCCAGCTTACCTTGCTCGTATGCATTCCGCCAAATCTCTGCAACGATTGGTGTCATGACCATAATCGTCATGGAAAACACAGAATTTTGATCTATCACGCCTGCTATTTTCTCCCAAAGGCTGCGGATCAGGAAAAGACTTAGCAACTCTTTCTTGCAACAAAATTTCCTTTGGAGTTTTTGTTAGCGACTGAATGATATTGAATGATTCATTACTCCACTTTTGCATAGAATAGTGATCACGGCAGCCATATCCATGGCTATCATTTTGGCCTTGAAACCTGTCATTTCGCGGGTATCCACCGCCGCCATTTTTCCGCGAAAAACCTGATCCGCGGTAATTATCACTGTTACCATTGCGAAAAGAGTCATTGTCATCTCGCCAACTTTTGTCTCTACCCCATCCACACGCAGGGGTTATATTGCTATCCTTTCCACCGTGGAGATAATCATATGTTTCCTGTTGTACTTTTGTAAAAGTCGGCGGAACATCTCTCCACAATCTCCTCACAAGAGTAGGATGTCGCTGTGGGTTAATAGCATGCAAAAAACCAGAAATTTTCTGATCTTCATTCAATCGTGGAATATTTTGGCACTCGTAAATGTACCGCGTAAGTAATGCGTTCAAAGTCTCCTTGTTGCCTTGCTTAATATCGTGACATTCTATGTGCGTCTTTTTCTGCGGTAATAGATTTTGAAATTGCAGCAAAAATTTTTCGCGCAAATCTACAAAGCCAATGATACTGCTAGATTGCAAACTATGAAACCATTCCCTTGCTGACCCTTGCAAGGCCATGGGGAACACTCTACACGCGACTGGTTCATCCCAGTTATAAGTGCTTACTACGCCTTCAAAGCGTTGTAGAAAATCCAAAGGATCAGTTAGACCCGAATAGACTCCCAGAGTTACCGGCACGATCGGCGGAGAAACAATTGGATAGTCAGAAATATGCTGGGCAAACTTGTCCGCAGCAGTAGTGATTTCTGTTGCCTTCTTTGTGCGAGTATCTGCATTCTCCGCACAAAACTTGGTAAGCATGTCTTGCAAAAAATTTGGCTGATCAAACTTATGTTGCATTGACTTTGGCGCAATGCTTCTGAAAGCATCCGCCAAAAAATTCTGGGCATTTTCTATGCGAGCGCCTTCTTCCCCATAGCGAGGGAAAGGTGTTGGTGGCCGCTTTCGCTTAACATGTGGATTTTTAACAAATTCTTCTACGCTGTCTGAATCATCAGAAAATTCGCTCTCTTCTCTTGGTGTTTTTGCCATTTTTGATTTGTATGCAGAGTTCAAATGAATGCGATCTTCTGCATTATCACTATCGCTATCATTATGCTCAAGAACTAGACGATCAACTTGTGATCCTGAATCATTCAATGGCCATAAGTAAATGCACGGTATGCGAGATTTGCAATTACGCTAAGCATCTCTCTTAGCTTGCTCGATTGCAGTACCAACAATTTTGTCAGTTCGCAGACTAGATTTTCCAGATAATGCTTTTGGTCGCTTCCTATCAACGATTGTTTCATTGCGATTTTGCAGTAAAGTTCTTCACGCAATCATTTTTTCAGTAGCAACTTCTGGCTACGAGTCACTAGCATTGTTTTTAGTAGATGTTTTAGCGATCGGTTCTTAAACCGATTTCCCCGCGGTTATACTAGCATTTGTTTGCAATGGAAATATTACAACGTTCTGCGAATCACCAGGCAGTGCATCCGCATTCGCAAAAACGCCAATTTTCTTTGCATTTGTCATCATGATTGTTGAGCAGATCGACTGATTGCGTATTACAAAAGCACCTGTAAATCATCACAACAAAAACACGATTGGAATTAAACCAGAGAATTAATCGTTTGATAGCACGAAACAAAAAATTTTCAGTTTAATTCATAAAACGTGTTCCACGGATGGCACCAATTGATCAATCCTTAATTAATAATGTTACATAATTACAGATTGAGTGCAATAAGATTATAATGGAAGATGGAATGTTTGATGATTATTTTGGGCCCCGATGATCGTCTTTCACTTTAACTATCAAGTGATCAACCACCCCGACCCGGTCTTGTTTGTTAATTAACATATTTCACCTTTGCACGGTGTAAAAATCCCTTGGGCAAGGTCACAAGTGGAAATTACAAAGGCTTGGGCAAAATGGCAGAGAATCAACAACCCATAAATGAGAGGCCAAGCTCCCTATTTATAGTATTCGAAATATCCGCGGTTTGCGAGTTACTTAACTATCCGCGGAAACTCAGTGGATTAAACCGCGGTCTTGCATTAATGCGAAATCATAACCGCTGTACTTATATTTCAACGAATATTGCATAGCTTTGCCTTATAATTCGCGTAGTTCTGCCTTTGGCTTTTAGCAAATAAAGTATACATATACAATGCCATGTATATAATCAACCTTCTTCCATAAGGATTTTATGTGTGCAATACGAAGGACTTATTCCTTTAATATCATGAATCTTCCATGCAATAACTGGTTTATGAGCCTTTAGCACAAAAATGAGTTGAGATTTTTCATTTTCAGTAAGAGAAGACGATATTATTACAGGTAATTCAGATTTACCATGTAAATAAGCGTATTCCAAATGGTTTAGAAGTGGCTTTAACTCTAATGTCGGTGGTTCTTCTATCGATGATTTGTATCGATATCTGTCTTCTTCTTTTAGCATTTGAATTTCTTCTGTTGTTGGTTCATATCCATTAACCATGAGTGTGGCTAACATTTCAACTTCATCAATTGGTTCAGTTCCTTCTCTTAAAGAACATTCTCCCGTTCCTTGTAATTCTGGAAATTCTTCTAACAATTCTGCATGTGAATCTATAGTTTGAATATAATAACATGTATCATCTGCAGATTGCGGTTGTTGCATGGCTCTATCAACAGAAAAAGTAACACTCTCGTCCTCTATACTTAGGGTCAATTTCTTACCGAACACGTCTATTATTGCTTTAGCCGTGTTTAAGAATGGTCTTCCTAATATGAGGGGAACTCGAGAATCTTCTTCCATGTCCAGAATAACAAAATCTACTGGAAATACTAAAGTACCAACTTTAACTAGCATGTTATCCATTATCCCTCTAGGATATTTTACTGATCGACCTGCTAGTTGTATGCTTATTCGTGTTGGTTTCAATTCTCCAAGGTCTAGTTTAGCGTATAGTGAATACGGCATTAAATTTATACTAGCAACTAAGTCTGCCAATGCTTCCTTGATTTTGCCCACGTTTTGAATAGCCAATAGATGCAACAGGTAGTCAGGACCCTTTAAATCGGAAGCCCACAACTCGCCACTAACAAATTCAACTATTACTACGAATCATAAAATTTTGGATGTCTATCAATTTAACCACTTAAAATAATTTTTCGTCGAAGTTTAAAGAAATTTTAGAGAAGAAATAGAAAATTTTATATCCTAAAAACTAGAGCGTCGAGAAATAAGAAAGAAAAAGACCGCGTCGAAAAACGTCGAAAAATAAAAGAAATTAAAATTTATAAACAGCGTCGCAAAATTCTAAAGCACCTAAATCTTAGTCTAAAGAAAAAGCACTTAAGGAATTTTACGGCAAAGCCTAAGAATCTAAAAATAAAAATAAACTAAGGTAAATACTAGTCTTAAAACTAATTACGATTGAAAAATATAAATATTACGAATAAACGATTAAAAAGGTACGAAATAAAAATAAAAATTAAAGTTGTAAAAAATAAATAAATAAATAAATCCGCACTCGCAGAGTTTGGAGAGGGACCAACTCCGCACTCGTGGAGTTTAAAAATTCTAGAAAAGGGATAACTGGTCGAACAGACTAGTCCCCAACCACACCCACACCCAAAATCTGCGAAAAACACACACAAACACTTCGCAAATTCACAATTTTTCACCATAAATCATCAAATTTTTTGCTAAAATCACAATGAGGAGATTATTAACAAGGAGTTACTCAAGGAAAACTGTAATTTATACATCTAAACACTCTTTAATCCGGATTTTTAATGTTCTTCAGCAAATTTATACCTAATTTGATTTTGATGATTTTTAGTGTAATTGTGCTTAAATTGATTGTATAACCTAGATTGATGATATTTAACATGATTAGAAGCCTTAAACTTCAAATTTTGAGTAATCTAGGGTTTGTATTCTTGAGCAAAATTGGGGCTTTTTGATATAAATGGGTTATGGCTGAATTTTGTTGTTAGTTTATGCTAAATTGAGTTGTGTAACATGTTTAGGTTGCTAAATGATCAAAACTTTGATCCTAAACATGATTTATGAAGATTAAAGTGGACTTTTTGAGTCAAAAATACATGAACTTGATCTAATTGATATGAATGCCATGTGGAACCTGTTTAATTGCTATAATGATTATTTTTGACATGTTTTAGAAGTTAAATGCTTAGGAATGTTGTATACATTTTCATATAAGTTTATTTGTAAAAATATAGAATCGTTAGTATTATGAAAATGTGTATAAAGTTTAATATGGTTTAAACATGTCATTGTAATTGTTTTGATTTATAATTTTGCTAACACTAATGCATATTTGGATGCACAAAAATTGTGTTTGATATGTTTTGCAGACTGAAAGGGTTGAATCTTCATCCCAGGCTCGCAATGCTCCTCCTCCTGAGAATGCAGAACAACAGGAAGTTAATGACTTTTATCGACAAAATGTACCGCATCCAATCGTTTCATTTTCAAATATCGATGTGCAGAATTTACACCCAAACTTGAGGTTTGACAAACTTTGGATACACTATCCAAAATATCAGAGGAACTTGCACATCCTTCAGTCTAATGTTGTTGAGGTGCCTAGGATAATAGAATGAGATCCGTTAGAAGCAGTTGGATTAGCCGAACCAATCAGAGAATTACTTACACAAAGGTATGGTAATTCTACTTTTAATGATTGGGTACGTTTATTCAACATATATAGGCCTGTATATAGAGAATGGTGTGTGGAGTTGTTATGTAGTATTGAAATAAATGATCGGGTATCTACTTTAACCGATCGAAGTTTTCTTAGATTTTTATTAGGAGGTGAGATGCGCCATATGTCCCTACTAGATATGGCTCAGGCTTTACGTATATATACGCCTGAGGAACTAGCATCTTATGATTGTCAAAGGTTGATAGTTAATGGTAGGAGGGTTGATGAAAATTTTCCTATGAATGAAATATGGAGTAGAATGACTAGCCATAACCGATTCAAAGGGGGATCTTACTCTTATCTTGATATTGATAGAGCTGAATTAAGAGTAATCCACAGGTTTTTAGCAAACTCGATTACACAGCGAGGTAGAAACAAAGAGAAGGTAAATGAACAAGATTTATTCTACCACATGTGTATTCGAGAACCACAGAGCGCTGTAAGTATACCTTATTGTGTGGGTTATTATCTATCGACTATGATTTGGGGTATGCGGCCTAATAGCATAATAGGAAGTGGTATCTTTGTTACATTAATTGCTGAACATCTCGATGTGGATAGAAGTCAGGGGGGGACTATTAATGGCAGAACCAGAACCAGAACCCCGTGATAGGATAGATTTATGCGTGTATCATGGTGTTAAGGTTTTAAAGAAACGAAACAATGCTGCAGCACCATATGATGGCAGGCATCCACAGGTCGAGAGAGATCAACAACAAGGTAATGCGGGAGGGGGTAATCAGATGACAGAAATGCAACTTTTTATGGTTCATCATGAGTATGAAATGGCTAGACAACGAGCTTTTTAAGATTGGCAGTATCATCAAAACCAAATCATAAGTCATCTTGCACACATAAATGCAAACTACATTGCTACTCCAATGCCCGTATTTCCTCCCTGTACTATACAGACCCGACCACCGTACCTTACATATGACCCAGCTAAAGTATTCTACAGCACATACAGCTATGAATGGGATCCCTACTGGCACCATCCTCATTAACCCTGATTTTCTTTTATTTTTATTTATTTGGTAACTTGTAATTTTATACTTTTAATATTTCTTTTGATACTATAATAGTTTTTATAATTTTTTAACTTTTATTATTAGATCTTAATAATTTTTGAATGTGGGGTGATATATCCAACTTCAAAAAATATGTATATATATGTTTGTAGTTTATCTCATGTACAAAACAGGGTAAAAAAGCGCATTTTCAAAGACTGGCATTAAGTTCAGCAAAAGCAACTAATTTTGACGAAAAGATGCAAAATATATGTGAAATAACAACTGCAGGAATGAACAAATGATGTGCACCATTTATCATTCAACAAACAAACGCCAATATGATGGGAAACTTTGGTAAAATTTAATCTTTTTTCTACGCTAATCACCCTCAATAATTTAAATTGTACTGATTTCTTGCAAATGAGGGCATTGCAAGATCTTAAGTGTGGGAAGGGGTTAAATTCTTTCAGATTTTTTAATTTTTTTTTTTTTGACTTATATACTTGGTTACCATTAAAAATACTAGTAACGCAGTAGTTGTATTAGAATCTAGTGCTCTCTGATAATAAAGAACAGCCCTAATCTTATATACTGATTACCCAATTATAGTAAAATTTTTCAAAATTTTCAACTAAATGAACTCAAAATTATGTTTATACATATTTATGAACGATAAAACTAGGTATTAACACCGAAATTATTGTTACCTCGGAAAGGACATAAATTGAGAAACAACCCAAAACGCTTGAATTCATTTAAAATGGAATACAGGAAAATAAAAAGGCAAAGAAAGGAAAATAAAAGCCAAGTGTGGGAAAAATTTACCAAGTTATTTAAAACATATATCACATATTTTTGTACAAATAATTGAAGATACTTTTATTTTGGATAAAATTAACCATTTTACTCGGTAAATTGTAATATATTTAAAAGAAAGATGGATCTACACGATGAATCAATTCCATCATTAAAAGGAAGTAAAGTCTTCCGAAAAAGAAACGCACTTCTTGATTTAGGTCAGGAAGTTGTCGTCCAGACCAGTTGTAGAGTCTACGAAAAACTTTGAAAAGTTTTCTCGAAAATCAGCTGGAAATCCACGGACCTCAGCATCAAACAGGGTCGCCATGTGGTCAGACTTATCCTAACCATGAGAGGATCTGTCTCGTAAAATGGGGAGGGCGCCGTGTAAATTAGCTTGATAAGACTAATGAATCAGACCACTAGAAAAGGATAATTTTCTTAAAGATCAAAAATCAGCTTTTAAGCCTGATATCACTCAATCCTTGAGATTGACCTTAATGATTGAGAATTACAAACTCATGGAATTCGATGATATCTAAACTCGAGCTTGAACGAGAAAATATTTTGATCAAATTACAAACCGATTTGTTTTTTGAAAACCCATTTTTAATGCGTTCATTACCATTGAACGTAAAATCCTAGGAATTTACCTGGAATTCATTAGGTCACCTGAACCAAATCGGGTGTCAACTGTAAGAACGGTGGTTGCATAGCATGGTCAAAGACAGGACCTTGTGCTAGACCGAAAAACCATAAGGGTGAGCTTTACTATTGCTCCTACAAAGGATAGTAATTGCATCCGACATGATATAGACCATAATTAAAAGCATGTCACGGGACATTGCCTCAACAGTTGCTTGTTCAACGCTTTCCTTTACAACCGGACGGTAGTTTACCGAAAGGTAATATACGGAGCAAGTATACTGGACGTGTTGCTTTCCCAATACAAGGTTAGCAAGTGGGTGACACAAAACCATAAGTTTTGAGCTAAAATTTTCAAATCTGAAACCCACAAAACCCACAAAAATATTTTGTAAACACCGGTGAAGGGTTATTCCGAAAAACTTATCTAGGGTAAAAGCTAGATTGAATTTTCAAAAGATCAAATGTTTTCATAAAGATCCAATTTCCTAAAAGGATCTAAATTTTCATAGTCATGTGGGACTGTAAACCACATCTATCATTGTTCATACCGCCGTATTGAAATCACTGATTACAAAGTGTGAAGAATAAAGAAGTGATTCTAGTATGTTTTTATTCAAGTACTATATTGCTTGAGGACAAGCAACGTTTAAGTGTGAGAATATTTGATAATGCTAAAAACAAACATATATTTCATAGCATTATCTCTCAAGAAAGACAAGCTTTTAGTTGCAATTGTCCTATTTACAAGTGATATTCGTTTAAATAATAAAAGGTGAAGACAAAAGGCAGATTCGACGAATTGAATACGCAAACGACCAAAAAGCTAAAAAGTACAATGTACAATCAAAGAGGTACAAATTATTGATGAGGAGCGTCTAAAAATTACAAGAGTACGAGCCGCAAAACGCAATGTACAAGATATTAAATTATACGCAAGGACGTTCGAAAATCCGAAACCAGGACCAAAGTCAACTCTCAACGCGCGACGCAACGGACCAAAAATTACAAGTCAACTGTGCACAAGAATATAATATAATATATAATTAATTATATATATTATTATATATATTAATTAAAAGCCGCCCACGTTTTGGATCATAATGTGAGCTGTATTAAGACCTCCGCACTCGCGGAGTTTAGAAGAACAAAAGCTCCGCACTCGCGGAGCTGCACAGTAAAATGTGGGCCTATAAAAGCCATCGAATTCTGCACGAAAAATACAACATCTTTTTCTTTTCCTTACTCTATCTCTCAATATATATATTTATATTTATAATTTATAATTTTAATTTTAATTTAATTTTAATAATAAGGGTATGTTAGCGAATGTTTTAAGTTTGTAAGTCGAAATTATATCCGTGTAACGCTACGCTATTAATCATTGTAAGTTATGTTCAACCTTTTTAAATTAATGTCTCGTAGCTAAGTTATTATTATGCTTATTTAATGCCGAAGTAATCGTGATGTTGGGCTAAATATTAAAATTAGATAATTGGGCTTTGGACCATGATTGGGGTTTGGATAAAAGAACGACACTTGTGGAAATTAGACTATGGGCTATTAATGGGTTTAATATTAACTTAACGATACCTCGTTAATTTAATATAAAGGTTATAATTTGACGTATCTATAAATAACCACATACGCTTAATCGGGTACGGTGGGCGGGATATCTATAAATACCAATAATTGTTCATTTTACCGGACACGGAACTGGATTAATAGTTAATGGACTAGTTGAAACAGGGGTGGATTACATTCAAGGGTAATTGGTGTAATTGTTAACAAAGTAATAAAACCTTGGATTACACGCAGTCGATAACCTGGTGTATTCATTAAACAAAGTATTAAGACCTTGTTACAATTCGAATCCCCAATTAGTTTGAATATTTGACTTCGGGTGTAAGGATAATTTGACGAAGACTCTCGCACTTTATATTTATGACTGATGGACTATTATGGACAAAACCGTATGGACATATCGAATAATCCAGGACAAAGGACAATTAACCCATGGTAATAAATTAAAATCAACACGTCAAACATCATGATTATGGAAGTTTAAATAAGAATAATTCCTTTATTTCATATTTCATCGCACTTTTATTTACTGTCATTTTATTTAATTGCACTTTTAATT
Organism: Rutidosis leptorrhynchoides; assembly: GCF_046630445.1. Lineage (NCBI taxonomy): Eukaryota > Viridiplantae > Streptophyta > Magnoliopsida > Asterales > Asteraceae > Rutidosis > Rutidosis leptorrhynchoides. The sequence continues at coordinate 276,215,446 of NC_092335.1, forward strand.
ATCGCACTTTTTAATTATCGCAACTTTTATTTACTGTCATTTTATTTTATCGCACTTTAATTTATCGCACTTTAATTATTGTCATTTACTTTATGTTTTAAATTAAGTTATATTTTTTTTTTAGGTTTTAACTGCGACTTAAGACATAAAATCGACAAACCGGTTATTAAACGGTAAAAACCCCTTTTTATAATAATAATAATACTTCTTATTTTTATATATATATTTATATACAAATTTAGTTTTAAAAATATAGCGTTAAACTTGGCTAGTTCCCTGTGGATGAACCGGACTTACTAAAAACTACACTACTGTGTGATTAGGTACACTGCCTATAAGTGTTGTAGCAAGGTTTAGGTATATCCACTCTATAAATAAATAAATAACTTGTGTAAAATTGTATCGTATTTAATAGTATTTCCTAGTAAAAATATTATAGTATTTAGTACCCCTTCGCTTTAACATCAGCCTTGCCGGGATCTTTAAAATATAAAAAGATTCTATAAATTTGAGCACCCAATAACTAAGCCTTAACGTTCGTTTAGTACCCCTGTTGTTATGTACACCTAACCAAAATGTACCACCTCAAATAGTATACGCCCGTTAAGTTTAGGTTAGTTTCTAATTCGGACGGACGGGGATGTCAAGCCCTATGGATCCATATACACCTATTTGCGCCCACCAGTTCTTAAACTGGTAGTTACTAGTTACAAAGCTAAGGGATTATCGGTTATAACTCAGCATAGAATGTAAGTTTAGCACTTGTGTCTACATTGTAAAACAGAAAAAGACATGTATTCTCACCCCGAAAACAAACAATTAAAAAGTTGGGGCTATGACTCACCTTATGAGGACAGTAACAGTGTGATAGCAAATAGCAGAAGTGGTCCAAAGTTGTCAACCTATCATCATTAGGTTTAAGTTAGTTGGATCATCATGGTCATCATCATCATCATTATAGTTATGTGTTTGATATATATATGTTCATATATATATTACCGGTGTTCCTTTTAAGAGTATTCTATGTTTACCATTCTCATAGTTTAGATGTTGTATAACTTAAACGATCCTCGTTGTTATCAAGTAAGTTAATGGACATCCAGATGTAACCGAGGGCTAGGACTCTTGATCCGACTTTAAGTCGTGACATTCGAGATCCACAACCATATCCCAAACTGATAACCTAGACACCATCCATGAACGTAAGTAGCGGTGAGTCTCATGAAAGTCATACGTTATCCGTTTGTGATTATAGCTCATTATATTCATATACGTTTTAATATTTTCAAAAGTGTGTATAGGAATACAACACGATATGTTATATTATAACTTTATGATATTATGATATTATCTTATAATATTATCACTTTTTTTAATCATATTATGTTAATAAGTAGGTTAGATAAGTTTTATTCACTTTTAAGTTATTCAAACTTATCCTATCTCTAAATGATATTTCACTAATTGAAATTCATTATTATCATCATATAATACTTATCATATTACTTTCATTCTTTAAACTAGGTTTTATATTTTTCATAATCATAATCTTTTCATCTTAGTATTTACTTATTCATACTTATCAAAAGATTATCTTCATTATTGTGTTTAGTAAAACACTAATGTTTATCAAAATCTCATAATCAAAATACTTTCATTCATATCCAAATTACCACTCAATATTATGATTCAAGTTTTATCCTTAAAGTTTCATGTCTTTCACCAACTTTTAATCCACCTAGTTTATTCATGTTCGTAGCTATCATGGTTCATATTAATACTTATCGTCTTTATATTATCCATATTATTATTAACAACCTCATTAATCTCTTTAAGCTCATATTTAAATTCATTAACACGCTAAAGTATTATCAAGTTTAATTATATTATATTAGATAATATTTATTAAATAACATGTATAATATTATTATTATTTATCTATCTTCTAGCTAGAATTTAGGTACTAGATAATCATTCATATTGTTCATACCAATATACACGTACACACATACATATGTATGTACATACACGTATGCATGCCTGTCTGTATATACTCATGTATACATACCTATAACTATATTATATGTATATATTTGTTTACTGTAGAGACCCGTCCTAATCCATCTGGATGAAGTCTTCAACATCTGGTTACATCGTGAGGTACTTGACCTCTATATGATACATTTTACAAACATTGCATTCGTTTTTAAAAGATAAACTTTCATTACATCAAAAGTTGACGGCATGCGTACCATTTCATAATATAACCAACTATAATTGACTTAATAATAATCTTGATGAACTCAACGACTCGAATGCAACGTCTTTTGAAATATGTCATGAATGACTCCAAGTAATATCTCTAAAATGAGTAAATGCATAGTGAAAGATTTCCTTCATACCTGAGAATAAACATGCTTTAAAGTGTCAACCAAAAAGTTGGTGAGTTCATTAGTTTATCATACCAATCATTTCAATATTTTAATAGACCACAAGATTTTCATTTCCATTTTTCTTAAACATCATATAGCAGCTGCATAAAAATCATTCATATGGATTGAACACCTGGTAACCGACATTAACAAGATGCATATAGAATATCCCCATCATTCCGGGACACCCATCGGACATGATAATTTCGAAGTACTAAAGCATTCCAAATTCCAGAATGGGGCTTGTTGGGCCCGATAGATCTATCGTTAGGATTCGCGTCAATTTGGGGCACTGTTCCCATATTCTTAGGCTACCAAGCTAAAAAGGGGCATATTCGGCTTCGATCATTCAACCATATAATGTAGTTTCGATTATTTGTGTCTATTTCGTAAAACATTTATAAAAGCCGCGCATGTATTCTCAGTCCCAAAAATATATATTGCAAAAGTATTTAAAAAGGGAGCAAATGAAACTCACTATACGATATTTTATAGTAAAAATATGCATAAGACGGAACTGAACAATGCAAGGTTGGCCTCGGATTCACGAACCTATATCAGTTTTATATATATTAAAATACATAATAACAATTAACAAGTTTATATATTATATCTATTTTATATATTTTAGATGCTTAGTAGTTATATAACAGATTCTTATTAATGTATTTTACTTATGATATAATATATGTTATTTATTATAAATATTATATATTAATGCTTGAAAATATTAAATAATGTATTAGAACTCATATTTATATATAAATATCCTTTAATTTAAAATATATTTATATATTATTTATAACTTAATTATAATAACATTTTATTAAACAAAATAGTATCTAATATTAATATAGATATAAAATATATAAATGCCATTTGTTTATTAAAGTAATATTTATAATACTAAAGTAGTGATAATAAAAATAATGATCATAATAATAATAATAATTTGAATGATAATTTTTGTAATAATATTAATGATAACAAAAATAATAATGATAACTATAATAATCATAAAAATAATAATTTTATTCATAATGATAATAATAATAATAATATTAATACTAATAATACTTATCTTAATAATAATAATGATAATAATAATATCAATTATATTAATGTTAGTAATAATAATAATTAACTTAACAATAATAACAATTAATAATAATAATAATAATAATAATAATAATAATAATAATAATAATAATAATAATAATAATAATAATTATTATTATTATTATTATAATAATTATAATTATAAAAATAATAAATAGAGTAAAATTACTACCTCAAAGAAGTAGTCCTTAAGAAAAATGCCCAGGTCCGGGTTTAAACCCGCGACGTTCCGCTAATTCGATAACATCCTTAACCACTACTCCAATTGTGTTTTCCTGATTTTTATCCCTAATCTATATATAAATAACCATCTTAACTGTTTCTTCTTCTTCTTCATTAATAAATTGATCAAAGCAACAACAATCATAATCATTCATCTTCATCGTCTTTCGGTTATCATCATGATCATTCTATTAACAAAATCATTTGTTATCATCATACGATTTTCCTCTTTCTCATTACCAACTTAATCTAATTCTAATCATCATCATAAATTTTATTATAACCTCACCCTTAATAAGCATTGTTATGCTTTCATTGTTTAGCAGCACAGAAACATGAAATGGAGCAACCATGTTATCATTTTAATCATACCATCATCACTAAAGTATCGCGTATTTTTATCACAATCATAATAATATGATTGTTGTATCATCATCTAATTCCTACTCTTTAACCTCACATACTCATCTCGACATCAACTTTTTCATTACATATCATCACTTCATAACCTCATAATCACCTCGTTCATGATTATCGTTTTGTCATCATTATTTACAATCATCACCTCGTAGTGTAACATTACTATCTTATATCTCGGCCTAAATTAAATCGTGGACCAACTATAAAATGAACCACGACCCAAGATACAACTCTTAGTAGTCCTATAATGTTTATGGAAGTCCACTATCAACAGTTCGGCCCAACAGAGAACAAGACCTCGGCCCAAATGAAAGTCTATAAAGTTAATCGGCCAGAATAGGAAATGAAATATGGCAGTTAGGTTTTCCTTTGATTCAAATGTGAACAACAAAACTAGCTCGATAATAAAAGAAATAATCGTTTGGAGTATCATAGTGGGAGACAAACATCTTATAACTTTACAGCTTATTTTCATTATTTAAATATCAAGTGGCCTAATGAAAACAATTTACTAATCTCTCCACTAGGCTAAAGAAAGGGTAACATGTCGGCAATCAAGAAAAAAGTGACAGGCGAAAATTCTTCATCATCATATCATTTATCATTTTCTTACTGCTTGGAACCAAAAGAAAACGCAGTAGCAATAGTTGACCCAAAATGGTGATGGTTAAAAGGTGTTGTTTTGGGTTTATTATGCGTTGATACCATAAACAAGTGGGTAGCAGCGAACAACAATATTGATCATAGGTTGTAGCTGTAATGTTTGATAATGGTGATGATATATTGCTCGATGGCAGCTATGATTTTGTGGGTTTGATTTGTACTTTGGCTGTGATTCGATGGTGGTGAACATGGTGGGTTGTGATAGACATTTATTTCGTGTCAAAACAATAATTCGATCAATGGTGATGATGGGTGTTGATCTTGAATTGAAATAGAAACAAGGGTGACGATTAGCTGTAAAAGAAATGAGATGGGAACCGGTCATATTGTTGGTTCATGGTGGTGGTCTGTTCGATCAATAAGGAAAGACAGAAACTGCAGCATCCTTGTTTGAGCTGTAACAGAAAACAAGTAGGGTTGATGGAGCTCGAACAAAATAGATAACAGGAACTTACATAGCAGCAGTATGATGTTGGTATGGTGTTTCATTAACCGTTATTTGCAGTAGCAGTTAGTTTGAGTGACGCAGAAAGAGAAACAAGCATAGTAGAAACGGTTTCAAATAATGGTAAAATACGTTGGTGATGGTGGTAGATTTCAAAGAGTGTGGTGTTGGTCTAAGTGGGTTTTGTGTGTAACCACGAAATGGAAGTAATCAAGAAATAGCAAAACAAATGGGTCTGTGTTGGTGTATGTCAAACCAGAAACATACACATAAGTATTCGATGGTGAAGGTGTCGGAGGGTGGCGATGAAAGGCGGTTTATGATGGTCATAAAGTGTCGATTGTGATAGTGATTGTTTCGAGTAGTAGTAGTATCCTTACATGTTTGTCTTGAGGTTGATGATCATGGTGGTGATCTTGGAGTTTTGGTTTGATCTATTAGCAAATCATAAGCAGTAGCAATTATCGTATAGTGGTTAATGGGTTTGAAGAAATTGGAGGTGAAGATGGCTCATGGAAAAAATTACATAATATGAAAGTGAGTGCAAGTTTGATCATATAAACACAGTAATCATATGCAATGGTGATTCAGTCACGGAATAATTTAGAACAGAAGTATATAATTTAATAATAAATATATTTTCTGTAAGTGGCCAACAATAGAACAATACAGTGACCAAATAACGAATCAAATAATCACGGGTGAATCAATCATTTGTGTCTTATTTGTGATTTAAATCACATAAAGTAAATTATAATACTATAATGGCAATCCTAATCAGTGACACGGATCAGTTAATCGAATAGTAAGCAGCCACAATATTGGTAATCTTTTACCGACATATTTACATGGAGTGATGTATCGTGCTCCATTGATTATTAGTATCCGATAAAAGTCTATAATTTATATGACTTCTTTTTGGATCACCGTTTATTTAAAAAAATCACATAAGTTCTATTTAAACTTCTCTAATTAATAATTGGAACATCCATTGAGTATTACAATTATATTTGATATACTATATATATATATAGATTTATTTTAATAACAATTTAATTATACCGTATAATATTATTTTGAGTTATGTTATATATACATATATTTATATTTATATGTAAACACATTCATTTACAAATAACGGTTCGTGAATTATCGGGAATGGTCGCAGTTAAATGAATGCAAGAAAATAGTTCAAAATTTTTGAGACTCAACCTAACAGACTTTGCTTATCGAGTCAAAACATTAAATCGTATCGAGAGTTTGGTTTAAAATTAGTCGAAATTTTTCCGGGTCGTCATAGTACCTACCCGTTAAAGAAATTTCGTCCAGAAATTTGAGTGTGGTCATCATGGCTAAAAATAAAAATGTTTTCATGACGAATATCAGTTGATAAATAGAGTTTTATCATTATTGATTAATATAGATAAAATAATTTGATTATGTGAAGCGTACGAGTGAAGCTATCACAAAAAAAAAATGAATGAAATAAAGATTCGCCTTAACTTTTGACGTAGTTAGGGTTGATTTCCAGAGTTCAAGGGATTTGAAGAAAATCTTTGAAATCTGAATAAGATCTGAATTCCTCGGGTTAAGGAAATTAGGATCTCTCTAATTGAATGCAGAAATCTGCCTTGATTTCTTTATCGGTTATTTCACTATAAATTAACTTCTTTCGTTCCATTATTTTTACCACTCCTATACTCAATTCCCAAATTCAAAAGATTGTGAAAATGCTTAATCCAGTTCTGATTCTTGTCCTTATCCTTACTATCGCAACAATCATTCTCCTTTTCCAACTACCACCAGAGGAATCTGTTTTCTTCTACTTCGCCCTTGGGGTTACAATGTTTTTAATTCTCCCGTGTCTTTTTGTTGCAATAAACATTGATATACACGGTTTGTAATTTATGTATTTGTGATCGGCTTTATATTTTCCTTTATATTTCAGAGCTCCATGCTCTTGTTTTCTCTTCCCGATTCTAAATCAAGCGAATAATGGTCCAGAATTCGTAGATATAGAGTTTCGAATGATCATAATGTTCTAAGCAGGAATGAGCGTAATAGCACGATTTGATTTGGTAAATTACCAGAATTACAGAGAATAGAACTGTCAAGAATATATTTTTTTGATATGTTCAAAGGTTAAGTAGAATGAAAGAGTTGCGTAACATGGTTCATGATGAGGGTATGGTCTACTGTGAACCATCATCAAGTTCCATTAGAAATTTAGCATGACTTACTGTAATATAACCACGTTGGCCTGACGTCATTATATTATACTAACCCATGCTTTAATTTCCAACACTTCTCTAGATATCATTCATAATTCAAACTCAATTTTATAGAAGTTTAGAAACTAATATAGTTTCTTTTATGATGTAACACAGATAGCACGAAGAGAATAATAATTTCGGACAAGAATAGTTATGAAAATATCCTCAGAAATATCGAAGGTATTTATGATGATATTTTCAGAATTTCTAGGATCAAAGGTTGAGGAAGAAAGATTTTCCACAAGATTTAACAGGAGTACGGAGCAAGATATTCCCTAAAGACTTCATCAGGTCCAGAATTACTTGGATTCTTTGAATATAGGGTTTGGTCCTTGTATTTGTCCTTGGTCCCCTTCATGGTTAGCTCCACTCGTTTTGCAGTACCAAATTTTCTATCGAACATTCCCAACATTCCATTCTTTATTATCAAACTTTTAGCCGTTTAGACCATCTACAATTTTTCCGTTTCCTCTGCATTTAATGTTACCATATCTGACTCGTCAGTTATCAATCCGAGGTGGTTTCAAGAGAATTGTGTTTTTAGATGATTAAACGCTGATGGTAATATGGTGGAATATGAAAGGTTCTCAGGTAACAATAAAAGAGCACGCGTATATATCAAGGTTATAATAAGGCTAATTCAAATGAAAAGTCGAAGTTGACTTGATGGAGCTGTGACAAAATTTGCTACTTTGAAAGGGATTACCAAGTTATTTTGGGTAATAATAACACTAAGAAATTAGCACATCTACGTGTTAAACGTTTACTCAGTTTTCGAGAGTTCTTCAGGTGATAACTATATGCATCAATCTTTTCTCCCGTAGACGAAGTGTAGTTGGTTCATCCTCTCTATCGAGGTGTTTTCAAGAATCATGCAAGGTTTGAACGCAGATTGTAATCGTCCAGATACAAATGATGTTTAAGATGAAATCAAGTGGCAAACTTAAGGAATTATTTAATTGTAGTAGGTGTAACTTATTAACGATATTTTAAGTCAAAATGTTATAATTAGTATTTCCTACTCTTTTAACACTTTTTAATTGTCCATGATAGTAGTCCAATAGTTCAATCAAAACTAGTATATTATAAGGACATAGTCATATAGGAACAGTTAGCTAGGAACAGTCAGCCAGGATTTGGTTAATATAGGTTTAAAATTTTACGTAGTTAATTAATTGGTTACTAATCAATTTTATTTTGTTCATTATTTTCTTCATTATGCCACTTGTCAAATCTTGACTTGAATTTTGATCGACAGAAACTCGTATATGAAATTGAATTAAAATGAAAATGGTTATTCTTTGGTGAACGGATACGTATATGTGTGGATTTGAGCAGTATTGTTAATGACTGCTGATTCTAAATTGAAGAATGTACAATGTAACTTATTAATGTGAAATCTAAATATTCCTTGGGTATTACCTACCCGTTAAAATATTTTCACCATTAACAGTTTGTACAAGAAAATCTTTTAATTACAATCCTTATGAAAATATACTTCAGATGAAATCATGAATTTAATGAGTTAATATGACGTTAAGCTCATTTGATTTTCGGTTAGAACTAGAATACATAATCTCTAAAACTTTTAGAAACCACATATTCTTCGCAGAATATTTCTTCAATGAAGTTATGGATCAATACTTCATCGTTCATTGTTGTTGGTACTGATGTCATGCGAGGTGTACGTGAAATACTATATATTTTTGATACGAAAAGCGATACAAATTACACAAGTTTTAATTATTTATTTACAGATGGGATATACTTAAACCTTGCTACAACACTATAGGCAGTGTACCTAATCGTAGAGTAGTATAGTTTTTAGTAAGTCCGGTTCGTTCCACAGGGAGCTGGCTTATTTCACACTATATTTTAATTAACTATATTTGTACAAAATATATATAATTATATATAATAATATATAAAAGGGTGGTTTACCGTTTAATGACCGGTTTGTCGATTTTATATTTTAAGCAAAGCGTAAAGTAAATGACGATATTTAACTAATAATATAAAATAAATAACAATAATTAAAATGAAAATAAATAAAAGTACGAGGAAATATGAAATAAAATATATTATGCTTATTTAAACTTCCGTAATCATGATGTTTGACGTGTTGATTTTTAGTTTATTCCCATGGATTAATTGTTCTTTGTCCTGGATTATTTAATATGCCCGTCTGGTTTTTGTCCATAACAGTCCATCAGTCATAAATATAAAGTGCGAGTGTCCTCGTCAAATTATCCTTATATCCGAAGTCAAATATTCCAACTAATTGGGGACTTAAACTGTAACAAGGTTTTAATACTTTGTTTAATAATTACACCAGGATATCGACTGCGTGTAATCCAAGGTTTAATACTTTGTTAACAATTATGCCAAGTGTCCTTGTACATAATTTCACCCCTGTTTTAATAATTCCATAGACTATTAATCCATTCCCATGTCCGGTTAAATGAACGATTATTCGTACATATAAATATCTCGCCCATCTTGTCCGATCGAGTGTATATGGTTATTTATAGGGACGTCCAATTGTAAATCTTTATATTAAAATTAACAAACTATCATGTAGTTAAACAAATATAAAGCCCATTAATAGCCCATAGTCTAATTTCCACAAGTGTCGTTCTTTTGTCCAAACCCCAATTATGGTACAAAGCCCAATTACCCCGTCTTTAATATTTAGTCCAACATCATGATTACTTTGGCTCAAATAAGCATAATAATAACTTAAGTACGAGACATTAATTTAAAAAGGAGAACATAACTTACATTGAGTATTTATCGCGTAGTGTTACACGGACAGAATTTCAACTTCAAAAACTCGTAAAATAACTTTTACATAACCCGAACTAATCTAATATAAAACTAACCTATACTATATATATATTATATATATATTTATTTATTATTTATTATTTATTATTTATTACAGAATATTATTATTATTATTATTATTATATTTTTTATATATATTAAAATCGAACGAATGCATGGCCTTTTATAGGCGTTTTGATTTCTGACAGCTCCGCGAGTCGCGGCCCATTTGGCCTTCAAACTCCGCGAGCCACAGAGTTCGATTTTCCAGCTCACATGATTTTGGATCTTTGCTTGTCGACGTTATTAAATAATAATATAATATATATATAATATTTAAGAATTATTTATATATTATATTTTATTTATGTGCATAGTTGACTTGTAATTTTCGCTCCGTTGTGTCGCGCGTTGAGAGTTGACTCATGTCCCAGTTCTGGATTTTCGAACGTCCTTGCGTACTATTTTATATCGTGTACTTTGCGTTTTGTAACTTGTACTCTTGTCATTTTTAGACGTTTCTCATCAATAAATTCAACCTTTTGAATTGTATCTTGTACATTTGAGCTTTTTGGACGTTTGTGTCTTCAAATCTTCGTTTTCGCCTTTTGTCTTCGCACTTATTTATTTAAACAATTACAATGAAAATATAATACAATTACATATGAAAAACTATTATTTAGGAGGGATATTGCTATGAAATATATGTTCCTTTTTAGCCTTATCAAATATCCCCACACTTAAACGTTGCTTGTCCTCAAGCAATACATAACTTGAAATAAAATCACACTTCACTCGAATCACTTTTTTTATTCTCACACTTTATACATCGGTGATTTTGATACTGCGGTATAAACAATGATAGTGACGATAGAACCATGGTTAAAGGTGGGTGTGCCATCCATAGTTGCCTCGGGTTTAGGTCAACGACACTTGCAATCAAATAGCCGATTTACTTTCGGTTTCCAAAGCAAAGTGCACATTTGAAAGGCGGTTTACAGTCTCACATGACTATGAAAATGTAGATCCTTAAGGAAATTGGATCTTTATGAAAATATTTGATCTTTTGAAAATTCAATCTAGCTTTTACCCTAGATAAGTTTTCCGAAATAACCCTTCACCGGTGTTGCAAAATATTTTTGTGGGTTTCAGATTTGAAAATTTTAGCTCAACACTTGCGGTTTTGTGTTACCCACTTGCTATCCTTGTATTAGGAAAGCAACACGTCCAGTTTACTTGTCCCGTATATTACCTTTCAGCAAACTACCGTCCGGTTGTAAAGGAAATCGATGAACAAGAAACTGTTAAGGCAATGTCTAATGACATGCATTTGATTATGGTCTATATCATGTCGGATGCTAGTACTATCCTTTGTAGGAGCAATAGTAAGATGATCCTATAATTTTTTTCGGTCTGGCACAAGGTCCTGTCTCCGACCATGCTATGTAACCACCGTTCTTACGGTTGACACCCGATTTGGTTCAGGTGACCTAATGAATTCCAGGTGAATTCCTAGGATTTTACGTTCAATGGTAATGAACGCATTGAAAATGGGTTTTCAGAAAACAAATCGGTTTGTATTTTTGATCAAAATATTTTCTCGTTCAAGCTCGAGTTTAGATATCATTGAATTCCATGAGTTTGTAATTCTCAATCTTTAAGGTCAATCTCAAGGATTGAGTAATATCAGGCTTAAAAGCTGATTTTTAATCTTTAAGGAGATTATCCTTTCTGGGGGTCTGATTCATTAGTCTTATCAAGCTAATTTGCACGGTGCCCCCATTGTACGAGATAAATCCTTCTCATGGTTAGGATAAATCTGACCACCTGGCGACCCTGTTTGATGCTGAGGTCCGTGGATTTCCTGCTGATTTTAGAGATGACTTTTCTAGATTTTTCGTCAACCTACAGCTGGTCTGGACGACAACTTCTTAACCTAAATCAAGAAGCGCGTGTCTTTTTTTGGAAGACTTTACTTCCTTTTAATGATGGAATTGATTCATCGTGTAGATCCATCTTTTCTTTTCTTTCATCGGGTAAAATAGTTAATTTAGTCCAAAACAAAAGCACCTACAATAAACTTTACAGAAACATGTGCTAGATAGTTTTTAATTGAATAACTAGGTACATTCTCCCCACACTTAGTTTCTTTCTTTGCCTTTTTATTCTCCTTTATTCCATTTTAAATGAATTCAAGTGTTTTAGGGTGTTTCTCAATTTATGTCCTTTTCGAGGTAACGATAATTTCGGTATTAACACCTAGTTTTCACCGTTCATAAATATATATAAACATGATTTTAAATTCATTTAGTTAAAAATTTTTCAAATTTTCATAAAATTTGGCAAATAAACTAAGTGCAAACCCGAGAGAATTTATAACCTTTCCCCACACTTGAGATCATGCAATGCCCTGATTTGCATGAAATCATACTATAATTATAAATTCACGAGGGTGATAAGTGTAGAAAAGTGATTAAAAATACCCAGTTTGTAATTACAAAGCTCGTCGAATGATAGATGGCGCGCCTCATCGTTCATTCCTTCTTGTTTTATCACACATGTTTTTTCTTCAAAAACGGTTGCTTTTCTGAACTGTTTGCTAATATTTGAAAATGCGTCTTTTACCCTTACTTATTATGCATGTTTATTTAACAAGTTATGCACTAACCCGAACCCCTAATTTAACGTTAAGTGGGGTTAGACTTCCCCACACTTAGCTGACGACATGTGAAGTCGGTAGAATAAGTTCCACGAATTAGAATAGTGAGCCAGTTATTTACATCTCGGGTGGTGTATAATATATCAATGGGTTTAAAGTTTAGAACCACCCGATCGTCACTACTTAATTCTTTTTTAAGTGTAGCTTTTAGTAAATGGATATGTCTCTTTTCTGGTTCTTGGTCAAATGGATCGATATACACCGACATACATACTATAGGATGGACAATTTCTAACGTTTCCTTCCTTTTATTCTCGAGATCAAAGTTTTCACCTCTATTACCCAATTGGGTGAAATCCGAGGTGTCATTATCTATTATGGCTCGTAGTTCATCTTCGGTAGATGACTCGTCTATTGAGAATATTGGGTTGGAAGGTTGTGGAATGGTGAATTTCGGGATCAAAGCAAATTCTTCTTCATTAATGGTACTTATTGGTCTCACCATTTTAGTCTCGGGAGTAAAATTTTGAACGTTATCGTTTTCCCAAGAGTACCAATTTGTCACCCTTACTTCTTCTTCATCCATTGATGGATCGATGATTTCGTCGGTAGAGGCTAATGTGTCGATATGTTGTGAAATTGGTAAAACTGAATAAAAAGTATCATCGGGATAGTTGGTGATTTCGGAGCTCTCGAATTCATCAAAATTCGATGATATGAGATTTTCTTGCACAATACTCCTCAGATCAACAGGTGTGTATTCTGATAGAGTTTCAGCTTGCCGGTTTACAAACTCTCTCATTTGTTCATTTTGAGCATTGAGTTCTTCGAGTTTGATTTTCATATTGTCTAATAAATTTTTAGACACGTAATTTTCCTCGTCTACTGGTTGTTGAGTTTGGAAATATTCTTGGGAATAATCTCAATTTGAATTGTATTCTTCATAATCATTCCATTCAGGTTCCATGGGTGCCTAATTTTCCATAGGAACGTAATAATAACATTCCCATGTTGAGTGATAATCTCCACAGATTTCACAACCAGTTATTGTTTCGTCATTCGTGATCCAAGATTGATCGAACGAATTGTCATCAACACTCGGTTGAGAGTATTGATTTCGTATGTCGTAAAGAGTTTCCAAAATATCTTCGAGACTTTTCATAATGCGCTTATTACCAAATTTTAGCTACAATGTGGTGCATTTACTAATTATCCTATTAGTTATAAAATAAAAAATTATATAAGTTATCAAATTAATAGACTTTTCTGATTTTGTCCACGTTTCGAATAGCCAATAAATGCAGCAGGTAGCCAGGACCCTTTAAATCGGAAGCCCACAACTCGCCACTAACAAATCCAACTATTACTACGAACCAGAAAATTTGGATGTCTATCAATTTAACCGCTTAAAATAATTTTTCGTTTGGAATTTTAGAGAAGAAGTAGAGAAAATTTCTAAGTCCTAAAAACTAGCGTGTCGAGAAATAAGAAAGAAAAAGAGTGCGCGTCGAAAAACTTCGAAAAATAAAAATAAGAAAATAGCGCGTCGTAACTTAAAAGTCTACAAATTAAATCTAAAAAGTTACGCCTAAAGGTATTAAAGCTTAAAGGAATTCTATATCCAAAACAGCAATAACTTAATTAGGCACTAAAATCTAAAAACTGCGTCGCAAAAATCTAAAGCACCTAAATCTTAGTCTAAAGAAAAAGCACTTAAGGGATTTTACGGCAAAGCCTAAAAATCTATAAAATAAAAATAAGGTACGGCAAAACTAAATTTAAAATTAACTACGAACGATAAAAATAAAAATATTACGATTACACTAAATAAAAGGATACAAAATATAAAAATAAAAAGTGATAAAATTACTTATTTTTATAAAAATATTATTTTTATATTTATTTTATAAAAGTATTAATTTTTATATATAATAAAACTAATTATAATTAATTAAAACTAATTAATTAAAACTAAAACTAAATAATAAATTAATTAAACTAATTTAGGGTTTTAAAAATAATAATAATTAATATAATCCGTAATTAATGCGATTAGGGTTTACCAGGCGCGTCAGGCGGCTCCGCGAGATGCGGTTCCACGTACCATCAAATCTCCACGAGTCGCGGAGGTTAAAAAACGTTATTTTTTCTTTTTTTTTAAATTTTATATTGTTTTTCTAAAATGATATATAAATATATTTATACAAAAATAAATTAAAAATATAGCGTTTCGCCGAGTCCCCGGCAGCGGCGCCAAAAACTTGATGTCATGCGAGGTGTACGTGAAATAATATATATTTTTGATACGAAAATCGATACAAATTACACAAGTTTTAATTATTTATTTACAGATGGGATATACTTAAACCTTGCTACAACACTATAGGCAGTGTACCTAATCGTAGAGTAGTATAGTTTTTAGTAAGTCCGGTTCGTTCCACAGAGAGCTGGCTTATTTCACACTATATTTTAATTAACTATATTTGTACAAAATATATATAATTATATATAATAATATATAAAAGGGGGGTTTACCATTTAATGACCGGTTTGTCGATTTTATATTTTAAGCGAAGCGTAAAGTAAATGACGATATTTAAGTAACAATATAAAATAAATAACAATAATTAAAATGGCAATAAATAAAAGTACGAGGAAATATGAAATAAAATATATTATGCTTATTTAAACTTCCGTAATCATGATGTTTGACGTGTTGATTTTTAGTTTATTCCG
Source organism: Rutidosis leptorrhynchoides (assembly GCF_046630445.1). Taxonomy (NCBI): domain Eukaryota; kingdom Viridiplantae; phylum Streptophyta; class Magnoliopsida; order Asterales; family Asteraceae; genus Rutidosis; species Rutidosis leptorrhynchoides. The sequence goes on from NC_092335.1 coordinate 276,231,241, forward strand.
ATGGGTTAATTGTTCTTTGTCCTGGATTATTTAATATGCCCGTCTGGTTTTTGTCCATAACAGTCCATTAGTCATAAATATAAAGTGCGAGTGTCCTCGTCAAATTATCCTTATATCCGAAGTCAAATATTCCAACTAATTGGAGACTTAAACTGTAACAAGGTTTTAATACTTTGTTTAATAATTACACCAGGATATCGACTGCGTGTAATCCAAGGTTTAATACTTTGTTAACAATTACGCCAAGTGTCCTTGTACATAATTTCACCCCTGTTTTAATAATTCCATAGACTATTAATCCATTCCCGTGTCCGGTTAAATGAACGATTATTCGTACATATAAATATCCCGCCCATCGTGTCCGATCGAGTGTATATGGTTATTTATAGGGACATCCAATTGTAAATCTTTATATTAAAATTAATAAACTATCATTTAGTTAAACAAATATAAAGCCCATTAATAGCCCATAGTCTAATTTCCACAAGTGTCGTTCTTTTGTCCAAACCCCAATTATGGTACAAAGCCCAATTACCCCGTCTTTAATATTTAGTCCAACATCATGATTACTTTGGCTCAAATAAGCATAATAATAACTTAAGTACGAGACATTAATTTAAAAAGGAGAACATAACTTACATTGAGTATTTATCACGTAGTGTTACACGGACAGAATTTCGACTTCAAAAACCCGTAAAATAACCTTTACATAACCCGAACTAATCTAATATAAAACTAACCTATACTATATATATATATTATATATATATTTATTTATTATTTATTATTTATTACAGAATATTATTATTATTATATTTTTTTATATATTAAAATCGAACGAATGCATGGCCTTTTATAGGCGTTTTGATTTCTGACAGCTCCGCGAGTCGCGGCCCATTTGGCCTTCAAACTCCGCGAGTCGCGGAGTTTGATTTTCCAGCTCACATGATTTTGGATCTTTGCTTGTCGACGTTATTAAATAATAATATAATATATATAATATTTAAGAATTATTTATATATTATATTTTATTTATGTGCATAGTTGACTTGTAATTTTCGCTCCGTTGCGTCGCGCGTTGAGAGTTGACTCATGTCCCAGTTCTGGATTTTCGAACGTCCATGCGTACTATTTTATATTGTGTACTTTGCGTTTTGTAACTTGTACTCTTGTCATTTTTAGATGTTTCTCATCAATATATTGAACCTTTTGAATTGTATCTTGTACATTTGAGCTTTTTGGACGTTTGTGTCTTCAAATCTTCGTTTTTGCCTTTTATCTTCGCACTTATTTATTTAAACAATTACAATGAAAATATAATACAATTACATATGAAAACCTATTATTTAGGAGGGATATTGCAATGAAATATATGTTCCTTTTTAGCCTTATTAGGTACTCCTTTGTATATATGGTGCGTATGATGTTGATGTTCGTGGGACATATTGTGAAATTGAGGCTTGGGATGTGGATGTTAAGGCTTGTGTTGTTGGTGGTATTGGTGCTATTGGTGCTGATGTTGGTGGTGCTGTTGATGTCGGTGATGTTGATGAAGCTGGTAATTTTTGCACCATAATTTCCAAAGCCACTACTCGAGCGCGAAGCTCGTTGACTTCTTCTACTAACCATGGCTGGTTATCAGTGTGAGGTGGAGGTTGGACATTTTCTCTAGTTCCGTTAATGGTAGCCTCAAGATGAAAAATTCTCGCAAAGAGGGTATAAACAGTGTTGCGAACAGGTTCGCCGGTGAGCGGGTCGAGTACTCCGATGTTAGGCAGTAGATTCGGCTCATGATATGGAGTACCTTCTTCCCTTCTCCATAGGGTGAGTATGTCGCGAACCCACCCCCATTTTCTCCAGTAATCACGGTAGTTGATCGGTTGGTGCGCTCCTGTCACGCTGTCTTCGGAGTCAGATGAATTTGGTCGATTCGTAGAGGCCATCTTACGTGATCACAGAAAAGATTTTTGGTATGAAACGTTTTGTGACAGAAAATGATAGTTGTATGGTATTCTCAATGCGTATCATTTCATAATATAACCAACTATAATTGACTTAATAATAATCTTGATGAACTCAATGACTCGAATGAAACGTCTTTTGAAATATGTCATGAATGACTCCAAGTAATATCTCTAAAATGAGCAAATGCACAGCGGAAGATTTCCTTCATACCTGAGAATAAACATACTTTAAAGTGTCAACCAAAAGGTTGGTGAGTTCATTAGTTTATCATAACAATCATTTCAATATTTTAATAGACCACAAGATTTTCATTTCCATTTATCTTAAACATCATATTGCAGCTGCATAAAAATCATTCATATAGATTGAACACCTGGTAACCGACATTAACAAGATGCATATAGAATATCCCCATCATTTCGGGATACCCATAGAACATGATAATTTTGAAGTACTAAAGAATTCCAAATTCCAGAATGGGGCTTGTTGGGCCCGATAGATCTATCTTTAGGATTCACGTCAATTTGGGGGTCTGTTCCCAAATTCTTAGGCTACCAAGCTAAAAAGGGGCATATTCGGCTTCGATCATTCAACCATATAATGTAGTTTCGATTACTTGTGTCTATTTCGTAAAACATTTATAAAAGCATCGCATGTATTCTCAGTCCCAAAAATATATATTGCAAAAGCATTTAAAAAGGGAGCAAATGAAACTCACTATACGATATTTTGTAGTAAAAATATGCATACGACGGAACTGAACAATGCAAGGTTGGCCTCTAATTCACGAACCTATATCAGTTTTATATATATTAAAATACATAATAACAATTAACAAGTTTATATATTAATTTTATTAGTATACTTCTTATATTAAGAATTTGTATGTTATATTAATAAATAAATTAATTATATCTATTTTATATATTTTAGATGCTTAGTAGTTATATAACAGATTCTTATTAAAGTATTTTACTTATGATATAATATATGTTATTTATTATAAATATTATATATTAATGCTTGAAAATATAAAATAATGTATTAGAACTCATATTTATCTATAAATATGCTTTAATTTAAAATATATTTATATATTGTTTGTAACTTAATTATAATAACATTTTATTAAACAAAATAGTATCTAATATTAATATAGATGTAAAATATATAAATGTCATTTTTTTATTAAAGTAATATTTATAATACTAAAGTAGTGATAATAATAATAATGATGATAATAATAATAATTTAAATGATACTTTTTGTAATAATATTAATGATAACAAAAATAATAATGATAACTATAATAACCATAAAAATAATAATTTTATTCATAATGATAATAATAATAATATTAATACTAATAATACTTATCTTAATAATAATAATAATGATAATAATAATATCAATTATATTAATGTTAGTAATAATAATAATTAACTTAACAATAATAAAAATTAATAATAATAATAATAATAATAATAATAATAATAATAATAATAATAATAATAATAATAATAATAATAATAATAATAATAATTATTATTATTATAAAAATAATAAATAGAATAAAATTACTACCTCAAAGAAGTAGTCCTTAAGAAAAATGCCTAGGTCCGGGTTTGAACCCGCGACGTTCCGCTAATCCGATAACATCCTTAACCACTACTCCAATTGTGTTTTCCTGATTTTTATCCCTAATCTATATATAAATAACTATCTTAACTGTTTCTTCTTCTTCTTCATTAATAAATTGATCAAAGCAACAACAATCATAATCATTCATCTTCATCGTCTTTCGGTTATCATCATGGTCATTCTATTAACAAAATCGTTTGTTATCATCATACGATTTTCCTCTTTCTCATTACCAACTTAATCTAATTCTAATCATCATCATAAATTTTATTATAACCTCACCATTAATAAGGATTGTTATGCTTTCGTTGTTTAGCAGCACAGAAACATGAAATGGAGCAACCATGTTATCATTTTAATCGTACCATCATCACTAAAGTATCGCGTATTTTTATCACAATCATAATAATATGATTATTGTATCATCATCTAATTCCTACTCTTTAACCTCACATACTCATCTCGACATCAACTTTTTCATTACATATCATCACTTCATAACCTCATAATCACCTCATTCATGATTATCATTTTGTCATCATTATTTATAATCATCACCTCATCGTGTAACATTACTATCTTATATCTCGGCCTAAATTAAATCGTGGCCCAACTATAAAATGAACCACAGCCCAAGATACAACTCTTAGTAGTCCTATAATGTTTATGGAAGTCCACTATCAACAGTTCGGCCCAGCAGAGAACAAGACCTCAGCCTAAATGAAAGTCTATAAAGTTAATCTGCCAGAATAGGAAATGAAATATGGCAGTTGGGTTTTATTTTGATTCGAATGTGAACAACAAAACTAGCTCGATAATAAAAGAAATAATCGTTTGGAGTATCATAGTGGGAGACAAGCATCTTATAACTTTACAACTTATTTTCGTTATTTAAATATCAAGTGGCCTAATGAAAACTATTTACTAATCTCTCCACTAGGCTAAAGAAATGGTAACATGTCGACAATCAAGAAAAAAGTGACAGGCGAAAATTCTTCATCATCATATCATTTATCATTTTCTTACTGCTTGGAACCAAAAGAAAACGCAGTAGTAATAGTTGACCGAAAATGGTGATGGTTAAAAGGTGATGTTTTGGATTTATTATGCGTCAAAACCATAAACAAGTGGGTAGCAGTGAACAGTAATATTGATCGTAGGTTGTAGCTGTAATGTTTGATAATGGTGATGATATATTGCTCGATGGCAGCTGTGATTTTGTGGGTTTGATTTGTACTTTGGCTGTGATTCGATGGTGGTGAACATGGTTGGTTGTGATAGACGTTTATTTCGTGTCAAAACAATAATTCAATAAATGGTGATGATGGGTGTTGATCTTGAATTGAAATAGAAACAAGGGTGACGATTAGCTGTAAAAGAAATGAGATGGGAACCAGTCATAATGTTGGTTCATAGTGGTGGTCTGTCCGATCAATAAGGAAAGACAGAAACTGTAGAATCCTTGTTTGAGCTGTAACAGAAAACAAGTAGGGTTGATGGAGATCGAACAAAACAGATAACATGAACTTACATAGCAGCAGTATGATGTTGGTATGGTGTTTCATTAAATGTTATTTGCAGTAGCAGTTAGTTTGAGTGACGCAGAAAGAGAAACAAGCATAGTAGAAACGGTTTCAAATAATGGTAAAATACGTTGATGATGGTGGGAGATTTTGAAGAGTGTGGTGTTGGTCTAAGTGGGTTTTGTGTGTAACCATGAAATGGAAGTAATCAAGAAATAGCAAAACAAATGGGTCTGTTTTGGTGTATGTCAAACCAGAAACATACACATAAGTATTCGATGGTGAAGGTGTCGGAGGGTGGCAATGAAAGGCGGTTTATGATGGTCATAAAGTGTCGATTGTGATAGTGATTGTTTTAAGTAGTAGTAGTATACTAACATGTTTGTCTTGAGGTTGATGATCATGGTGGTGATATTGGCGTTTTGGTTTGATCTATTAGCAAATCATAAGCAGTAGCAATTATCGTATAGTGGTTAATGGGTTTGAAGAAATTGGTGGTGAAGATGGCTCATGGAAAAAAATACATAATATGAAAGTGAGTGCAAGTTTGATCATATAGAAATGTGTGTATACATATATAATTATATGTCATGAAAGTCTAACAAAACACAGTAATTATATGCAATGATGATTCTGTCACGGAATAATTTAGAACAGAAATATATAATTTAATAATAAATATATTTTCTGTAAGTGGCCAACAATAGAACAATACAGTGACCAAATAACGAATCAAATAATTACGGGTGAATCAATCATTTGTGTCTTATTTGTGATTTAAATCACATAAAGTAAATTATAATACTATAATGGCAATCCTAATCAGTGACACGGATCAGTTAATCGAATAGTAAGAAGCCACAATATTGGTAATCTTTTACCGACAGATTTACATGGAGTGATGTATCATGCTCCGTTGATTATTAGTGGCGGATAAAAGTCTATAATTTATATGACTTCTTTTTGGATCACTGTTTATTTAAAAATATAACATAAGTTCTATTTAAACATCTCGAATTAATAATTGGAACGTTCATTGAGTATTACAATTATATTTGATATACTATATATATAGATTTATTTTAATAACAATTTAATTATACCGTATAATATTATTTTGAGTTATGTTATATATACATATATTTATATTTATATTTATATTTATATGTAAACACATTCATTTACAAATAACGGTTCATGAATTATCGGGAATGGTCGAAGTTAAATGAATGCAAGAAAATAGTTCAAAATTTTCGAGACCCAACCTAACAGACTTTGCTTATCGAGTCAAAACATTAAATCGTATCGAGAGTTTGGTTTAAAATTAGTCGAAATTTTTCCGGGTCGTCACATTTACCAAGTTTATAAGTTTTATATGCAAGTTCTTGGAACCTTATCATTCGTTCTTCATATTATAAACACGTTCATATTCCTACTCATACGTTCATACATATTTGTATAAAGCTTCATGTTTATAATCATATATGTTCATAACCTTTATATAATTACATAAACTATAATAATTCAAAGGTTAGATTAAAGAGTTAAGCTTTAATAATACCTTAGGAGTGTTTTAGGCAAGAAAAGAGTGATATTCGATGGTGGTGATGAAGCCGAACATTAGCATGAAAAATAGCAGCAGAAACAGTGACAAAATGCGACAAAAAGTGGCAGTTGAATGGCGGTTTTGGGCAGCGGATAGCATCAGCAAAAAGGCAACAGCAGGAGGCTTTTAAAGGCCTGTTTTGATGTGATTTGGACTGCAGAAAATTTCCGCCATGGGTGGTGTTGAGTGGCGGTTTACAGCAGCTGAAAAAAGGCCGTTTGGGTAGTGTTTGGTGGTCAAAAACTGCAGCAAAAAGCTGCGGATTGTGGCGGTTGTAGGATACAAAATTGCAGCAGAAAGTGGCGGTGGTGATGGTGTTTAATGGTAGCCGAATGGTGGTGATTGTGAAGGTGGTGATGGCTGCCGAAAATAAAAGGAAGAGAGGAGAGAGTTGTGAGTTTTTGATGAATGAATTTGTGAAGGGTTAAGGGTGCTTTTATAGGCCAACTAGTTAGAGTTTGATCACAATCCAAATTGCTCAAGAATGATCTAGAATTTGATTTAGATTAGGATGAATTCAAATGTGATGGAGTAAGTTTAGGATAGTGATAATGTTAGGATAAGTGTTTATCTAGGATTTAATTTCTTATCTTTTATTTATTTATTTATTTATTTATTTATTTATTTATTTATTTATTATTTTTTTACTTAATTAATGTGCATTTTAATCCCCGCACATTTTATTTCTCGTCAGTCCTTCGTTAATTATTTATATATATTTCGATGATGATAACCCATGATAGTTTGTTCTGGTAACTTCGTTACCCACTTCATTACTTTCAATAGTTTCGGTTTTCTAATCGAACATGTTTGCGTTGGACCACCTAAGTTTTAAGTTCGTTCGTTAAGTATAAAAATGATCGAAAAAGTTGGGTTGTTATAAAAGCCAACATTTTTACATGGCAGAAAACAGACAAAGCTAAAAGTGCCAATTTAACCATCAATATGGTTGACGCAGAGAAAGTTGGTCAGCGAAGAAAGTACAATGACCATAAGGATTGGGAACTCATCTCAATTTCATTACCTCCTGTTATGTCGATAGACACAGTTAATGAGCCTGTTATCATCAAGTGTCGTATTCCTGATCGCGGGATACAGATTAAACGTATGCACATTAATACTGGAAGCGGTGTTGACATTATGTACGAACTCTGCTATCGTTTTCTCCCCGCAGAAGTCAAAGCGCAGTTACGCCAACCTGATATTACGTTGTCCCGATTTTTTGGGAAAAGCTCATGGCCATTAGGCCGGATAGAGCTTGAAGTAGAGCTTGTGGATGACGAGAATCCGCAATTGGTTAGACGTGAGTTAATCGACTTCTATATGGTTCGTTCGACTTCGCGTTACAATGCGCTTCTGGGCAGAAATTTCATACGACGTTTTAACATTATACCCTCAGTAGTGCATAACTTGATTAAGTTTTCCACCACGAGTGGAATTACCACGATTGCGTTGCATCAATCAACCGAGTTATGCGGTTCAGTTGTGCCTGTAGACATCCCCATCGTAGGAGAACAACTTAAAAGCAGCGCAGTCATAGCTAATCACTTATACCCAGACAAGCGAATGCGAGTTTGTCAATGAAAACTAAAGCTAAGTTACATGGTATCTTATTAGGTAACACAGATGTTTTCACATGGCGAGAATTAGACATGACTTAACTGGGGTTCTGCGGGATATTGTGGAACATAAGTTGAATATTAATCCATCGCTTACGCCTGTTAGACAAAAGAAGCGGCACATGGCCCTTGAGCGCAGTGATTGGTTATGAGCAGAAGTTGATAACTTGGTCAAAGCAAACATCTTGCGGGAAGTACGTTACCAAACATGGGTTGCTAATCATGTGTTGGTCAAGAAGGCTGACGGTAATTGGCGGATGTGCGTTGATTTTAAGGACGTTAACAAAGCGTGTCCTAAGGATAACTACCCTCTACCAGAGATTGACTGGAAGGTGGAATCATTATCGGGTTTTCGATACAATGTTTCCTGGATGCATACAAGGGTTATCACCAAATCCTTATGGCCGCAGAAGATGAGGACAAGACTTCTTTTCATACACCGTCCTTATCACCAAATCCCTATTGCCATGCTCTGACGCTCGTCCTTGCGTTCGATAATAATCTTCATCAATGTCCATGTACGAAGAGTTGCTTCTGTGGTTTTGTTTTATATCTTCTTGCGCACGCATATAGTCATGCGTTTCATTTATAGCCTCTGCAAAAGTTTCTGGTACTCTTCTGCGCAGCCGCTGCCACAAAGAGAGATGTCTATCGGTGTCTATACAGTGTATAAAACCGGACACCTTTTGACTCTCCGGGAGGTCTTGTATTTTCACCACTTCCTTGGTGTACCTATCGATGACTTACCCCAAACTTTCTTTTTTCTTTTGTTTAATGTCGTGACATTCAACATGTGTTATTTTGCTAGCGCGCAGGTTGTGGAAATTTAGTAAGAATTTTGAGCGCATATCCGCAAAGCCTGTGATGCTCTATGCTGGCAAATTATTGAACCATTCCCTTGCTACCCCTTGCAGTACTATTGGTAGCATATGACATGCTACTGCATCACCCCAACTGTGTGTTCTTGCGGTTCCTTCAAATTTTTGCAAAAAATCATCTGGATCTGACAGTCCATCGTAACTTCCTAATGTTAAGGGTACCACTGGTGCTACTATAAAAGGATGATTTGCGATATGTGGTACAAACTTTTCAGTTGTAGGAGTTAGCTCAAGACTTTGCCTGGTTTTTTGTCCTCGCATTACCGCGAACCAATTGTTCATGAATTCTTGAACCCTTGCTGGTTCATTAAAAGTTGGTGCCAAATGTGGTGGAGTGACCTGCTGCAATTGGGATATAAAACTATTTGGCTAGGTCACGACATGTTGCGGCCCGCTATATTGGTTGGTTGCAACATTAGGGATAGGTTTCAAAGACGCATAGGTTGTTGACCCTTGTTGCGGTGTCAGCATGATATATGAACCATCTTGATTTCTCAGACCCATCTGCCTAATTCTTTGCTGAGTGCTCTCGGTGGTAACCCTTTCAATAGGAGTTTCAGGTTCCACCGAAGTGATGATGGGCATTGTGCCCACATAGGTAGTTTTAACTTTGAAACCTGGTGGAATAGTCTCGCTTGGAGAACCGAAGCTCAGATTTTTTAGAGGCAGATCCTTAAAGGGTTTGAAGCTAGTTCCTGTTTCTAATATGCTTCCATCAGGAGAATGCCACCAACTCTTAGGTGATTCTGTAAGGACCGTTTCTGATGCAACTGATCCTGTTCCGACGCTTGATGTTGATGGAGGCTTGGACATGCCTTTGACTGGTGCGGGTGGCGTCGATGGTGTATTCGTAACAGTCGCCGTAGGTATTTGAAACCCTGGACTTACGGGAGAATCCGATCGCCCCTGATTTTTGGCACTCTTACTTCCTCCACCCATTCTTGCTGACAATCTAAAAACCTGAAAGTGACCGATTAATTAAACAAAAGTTTTACGGAAAAAGATACGTATAATAAATCGTATACAACATAAATTCTAATTTTATTTGTTTCATATAACCGGTCCTACGGATGGCGCCAAATGATCAAGCATATTTTTACGAGGCCAAGGTGAACTTACACTTGAGTGCATAGTGGGGTTTCAGGACTAACAACATTCGGAACTCCGACACTTAGTCATGGATAACCTACACCGGTATCGTTTCGATTCCGACAGGGTGGCTGATTTGAGAGTCCACCAACAACCTAGCATACGAGGTTGTGTGGCCTAAAGACATAAATTTTTTATAGTTCAAGACATACCTGAAAGTCTTTACGTTTAAGATCGTATGAAGCATGTTCGTACGATGAAGATATGTATGCTAATGTTATGTATGAGTAACTGAATATATTTTTAGGGTTTATGAGCTATGTATTTATAGGCTCACGAATTAGGGTTTTGATAGAATCCCTTCTTAATTAAATGCGATCTCTTCCCAACTAACTTTCGTTATTTAAGAAAAAGAATCCAAATTGATTATATCGTACATCATTCTAGAATATACTAGAACCTTATGCAAGTATACGAAACTCGCATCAGATGGTATAGGTGCATAGAGTGCGGCTATACCCATGTCATATCTCTGACATGACAATTTATGTGCGGTTTAGGACTTTGGATGCGTAATCCGCATAGTCTTGCGGATATGCGTATCATTACAAGGTATTTATTGCTACACTAAGATGCCCTTCGGATTAAAAAATGCAGGCACTACCTATCAGCGCGTAATTGACACAACTTTCAAACACCAATTTGGCAGAAATCTTGAAGCATATGTCGATGATTTGGTAATTAAAAGTAACACCGAAGAACAGATGCTCGCGGACATCCTAGAAACGTTTGCGTCTTTGCGCAGGATAAACATGAAACTTAATCCGCTCAAGTGTAGTTTTGGGGAAGAGGAAGGTAAGTTTCTAGGTCATGTTGTGACAGCACGAGGAATCAAGGCGAATTCCAAAAAGATTGAAGCCATTGATAACTTACCATCTCCAAAAACAAAGAAAGACGTGCAGAGTCTAACCGGGAAACTCGCGGCGATCATGCGGTTTTTGTCAAAAGCTGCAGAATGGCAGTTGCCATTCTTCAATACTTTGAAGAATTGTTTAAAGAAAAAAGACTTCGAGTGGACTCAGGAGACAGAATCAACCTTTCAGGAGATGAAGAAGGTGCTTGCTGAATTACCAACACTCATTGCGCCAGTATCAGGTGAAACGCTTACGCTGTACATTGCGACATCAAAATAAGCTGTCAGTTCAGTTCTCATCGCGGATCGCGGAAAGGTAATCCATTTTCTTTTATTTATATATGAATTATTTATTTAGTGTGTAATTAAAGCTGAGGTTTTCTCAGACGCAAATGCCAGTCTACTTCGTAAGCAAGACGCTGACAGCAAGCGAAGTAAACTATTCACCAATTGAAAAGCTAGTATATGCGCTGGTTCACACAGCGTGACGTTTGCGTTGATACTTTTAAGCACACCCAGTTGTTGTTCTAATTGATCAGCCGATTAAGCAGGTTGGTAACTGCATATATTACGGTAATGATCGGGAATACCGCATTAACTAATGCAATTACCTTTCTTTCAGGTGTTATACAAGCTTGAGATTTCTGACCGAATGGCTAAATTGAAATGTCCCATTCTTATTGATTAAAAACGTTCCATATTAATTGATTTCGTTGCGAGGTTTTGACCTCTATATGAGACGTTTTTCAAAGACTGCATTCATTTTTAAAACAAACCATAACCTTTATTTCATAAATAAAGGTTTAAAAAGCTTTACGTAGATTATCAAATAATGATAATCTAAAATATCCTGTTTACACACGACCATTACATAATGGTTTACAATACAATTATGTTACATCGAAATCAGTTTCTTGAATGCAGTTTTTACACAATATCATACAAACATGGACTCCAAATCTTGTCCTTATTTTAGTATGCAACAGCGGAAGCTCTTATTATTCACCTGAGAATAAACATGCTTTAAACGTCAACAAAAATGTTGGTGAGTTATAGGTTTAACCTATATATATCAAATCGTAACAATAGACCACAAGATTTCATATTTCAATACACATCCCATACATAGAGATAAAAATCATTCATATGGTGAACACCTGGTAACCGACAATAACAAGATGCATATATAAGAATATCCCCATCATTCCGGGACACCCTTCGGATATGATATAAATTTCGAAGTACTAAAGCATCCGGTACTTTGGATGGGGTTTGTTAGGCCCAATAGATCTATCTTTAGGATTCGCGTCAATTAGGGTGTCTGTTCCCTAATTCTTAGATTACCAGACTTAATAAAAAGGGGCATATTCGATTTTGATAATTCAACCATAGAATGTAATTTCACGTACTTGTGTCTATTTTGTAAATCATTTATAAAACCTGCATGTATTCTCATCCCAAAAATATTAGATTTTAAAAGTGGGACTATAACTCACTTTCACAGATTTTTACTTCGTCGGGAAGTAAGACTTGGCCACTGGTTGATTCACGAACCTATAACAATATATACATATATATCAAAGTATGTTCAAAATATATTTACAACACTTTTAATATATTTTGATGTTTTAAGTTTATTAAGTCAGCTGTCCTCGTTAGTAACCTACAACTAGTTGTCCACAGTTAGATGTACAGAAATAAATCGATAAATATTATCTTGAATCAATCCACGACCCAGTGTATACGTATCTCAGTATTGATCACAACTCAAACTATATATATTTTGGAATCAACCTCAACCCTGTATAGCTAACTCCAACATTCACATATAGAGTGTCTATGGTTGTTCCGAAATATATATAGATGTGTCGACATGATAGGTCGAAACATTGTATACGTGTCTATGGTATCTCAAGATTACATAATATATAATACAAGTTGATTAAGTTATGGTTGGAATAGATTTGTTACCAATTTTCACGTAGCTAAAATGAGAAAAATTATCCAATCTTGTTTTACCCATAACTTCTTCATTTTAAATCCGTTTTGAGTGAATCAAATTGCTATGGTTTCATATTGAACTCTATTTTATGAATCTAAACAAAAAAAAGTATAGGTTTCTAGTCGGAAAAATAAGTTACAAGTCGTTTTTGTAAAGGTAGTCATTTCAGTCGAAAGAACGACGTCTAGATGACCATTTTAGAAAACATACTTCCACTTTGAGTTTAACCATAATTTTTGGATATAGTTTCATGTTCATAATAAAAATCATTTTCTCAGAATAACAACTTTTAAATCAAAGTTTATCATAGTTTTTAATTAACTAACCCAAAACAGCCCGCGGTGTTACTACGACGGCGTAAATCTGGTTTTACGGTGTTTTTCGTGTTTCCAGGTTTTAAATCATTAAGTTAGCATATCATATAGATATAGAACATGTGTTTAGTTGATTTTAAAAGTCAAGTTAGAAGGATTAACTTTTGTTTGCGAACAAGTTTAGAATTAACTAAACTATGTTCTAGTGATTACAAGTTTAAACCTTCGAATAAGATAGCTTTATATGTATGAATCGAATGATGTTATGAACATCATTACTACCTTAAGTTCCTTGGATGAACCTACTGGAAAAGAGAAAAATGGATCTAGCTTCAATGGATCCTTGGATGGCTCAAAGTTCTTGAAGCAAAATCATGACACGAAAACAAGTTCAAGTAAGATCATCACTTGAAATAAGATTGTTATAGTTATAGAAATTGAACCAAAGTTTGAATATGATTATTACCTTGTATTAGAATGATAACCTACTGTAAGAAACAAAGATTTCTTGAGGTTGGATGATCACCTTACAAGATTGGAAGTGAGCTAGCAAACTTGAAAGTATTCTTGATTTTATGAAACTAGAACTTTTGGAATTTATGAAGAACACTTAGAACTTGAAGATAGAACTTGAGAGAGTTCAATTAGATGAAGAAAATTGAAGAATGAAAGTGTTTGTAGGTGTTTTTGGTCGTTGGTGTATGGATTAGATATAAAGGATATGTAATTTTGTTTTCATGTAAATAAGTCATGAATGATTACTCATATTTTTGTAATCTTATGAGATATTTCATGCTAGTTGCCAAATGATGGTTCCCACATGTGTTAGGTGACTCACATGGGCTGCTAAGAGCTGATCATTGGAGTGTATATACCAATAGTACATACATCTAAAAGCTGTGTATTGTACGAGTACGAATACGGGTGCATACGAGTAGAATTGTTGATGAAACTGAACGAGAATGTAATTGTAAGCATTTTTGTTAAGTAGAAGTATTTTGATAAGTGTATTGAAGTCTTTCAAAAGTGTATAAATACATATTAAAACACTACATGTATATACATTTTAACTGAGTCGTTAAGTCATCGTTAGTCGTTACATGTAAGTGTTGTTTTGAAACCTTTAGGTTAACGATCTTGTTAAATGTTGTTAACCCAATGTTTATAATATCAAAAGAGATTTTAAATTATTATATTATCATGATATTATGATGTACGAATATCTCTTAATATGATATATATATATACATTAAATGTCGTTACAACGATAAACGTTACATATATGTCTCGTTTCAAAATCATTAAGTTAGTAGTCTTGTTTTTACATATGTAGTTCATTGTTAATATAATTAATGATATGTTTACTTATCATAATATCATGTTAACTATATATATAACCATATATATGTCATCATATAGTTTTTTTACAAGTTTTAACGTTCGTGAATCACCGGTCAACTTGGGTGGTCAATTGTCTATATGAAACCTATTTCAATTAATCAAGTCTTAACAAGTTTGATTGCTTAACATGTTGGAAACATTTAATCATGCAAACATCAATCTCAATTAATATATATAAACATGGAAAAGTTCGGGTCACTACAGTACCTACCCGTTAAATAAATTTCGTCCCGAAATTTTAAGCTGTTGAAGGTGTTGACGAATCTTCTGGAAATAGATGCGGGTATTTCTTCTTCATCTGATCTTCACGCTCCCAGGTGAACTCGGGTCCTCTACGAGCATTCCATCGAACCTTAACAATTGGTATCTTGTTTTGCTTAAGTCTTTTAACCTCACGATCCATTATTTCGACGGGTTCTTCGATGAATTGGAGTTTTTCGTTGATTTGGATTTCATCTAACGGAATAGTGAGATCTTCTTTAGCAAAACATTTCTTCAAATTCGAGACGTGGAAAGTGTTATGTACAGCCGCGAGTTGTTGAGGTAACTCAAGTCGGTAAGCTACTGGTCCGACACGATCAATAATCTTGAATGGTCCAATATACCTTGGATTTAATTTCCCTCGTTTACCAAATCGAACAACGCCTTTCCAAGGTGAAACTTTAAGCATGACCATCTCTCCAATTTCAAATTCTATATCTTTTCTTTTAATGTCAGCGTAGCTCTTTTGTCGACTTTGGGCGGTTTTCAACCGTTGTTGAATTTGGATGATCTTCTCGGTAGTTTCTTGTATAATCTCCGGACCCGTAATCTGTCTATCCCCCACCTCACTCCAACAAATCGGAGACCTGCACTTTCTACCATAAAGTGCTTCAAACGGCGCCATCTCAATGCTTGAATGGTAGCTGTTGTTGTAGGAAAATTCTGCTAACGGTAGATGTCGATCCCAACTGTTTCCGAAATCAATAACACATGCTCGTAGCATGTCTTCAAGCGTTTGTATCGTCCTTTCGCTCTGCCCATCAGTTTGTGGATGATAGGCAGTACTCATGTCTAGACGAGTTCCTAATGCTTGCTGTAATGTCTGCCAGAATCTTGAAATAAATCTGCCATCCCTATCAGAGATAATAGAGATTGGTATTCCATGTCTGGAGACGACTTCCTTCAAATACAGTCGTGCTAACTTATCCATCTTGTCATCTTCTCTTATTGGTAGGAAGTGTGCTGATTTGGTGAGACGATCAACTATTACCCAAATAGTATCAAAACCACTTGCAGTCCTTGGCAATTTAGTGATGAAATCCATGGTAATGTTTTCCCATTTCCATTCCGGGATTTCGGGTTGTTGAAGTAGACCTGATGGTTTCTGATGCTCAGCTTTGACCTTAGAACACGTCAAACATTCTCCTACGTATTTAGCAACATCGGCTTTCATACCCGGCCACCAAAAATGTTTCTTGAGATCCTTGTACATCTTCCCCGTTCCAGGATGTATTGAGTATCTGGTTTTATGAGCTTCTCTAAGTACCATTTCTCTCATATCTCCAAATTTTGGTACCCAAATCCTTTCAGCCCTATACCGGGTTCCGTCTTCCCGAATATTAAGATGTTTCTCCGATCCTTTGGGTATTTCATCCTTTAAATTTCCCTCTTTTAAAACTCCTTGTTGCGCCTCCTTTATTTGAGTAGTAATGTTATTATGAATCATTATATTCATAGATTTTACTCGAATGGGTTCTCTATCCTTCCTGCTCAAGGCATCGGCTACCACATTTGCCTTCCCCGGGTGGTAACGAATCTCAAAATCGTAATCATTCAATAATTCAATCCACCTACGCTGCCTCATATTCAGTTGTTTCTGATTAAATATGTGTTGAAGACTTTTGTGGTCGGTATATATAATACTTTTGACCCCATATAAGTAGTGCCTCCAAGTCTTTAATGCAAAAACAACCGCGCCTAATTCCAAATCATGCGTCGTATAATTTTGTTCGTGAATCTTCAATTGTCTAGACGCATAAGCAATCACCTTCATTCGTTGCATTAATACACAACCGAGACCTTGCTTTGATGCGTCACAATAAATCACAAAATCATCATTCCCTTCAGGCAATGACAATATAGGTGCCGTAGTTAGCTTTTTCTTCAATAACTGAAACGCTTTCTCTTGTTCATCATTCCATTCAAATTTCTTCCCTTTATGCGTTAATGCAGTCAAGGGTTTTGCTATTCTGGAAAAGTCTTGGATGAACCTTCTGTAGTAACCAGCTAGTCCTAAAAACTGGCGTATGTGTTTCGGAGTTTTCGGGGTTTCCCACTTTTCAACAGTTTCTATCTTTGCCGGATCCACCTTAATACCTTCTTTGTTCACTATGTGACCGAGGAATTGAACTTCTTCCAACCAAAATGCACACTTTGAAAACTTAGCGTACAATTCTTCCTTCCTCAATACTTCTAACACTTTTCTCAAATGTTCACCGTGTTCTTGGTCATTCTTTGAGTAAATAAGTATGTCATCAATGAAAACAATGACAAACTTGTCAAGGTATGGTCCACACACTCGGTTCATAAGGTCCATGAACACAGCTGGTGCATTAGTTAAACCAAACGGCATGACCATAAACTCGTAATGACCGTAACGTGTTCTGAAAGCAGTCTTTGGAATATCATCTTCTTTCACCCGCATTTGATGATACCCGGAACGTAAGTCAATCTTTGAATAAACAGACGAGCCTTGTAGTTGATCAAATAAGTCGTCGATTCTCGGTAGTGGGTAGCGGTTCTTGATGGTAAGTTTGTTCAACTCTCGGTAGTCGATACACAACCTGAATGTACCATCTTTCTTCTTGACAAACAAAACAGGAGCTCCCCACGGTGATGTGCTTGGTCGAATGAAACCACGCTCTAAAAGTTCTTGTAATTGGCTTTGCAGTTCTTTCATCTCGCTGGGTGCGAGTCTGTAAGGAGCACGAGCTATTGGTGCAGCTCCTGGTACAAGATCTATTTGAAATTCAACGGATCGATGTGGGGGTAATCCCGGTAATTCTTTCGGAAATACATCGGGAAATTCTTTTGCAATGGGAACATCATTGATGCTCTTTTCTTCAGTTTGTACTTTCTCGACGTGTGCTAGAACAGCATAGCAACCTTTTCTTATTAGTTTTTGTGCCTTCAAATTACTAATAAGATGTAGCTTCGTGTTGCCCTTTTCTCCGTACACCATTAAGGGTTTTCCTTTTTCTCGTATAATGCGAATTGCATTTTTGTAACAAACGATCTCCGCTTTCACTTCTTTCAACCAGTCCATACCGATTATCACATCAAAACTCCCTAACTCTACTGGTATCAAATCAATCTTAAATGTTTCGCTAACCAGTTTAATTTCTCGATTCCGACATATATTATCTGCTGAAATTAATTTACCATTTGCTAATTCGAGTAAAAATTTACTATCCAAAGGCGTCAATGGACAACTTAATTTAGCACAAAAATCTCTACTCATATAGCTTCTATCCGCACCCGAATCAAATAAAACGTAAGCAGATTTATTGTCAATAAGAAACGTACCCGTAACAAGCTCTGGGTCTTCCTGTGCCTCTACCGCATTAATATTGAAAACTCTTCCACGGCCTTGTCCATTCGTGTTCTCCTGGTTCGGGCAATTTCTAATAATGTGGCCTGGTTTTCCACATTTATAACAAACTA
Source organism: Rutidosis leptorrhynchoides (assembly GCF_046630445.1). Classification (NCBI taxonomy): domain Eukaryota; kingdom Viridiplantae; phylum Streptophyta; class Magnoliopsida; order Asterales; family Asteraceae; genus Rutidosis; species Rutidosis leptorrhynchoides. The sequence continues at coordinate 276,249,897 of NC_092335.1, forward strand.
CATTGGCATAACTTGCTCCGACACTACTTGCTCCACCATTACTCGTTCCGACACCATTTGTTCCTTTCGTTCTATTAACCCCTGGTCCGTAGACCTCACACTTCGCCGCGCTATGACCATTTCTTTTACACTTGTTGCAAAATTTGGTGCAGAACCCCGAGTGATTCTTTTCACACCTTTGGCATAGTTGCTTCTGATTGTTGTTGTTGTTGCGGTTATTATTGTTGTTGGGATGATTGTTGTAGTTGCTGTTGATGTTGCGATTGTTGGGATAATTGTTGCGATTATTGTTGTAATTGCTGTTGTTGTTGTATTGGTGATTCTTATCACCGTTTTCCTCCCACTTTCTTTTGACTTGCTTCACATTGGCCTCTTCAGCAGTCTGTTCTTTAATTCTTTCTTCAATCTGGTTCACTAGTTTGTGAGCCATTCTACATGCCTGTTGTATGGAGGCGGGCTCGTGTGAACTTATATCTTCTTGGATTCTTTCCGGTAATCCTTTCACAAACGCGTCGATCTTCTCTTCCTCATCTTCGAATGCTCCCGGACACAATAGGCACAATTCTGTGAATCGTCTTTCGTACGTGGTAATATCAAATCCTTGGGTTCGTAACCCTCTAAGTTCTGTCTTGAGCTTATTGACCTCGGTTCTGGGACGGTACTTCTCGTTCATCAAGTGCTTGAATGCTGACCACGGTAGTGCGTACGCATCATCTTGTCCCACTTGCTCTAGATAGGTATTCCACCATGTTAACGCAGAACCTGTGAAGGTATGCGTAGCGTACTTCACTTTGTCCTCTTCAGTACACTTACTTATGGCAAACACCGATTCAACCTTCTCGGTCCACCGTTTCAATCCGATCGGTCCTTCGGTTCCATCAAATTCCAAAGGTTTGCAGGCAGTGAATTCTTTGTAGGTGCATCCTACACGATTTCCTGTACTGCTAGATCCAAGGTTAGTGTTGGTATGTAGCGCAGCCTGTACTGCGGCTATGTTTGAAGCTAGAAAAGTACGGAATTCCTCTTCATTCATATTCACGGTGTGTCGAGTAGTCGGTGCCATTTCCTTCAAAATAGTTAAATGGAACAAGTTAATCATACAGAATATTAAGAGTAGTTAATAGTATTTCGTAGCATAATATGAACTCATTTATAAAAGCTTTTTCTTCATATTAGCGTTTTATAAGTTTAAATTCGGGTAGTACCTACCCGTTAAGTTCATACTTAGTAGCTAATATACAATTCAACTACTACAATTCTATATGAAAAACTGATTATAATAATATTTCGCGTTCAAACTTTTATACAATATTTTACAAACTTACAATACCGCTTATTTTACATAAAGCATGAAATATAGCACACAATAACTTTGATACAAGATAGTTGTGAAGACAATTCTAGCTAGTACACAAGTCGTTCAGCAAAGGCAATAAATACACGTAATTCATACGTCCAGAAACAAGTCATGCATTCTGGTTTTACTAGGACTACTTCCCATCCTTGGTCTTGTGCAACATAACCGTTATGGCCGTTGATAAGACAGCGTGTTGTAACGTCATCAAAGGGACGAGGGTTACGTAATGTCCAACAGTCCCGTAATAATCTAAAAACCTCATTTCTTACCCCAATTACCGACTCCGTCACTTGTGGAAACGTTTTGTTTAATAGTTGTAGCCCGATGTTCTTGTTCTCACTTTGGTGAGAAGCGAACATTACTAATCCGTAAGCATAACATGCTTCTTTATGTTGCATGTTAGCCGCTTTTTCTAAATCACGAAGTCCAATATTCGGATATATTGAGTCAAAATAATTTCTTAACCCGTTGCGTAAAATAGCATTTGGGTTCCCCGCAATATATGCGTCAAAGTAAACACATCGTAACTTATGGGTTTCCCAATGTGATATCCCCCATCTTTCAAACGAAAGTCTCTTATAAACCAAGACATTCTTGGAACGTTCTTCGAATGTCTTACAAACTGATCTCGCCTTAAATAGTTGTGCCGAAGAATTCTGGCCGACTCTAGACAAGATTTCATCAATCATGTCTCCGGGTAGGTCTCTTAAAATATTGGGTTGTCTATCCATTTTGTATTTTTAAACTGTAAAATAGACAAGAGTTAGATTAATAAAAAAAAATACTTATTAATACAAGCAATTTTTACATATATCATAAAGCATAAGAACACTATATTCCATATATTACACCACACGAATACAACTATCTTATTCCGACTCGCTCGTTTCTTCTTCTTCGGTTTTGGTTCGTTTTGCCAAGTTTCTAGGGATATATGATGTTCCCCTAATACGAACCGTCGTTGTCCACATTGGTTTAGAAAAACCTGGTGGTTTAGAGGTTCCCGGGTCATTGTTACAACTTAAGGACTTCGGGGGTTGACGATACATATAAAGTTCATCGGGGTTGGAATTAGATTTCTCTATTTTTATGCCCTTTCCCTTATTATTTTCTTTTGACTTTTTAAATTCAGTTGGGGTAATTTCTATAACATCATCGGAATTCTCGTCGGAATCCGATTCATCGGAGAATTGGTAATCCTCCCAATATTTTGCTTCCTTGGCGGAAACACCATTGACCATAATTAACTTTGGTCGGTTGGTTGAGGATTTTCTTTTACTTAACCGTTTTATTATTTCCCCCACCGGTTCTATTTCTTCACCCGGTTCCGATTCTTCTTCCGGTTCCGATTCTTCTTCCGGTTTCGACTCTTCTTCCGGTTCCTCTTCGGGAACTTGTGAATCAGTCCACAAATTATTCCAATTTACATTTGACTCTTCATTATTATTAGGTGAGTCAATGGGACTTGTTCTAGAGGTAGACATCTATCACATAATATCAAACACGTTAAGAGATTAATATATCACATAATATTCATATGTTAAAAATATATAGTTTCCAACAAAAATGTTAAGCAATCATTTTTAAAGAAAACACGGTCGAAGTCCAGACTCACTAATGCATCCTAACAAACTCGATAAGACACACTAATGCAAATTTTCTGGTTCTCTAAGACCAACGCTCGGATACCAACTGAAATGTCCCATTCTTATTGATTAAAAACGTTCCATATTAATTGATTTCGTTGCGAGGTTTTGACCTCTATATGAGACGTTTTTCAAAGACTGCATTCATTTTTAAAACAAACCATAACCTTTATTTCATAAATAAAGGTTTAAAAAGCTTTACGTAGATTATCAAATAATGATAATCTAAAATATCCTGTTTACACACGACCATTACATAATGGTTTACAATACAATTATGTTACATCGAAATCAGTTTCTTGAATGCAGTTTTTACACAATATCATACAAACATGGACTCCAAATCTTGTCCTTATTTTAGTATGCAACAGCGGAAGCTCTTAATATTCACCTGAGAATAAACATGCTTTAAACGTCAACAAAAATGTTGGTGAGTTATAGGTTTAACCTATATATATCAAATCGTAACAATAGACCACAAGATTTCATATTTCAATACACATCATATACATAGAGATAAAAATCATTCATATGGTGAACACCTGGTAACCGACAATAACAAGATGCATATATAAGAATATCCCCATCATTCCGGGACACCCTTCGGATATGATATAAATTTCGAAGTACTAAAGCATCCGGTACTTTGGATGGGGTTTGTTAGGCCCAATAGATCTATCTTTAGGATTCGCGTCAATTAGGGTGTCTGTTCCCTAATTCTTAGATTACCAGACTTAATAAAAAGGGGCATATTCGATTTTGATAATTCAACCATAGAATGTAATTTCACGTACTTGTGTCTATTTTGTAAATCATTTATAAAACCTGCATGTATTCTCATCCCAAAAATATTAGATTTTAAAAGTGGGACTATAACTCACTTTCACAGATTTTTACTTCGTCGGGAAGTAAGACTTGGCCACTGGTTGATTCACGAACCTATAACAATATATACATATATATCAAAGTATGTTCAAAATATATTTACAACACTTTTAATATATTTTGATGTTTTAAGTTTATTAAGTCAGCTGTCCTCGTTAGTAACCTACAACTAGTTGTCCACAGTTAGATGTACAGAAATAAATCGATAAATATTATCTTGAATCAATCCACGACCCAGTGTATACGTATCTCAGTATTGATCACAACTCAAACTATATATATTTTGGAATCAACCTCAACCCTGTATAGCTAACTCCAACATTCACATATAGAGTGTCTATGGTTGTTCCGAAATATATATAGATGTGTCGACATGATAGGTCGAAACATTGTATACGTGTCTATGGTATCTCAAGATTACATAATATATAATACAAGTTGATTAAGTTATGGTTGGAATAGATTTGTTACCAATTTTCACGTAGCTAAAATGAGAAAAATTATCCAATCTTGTTTTACCCATAACTTCTTCATTTTAAATCCGTTTTGAGTGAATCAAATTGCTATGGTTTCATATTGAACTCTATTTTATGAATCTAAACAAAAAAAAGTATAGGTTTCTAGTCGGAAAAATAAGTTACAAGTCATTTTTGTAAAGGTAGTCATTTCAGTCGAAAGAACGACGTCTAGATGACCATTTTAGAAAACATACTTCCACTTTGAGTTTAACCATAATTTTTGGATATAGTTTCATGTTCATAATAAAAATCATTTTCTCAGAATAACAACTTTTAAATCAAAGTTTATCATAGTTTTTAATTAACTAACCCAAAACAGCCCGCGGTGTTACTACGACGGCGTAAATCCGGTTTTACGGTGTTTTTCGTGTTTTCAGGTTTTAAATCATTAAGTTAGCATATCATATAGATATAGAACATGTGTTTAGTTGATTTTAAAAGTCAAGTTAGAAGGATTAACTTTTGTTTGCGAACAAGTTTAGAATTAACTAAACTATGTTCTAGTGATTACAAGTTTAAACCTTCGAATAAGATAGCTTTATATGTATGAATCGAATGATGTTATGAACATCATTACTACCTTAAGTTCCTTGGATGAACCTACTGGAAAAGAGAAAAATGGATCTAGCTTCAATGGATCCTTGGATGGCTCAAAGTTCTTGAAGCAAAATCATGACACGAAAACAAGTTCAAGTAAGATCATCACTTGAAATAAGATTGTTATAGTTATAGAAATTGAACCAAAGTTTGAATATGATTATTACCTTGTATTAGAATGATAACCTACTGTAAGAAACAAAGATTTCTTGAGGTTGGATGATCACCTTACAAGATTGGAAGTGAGCTAGCAAACTTGAAAGTATTCTTGATTTTATGAAACTAGAACTTTTGGAATTTATGAAGAACACTTAGAACTTGAAGATAGAACTTGAGAGAGTTCAATTAGATGAAGAAAATTGAAGAATGAAAGTGTTTGTAGGTGTTTTTGGTCGTTGGTGTATGGATTAGATATAAAGGATATGTAATTTTGTTTTCATGTAAATAAGTCATGAATGATTACTCATATTTTTGTAATCTTATGAGATATTTCATGCTAGTTGCCAAATGATGGTTCCCACATGTGTTAGGTGACTCACATGGGCTGCTAAGAGCTGATCATTGGAGTGTATATACCAATAGTACATACATCTAAAAGCTGTGTATTGTACGAGTACGAATACGGGTGCATACGAGTAGAATTGTTGATGAAACTGAACGAGAATGTAATTGTAAGCATTTTTGTTAAGTAGAAGTATTTTGATAAGTGTATTGAAGTCTTTCAAAAGTGTATAAATACATATTAAAACACTACATGTATATACATTTTAACTGAGTCGTTAAGTCATCGTTAGTCGTTACATGTAAGTGTTGTTTTGAAACCTTTAGGTTAACGATCTTGTTAAATGTTGTTAACCCAATGTTTATAATATCAAAAGAGATTTTAAATTATTATATTATCATGATATTATGATGTACGAATATCTCTTAATATGATATATATATATACATTAAATGTCGTTACAACGATAAACGTTACATATATGTCTCGTTTCAAAATCATTAAGTTAGTAGTCTTGTTTTTACATATGTAGTTCATTGTTAATATAATTAATGATATGTTTACTTATCATAATATCATGTTAACTATATATATAACCATATATATGTCATCATATAGTTTTTTTACAAGTTTTAACGTTCGTGAATCACCGGTCAACTTGGGTGGTCAATTGTCTATATGAAACCTATTTCAATTAATCAAGTCTTAACAAGTTTGATTGCTTAACATGTTGGAAACATTTAATCATGCAAACATCAATCTCAATTAATATATATAAACATGGAAAAGTTCGGGTCACTACATAAATGGGCAGTTGGGTTAGGAGAGCACGAAATAAATTTTTCTTCGCGAAGCGCGATTAAGGGTCAAATACTTGCGGATTACCTAGCGGAGTTACCGATAGATGTTGAAGCATTGACTGAATATCAAGATACGCCTGCACCAATTTTGACACCATGGGAGTTATACACCGATGGTGCCTGTAGCTCAGTTGGCGCGGGTGCAGGGGTAATTTTAACTGGCCCAGATGGTGAAGAGCATACATATGCACTACGGTTTAATTTTGCTGTTACAAATAACGAAGTAGAATACGAGGCTTTGTTAGCGGGTATGCGGATTGCGCATAAATTAAATGTTAAGGTTCTGCACGCTTATGTGTATTCAAAGCTAGTATGCAGCCAATTTAACGGCGACTTCGAAGCGCATGACATAGTCATGTAGCAATATCTATCGCTTGTTCATAACCTCACTGATCAGTTTGAAGCTTTTCAAATTTCTCATGTAATGCGAGGGCAAAATAAGAAAGCGGACGCGCTTAGCAAGTTGGCTGCATTGGCCTTTGATCATCTGGGGAAAAGAGTTCTCATAGAGGAACTACATGTGAAATCAATTGTTATGATGCCTTTAGTGGCACCTGTCGAGGAATCCAGCTCAACATGGATGACAACCATCATTCCTTTTCTGCGGGATGGCACATTACCCGCGGATTCTGTTGACGCAAATAAAGTTCATACCAAGGCACCAATGTATGCCCTTGAAAGTGATGTCCTATATTGAAGAAATTATTTAGGACCGCATTTAAGGTGCATTGGCCCAAATGAAGCAGAGGAGGTAATACGCGAGGTGCATGAGGGTGCATGCGCTCTTCATTCGGGGCACAGGTCTATCGTGTCAAAGATTATGCGGCTAGGTTATTATTGGCAAACCATGTACACAGATACTGCAAGCATAGTTAAGCGCTGTGAATCCTGGCAAATACATGCACTAATCAGCAGAGCACCTACGCATCCATTGATTCCAGTCTCCTCACCATGGCCATTCTGCAAATGGGCAATTGACATAGTCGGACCATTTCTAAAAGGCCGAGGTAATATAATCATTTATTTCATATCATAATTACGTTACATACATCAGTATCTTACGCATACTCTGCAAACGCAGGAAATATCAAATTCTTGATTGTTGCAATTGACTATTTCATAAAGTGGGTAGAAGCGAGACCGCTGGCAACAATTTCAGGAAAAAGAGTGCGGAATTTTATCTGGGAAGACATTGTCTGTCGATTCGGTATACCAAACGAAATTGTTAGTGATAATGGCACGAATTTTGCGGGGGATCCTTTTCGTAGTTGGGGCGCAGAGTTGAATATTAAGCAAACTTTCACATCTGTAGCGCACCCACAAGCAAATGGCCAATGTGAAGTCACCAACCAAGATATAGTGGCCGGAATCAAAGCCAGACTGGGCCATGACCGCATTGGTTAGGTAGATGAACTACCAAAGGTGTTGTGGGCACATCGATCAACACCTAAAGCAAGCACAAGTAAGACCTCGTTCAGTTTGGTATATAGGTCAGAAGCTATTGTACCCGCAAAAATTGGGGTACCAATGTTCCGCATGCAGAATTTTTATGGAAAACGCAACTCGGAAGCTTTGCGGGAAAATCTTAATTTGCTAGAAGAACGCAGATTCTTTGCGGCAGTCAAATAAGCTAACAACAAGCAGAAAATCGCAAAGTACTATAATCAGCGTGTGGGTTCACGCTCTTATAAGTGTGGGGATATAGTATGGCGTCAGAATGACACAAGTCATGCGGAAGATACTGGGAAATTGGGCCCCCGTTGGGAAGGTCCATACAGGGTAGTGGGGAACCTATGAAACGCACTTGGCACGCGACGTTGTTGAAAAAATGTTTCATGTAGCTGATTGGACCTGATCACTCCAACATACTTTAGCACATTATTTTTTCTTTTTATCTATGTAATTTCCGTCCGTTTGAATGTGTCGCAGTTGTAATCACACTTTTAATGCCTATGATAATATTTACTCACACATACTTTCCCTATATATATGTTTCACCTTTTTATATGCAGTCTCCTGCCTACGTAAGGGGTGTCCTCTAGCCCCTGCGCGGTAGAAGCTTATTTGGTTACAAAGCTAGACATACACGGCTGGTGAAGGGAATTGGTTTTCCCCTAATCAAGCGCCACGCAGACTAGAAGGCTGCAAAGTCGACTTAAAATACGAGCATTGGTTTGCTTATGCGTAATTACACTCTCGTATTGGTTTGCGTGAGGAACTTGATATGCCCGAATAGGAAGGTTTATTTATGCGGTGTCGTTAGGTAGCAAAACGTCAATTCAGGATATCAACAGAAGAAGTTGATTGTTTAATTTATATATACTGGGCCTAAATCTATTATTCCTTCCTATGGGTTAGCAAGGGCAAATATGACCTAGGGTCGTTCCTTGAGCGGTCGAATTTGAAACGGAGCTTATTCAGATAATTTAGTAATTAAGATTAGGTTTGTACATAATTTAGTATCCAAGACTAGTGGCCAGGTACACCTTGTGTGGAGAGGCAGGATCCTTTTGGTCCCAATAAATAGGCGCCTGTTCGGAAAATCCAACAACCAAGTCCAATCGGTTTATTCTAGACACCACTTTTATCCGAAATATCAAATTGTATAAAGGCAATAGTTGGGTTGATTTGATTTATAATTGTATTTAAAATATTAAAGCAATATAATTAAAATAAGCTAGCTAGCATGCAACAGCTAAGGACAGAAAAGATGTGGTTCACCATGACTTAAGATAATGTAGTGTCGGGATGATTGCGAGACACTCCTTGGATAGATATACCTTGGTGTGAACACTAGATTCCCTACTAAGCAGTTTCCCGATTAGCATGTCAGAGGAACTAGGCTTTAAAGATTCTGATCGGGTTAAGGATACAAGCGACCTATCTTGGATGCAGTGCATACCTTAGGCACACGAATAAAGTAGCATAGCAATATATATAGAATATCCAACATTTCTTAACACCTTAGTGTATCACCCAAGTGAGTGGTTATGATTGTGTTTCGAATTCCTTTCTGTCAATGGTTTGCTAAAATCTAAGGTTTGTAGACAAATTAGAACCTCTGATAGTTCTCAGTCATCCTTAAAGATTTATAAGCTTAGTTTGTATTGTAGTACATTAAACTCCCATTTATGATTTAAACCAGCCCTTACGATCTACCCAATAAATCCCTTAGTTATCCACAATGGACTCCACTCTCAGTGTTTCCAAGAATGTACTTCTCATATAGAGGTTCCATAATGTACTTACACCTATGGTGGTTCCATAGCTTCCAACCTTGACCATGCTCAAGTGGTCCTATAGTACATCAATACTGTACTCTACTGTTGCAACAGTATTTCCTCGAGTCTTATACTCTTGACCAATGTCTTGATCTGGTCTTATTTTAATTCCCCATGTACTTTATAGTATTTTTGATGGGTTTATACTTTGAGCAATGTATAAACACAGATAATTAATTACCTTATAATTGTCAAATTTATAAAAGGTTTTAATCACGTTTATTGGTGGAAGGACGATAATAACGAGGTTTAATATCATAGACAGAAAGCGAATACGAAACGATAATCATCCCCAACTAACATTATTAAATCATGGCAAACAATCAAGCAATTACTCACACATCATGGTAACAAGTATTTCTAATATTAATAAATCACAAACGTCTAACAAGAATATTATAATGAATTAATAAAAGAAAGGATAGATATTACCGAATAATGTCGGCATAATAACACTTGTATTTCTTCATAATATCCGTAGCGTTACAATGCTCGATAGCTTCTACTACTAACTACATACTAATCTCCTATTGATCACTAGAGAGCGACAATAGAGAGATAATTACATTTCCTAATCTCTGTACATTTCTCTCTCTAGAATCTAGAGAGAGAAAGTAGAGAGAGAACTAATCTCCTATAGATCACTAGAGAGCGACTATAGAGAGATATTTGAGAGAGAAGTGAAGACGTGGTGTGTTGAAATGGTGGGATAAAGCCCCCATTTATAGGAAATGCTTGGTGGCAAAATTGTAATTAAATTGCTGAAAAACCACTGGCATGCCGTTTGGCATGCCGTTTGGCAAGCCGTTTGCCAATGCCGTTTTTGATGCCCGTTTGCTAAGGCAAGCCGTTTTTGGTGCCCATTTGCTGGCAGGCCGTTTTCCATTATGGAAAGCCGTTTGGCAAACCGTTTGGCAAGGGGTTTGCTGGATCGTATCTTGTCTTTCACCGTTTTCGCTCTAGAATCTTCGTTTTATCTCTGTTTTTGACGATTCTTGCGCCACTCGTTCATAATTGAATATCCTACAACATGAGATTAAGTAATTAAACTTTTCTAAAAATTATAAAATAAGTTATTTAAACGCGAGTTAATCGTCTTAGTCGGTTTTGCTCATTTTTCCTCGTTTTTCATCCGTTATTATTGATTCATGAAACATAGCCTTTGTAATGACATAATCTACCAAATAAAGCAAATAAATGCTTATTTATATGATAAAGTCAATTACTTTATCATAAATGGGGCTAATATCGGGGGTAAAAACGTGACTGTTTAGCGGATATCAAATATCCCACACTTAGACTTTGCTTGTCCTCAAGAAAACCTTTCTTTTATTTTGAGTTCAAGGATGCTTCTGAGGTTTCCGTTCTATTATTCAAGTGTCTTGTTATTTATTATAAGAGCAAGATCAGACAAACCGTCTTATAAAAGGGATAGAAACTATCTCTGCAAGCATGAGAGGAGGTTACATGACATTGGCTTCCTTACACGGGTCACTCAAATCACTCAAGTGTTTGGGGTTCCCTATCAATATATGAAGTGAATTCGCTCATAGCCAGTCATGTTGCAAGTATCGTCATAGGCTTGACCAAGAATCAAATCTCCACCGGTTAGATAAGGACGGCACTGATCTTCTCCCTAATTATTCTTTCAAGAGGAAGAGGGGTTTAAAGGTTGGTTTGCGGAGAAAAGTGAAGGTTTTGATATGGCAAAAAGATTGATTTCGAATCATTGAAATTTAGAGAGATTCGATAGATTTCGGTTTCATGAGGATATACTTTTTCTAAGAAAGATGGTACTGTATTTTTGTTGAAGAGTTCCTTTAGAGGGTGCTGATTTTCAGCGAAGACTTTGCTTCTTTTCCGCAATCCTCCTGGGTCACAATCTTCATTTTCTTGAGGGATTTATGCTTTTATTTGAAGACTTTTATCTTCCTTATTTTTAAGGCTTTGCTCAACAATCTTTTTCTTTTCTTTTTTTTTTCTTTTTTTGCATACCCCATCTTCATAACTTTGTCTATTTCTTCTTGTGCCCAGAGAGAAAGGTATTTCACCAGAAATAGGTCTTTTGACCTATAAAAAATTGTCTGGAATTTCAGAATTTTTCGATAAGGGTTTGAAGTAAACTTGGTCGATATATCTCTTTGAATTTCTAGATTTTGGAAATGAGAAACGAAAGGAGGTGGAAAGGGTAACGTATTTGATAGTGAATTTGGGGTGAGTATTTTCTGATTCATCAACTCTATGGTGTGAGTTGGTCGGTTTAAATACGTGGAGTGGAAACGGAAACGGATGGTTTTTGTCTTCTCTATTCAGAATGATTTTGAAAGGAGTATCGCACCTACACCAGTATGGCGCTTACTAACCATTGGCCTCGAAATGTATGTCAAGGTCAAGTTCTAACTCTAAATGCTAACATCGGCACTTGATAATGCTAAAAACGAACATATATTTCATAGCATTATTCCTCAAGAAAGACAAGCTTTTAGTTGCAATTGTTCTATTTAAAAGTGATATTCGTTTAAATAATAAAAGGTGAAGACAAAAGACAGATTTGACGAATTGAAGACGCAAACGACCAAAAAGCTCAAAAGTACAATGGGGGGGCACCGTGCAAATTAGCTGGATAAGACTAATGAATCAGATCCCCAGAAAGGATAATCTCCTTAAAAGATCAAAAATCAGCTTTTAAGCCTGATATTACTCAATCCTAGAGATTGACCTTAAAGATTGAGAATTCAAACTCATAGAATTCGATGATATCTAAACTCGAGCTTGAACGAGAAAATATTTTGATAAAATTACAAACCGATTTGTTTTCTGAAAACCCATTTTCAATGCGTTCATTACCATTGAACGTAAAATCCTAGGAATTCACCTGGAATTCATTAGGTCACCTGAACCAAATCGGGTGTCAACCGTAAGAACGGTGGTTGCATAGCATAGTCAAAGACAGAACCTTGTGCCAGACCTGAAAATTATAAGGGTGAGCTTTACTATTGCTCCTACCAAGGATAGTAATTGCGTCCGACACGTTATAGACCATAATTAAAAGCATGTCAGGGGACATTGCCTTAACAGTTGCTTGTTCAACGCTTTCCTTTACAACCGGACGGTAGTTTACCGAAAGGTAATGTACGGGACAAGTAAACTGGACGTGTTGCTTTCCTAAAACAAGGTTAGCAAGTTAGTGACACAAAACCGCAAGTTTTGAGCTAAAATTTTCAAATCTGAAACCCACCAAACCCACAAAAATATTTTGCAAACACCGGTGAAGGGTTATTCCGGAAAACTTATCTAGGGTAAAAACTAGATTTAATTTTCAAAAGATCAAATGTTTTCATAAAGATCCAATTTCCTTAATGGATCTAAATTTTTATAGTCATGTGGGACTGTAAACCATATCGTTACTACCATTGTTTATACTGCCGTATAGAAATCACTGATGTACAAAGTGTGAAGAATAAAGAAGTGATTCTAGCATTTCAAGACGATATTGCTTGAGGACAAGCAACGCTCAAGTGTGGGAATATTTGATAATGCTAAAAACGAACATATATTTCATAGCATTATTCCTCAAGAAAGACAAGCTTTTAGTTGCAATTGTTCAATTTAAAAGTGATATTCGTTTAAATAATAAAAGGTGAAGACAAAAGACAGATTCGACGAATTGAAGACGCAAACGACCAAAAAGCTCAAAAGTACAAAATACAATCAATGAGGTTCCAATTATTGATAAGAAACGTCTCAAAATTACAAGAGTACAAGATTCAAAACGCAAAGTACAAGATATTAAATTGTACGCAAGGACGTTCGAAAATCCGGAACCGAGACCAGAGTCAACTCTCAACGCTCGACGCAACGGACTAAAAATTACAAGTCAACTATGCATATGAATATAATATAATATATAATTAATTCTTAAAATTAATATATATATTAAATTATATTTATAAAACGTCGGCACAAGGAAACAAGCAACATGTGAGCTCTCCCAGCTGGCCATGCGATCGCAGGCCACATCTCCTATAAATTAGCAGTTTGGTGAACGCAAATCCATAATATATCTTTCTCTTCTCCATTCATACGTAATATTTATATTTATAATTTATATTTTAATTTTAATTTTAATTATAATTCTAATAATAAGGGTATGTTAGCAAATGTTGTAAGGGTGTAAGTCGAAATTCTGTCCGTGTAACGCTACGCTATTTTTAATCATTGTAAGTTATGTTCAACCTTTTTAATTTAATGTCTCGTAGCTAAGTTATTATTATGCTTATTTAATCCGAAGTAATCATGATGTTGGGCTAATTACTAAAATTGGGTAATTGGGCTTTGTACCATAATTGGGGTTTGGACAAAAGAACGACACTTGTGGAAATTAGACTATGGGCTATTAATGGGCTTTATATTTGTTTAACTAAATGATAGTTTGTTAATGTTAATATAAAGATTTACAATTGGGCGTCCCTATAAATTACCATATACACTCGATCGGACACGATGGGCGGGGTATTTATATGTACGAATAATCGTTCATTTAAGCGGACACGGGAATGGATTAATAGCCACTAGAATAATTAAAACAGGGGTGAAATTATGTACAAGGACACTTGGTATAATTGATAACAAAATATTAAAACCTTGGGTTACACTCAGTCGACATCCTGGTGTAATTATTAAACAAAGTATTAAAATCTTGTTACAGTTTAAGTCGCCAATTAGTTGGAATATTTAACTTCGGGTATAAGGATAATTTGACGAGGACACTCGCACTTTATATTTATGACTGATGGACTGCTATGGACAAAAACCAGACGGACATATTAAATAATCCAGGACAAAGGACAATTAACCCATGGGCATAAAACTAAAATCAACACGTCAAACATCATGATTACGGAAGTTTAAATAAGCATAATTCTTTTATTTCATATTTAATTTCCTTTATTTTATATTTAATTGCACTTCTAATTATCGCATTTTTATTATTGTATTTAATTGCACTTTTAATTATCGTACTTTTTAATTATCGCAAGTTTATTTTATCGCACTTTTATTTATCGCAATTTCATTATCGTTATTTACTTTACGCTTTAAATTAAGTCTTGCATTATTTATTATTTTACATTTGGTTTTAACTGTGACTAAAGTTTTAAAATCGACAAACCGGTCATTAAACGGTAAAAACCCCCCTTTATAATAATAATATTACTTATATATATATATTTGTATTTTTATAAAAGTAAACTAATATAGCGTTAAGCTTTGTTTAAAGATTTTTCCTGTGGAACGAACCGGACTTACTAAAAACTACACTACTGTACGATTAGGTACACTGCCTATAAGTGTTGTAGCAAGGTTTAAGTATATCCATTCTCTAAATAAATAAATATCTTGTGTAAAATTGTATCGTATTTAATAGTATTTCCTGCTAAAATTTAATAGTATTTTATACCCCTTAGCTTTAACTATCAAGTATTTTTGGCGCCGCTGCCGGGGAAAAATCTAGCTTAAAAGCCGGAAGCGCAACGCTATATAAAAAAAAAGATTTTTATTTTTAAGTTTACTTTTATAAAAAAATACGCTTTTCTAAAAATACTTTTTAAATATTCTAAAATATAAAAAGAAAAATATAAATATAAATATTTTTAAGAGTTTGTTAAATATTTAAGTTCTATAAAAGTTTCTTTATCTTTATTTTATAAAAATATAAGTTTTATTTAATTTATATAAATATATTATATAAATATATAAAACAGAAAAATAAAACACAAATCAGAAAAAGAAAAAAAAAACTCGAGTCCGGTACTGTAGCAGCCCACTCTGTGGCCCGAAACCCTAGCCCATGCGATCGCATGGCCGGGTAGCTTAGGACTCATGCGATCGCATGAAGCCAACTGACACGCCAGGTTTGACTCTGCAACTGCATTAATTACGGAGTATATTTTAATTATTATTATTAAAACCCTATTTAGGGTTTATTAGTTAATTAATATTAATTAGTTTAGTTTTATTTATTTAATTTATATTTTTAAGTTTAATTAGTTTTATAAATTATAAAATTAATACTTTTATAAAAATAATATTTTTATAAAAAATGTACTTTTTACAACTCTTTGTATATTTTTATATTTTGTCCCTTTTTAATAGTTTTAGCGTAATTTTTGTATTTTTCGCTCGTATTTATTTTTAACTCATAGTTTTTGCCATAGTTATTTTTACTTCTAGATTTTTAGGCTTTGCCGTAAAATCTCTTAAGTGCTTTTTCTTTAGACTAAGATTTAGGTACTTTAGAATTTTGCGACGCCTTTTTAAGTTTTAGTTTCTTTTTAAGTTATTTCCATTTGGGATATAGTTTTTCTTGTAAGCTTTAATATTTTTAGACACCTTTTACTATGTATCAATTATCATTCCAATTAGTAATTTCAATTTGCGATTATAATTTTAAGTTAGTTGTAGTGATAAGGTTGGGTTAGTCAAGTGTTTTTAAGTTTTATAAGTATCTTTTATTTTTTCGTCACCTTTTATTTTTCAACCATTTTTCTTTTTCGACCTTTTTCGACGCACTCTTTTTCTTTCTTATTTCTCGCTATTCTAGTTTTTAGGACATAGATTTATATTCTACTTCTTATCTAAATTTCTTAAAATTACGAAAATTTATTTTAAGTGGTTAAATTGATAGACATCAAAATTTTCTGGTTCGTAGTAATAGTTGGATTTGTACGTGGACCGGGTTATTGGAGCCAAACAGTCCTCAATTATATTGAGACCAAACGAATCCTGCCCCTCTGCTGCATCTTTTGGCTATTCGAAACGTGGGCAAAATCAGAAAAGTCTATTGATTAGATAACTTATTATAATTTTTCTTTCCTTTTAAAAACTAATAGGATATTCAGTGAATGCACCGAGCAAGACGTTCATCACCTTTTGTACGTTCACCACCTGTAACTAGATCAAGACATTTAGCAAATATTACCGCCGTTGATTTTTCTTTAGGATCGTCATCCAGTCGACCAAGTACTCCAGTTCAAATTTCCGATAATCCATTTTTTCAACCCGACCTCACAATTGAGAATCCGGAGAATATCCAGGGACGATTCGTAGATCCTGAACCACTAAACTTTCCTCCGGAACCACCAATCATTCAAACAGAGATTGTTGAGGAACGAACCATTAAATAAGAATCCTCTAGTGATTCCGATTCAACAAATTCAATTATGGAGAATCTGGAACCTTTAAGTATGGAAGACCGAATGAGAGCTAAACGCACTGGCCAAGGTCACGCAATTACTCATCCAGACATTAATGCGCCAGATTATGAAATCAAAGGACAAATTCTACACATGGTGACTAATCAATGCCAATTTAGTGGTGCACCGAAGGAAGATCCAAATGAACATTTACGTACCTTTAATAGGATCTGCACACTATTTAAAATCCGAGAAGTGGAGGATGAACAGATATATCTCATGTTATTTCCCTGGACTTTAAAGGGAGAAGCCAAAGATTGGTTGGAATCGTTACCTGAAGGGGCGATTGATACATGGGACGTATTAGTTGAAAAATTTCTTAAACAATTCTTTCCTGCATCTAAAGCCGTAAGACTTCAAGGAGAAATTGTTACATTCACACAGAAACCGAATGAAACTCTATATGAGGCATGGACTAGATTTGGAAAGTTGTTAAGAGGATGTCCGCAACATGGTTTAGACACACCTGCCAAATAGTACAAATATTCTACCAAGGATGCGACATCACTACAAGGAAAGACATAGATATAGCAGCTGGTGGTTCTATTATGAAGAAAACCGAAACTGATGCTTACAAAATTATTGATAACACTGCTTCCCACTCACATGAGTGGCACCAAGAAAAAGATATCGTTAGATCATCTAAAGCAGCTAGAGCCGATTCTAGCCATGACTTAGATTCCATTTCCGCAAAGATAGATGATGTGGAGAGACGAATGGAAAAGATGACTAAAGATATTCAGTCAATACGAATTAGTTGTGAGCAGTGTGGAGGACCACATTTGACAAAAGATTGTCTCAGTATTGAATTAACAATGGAACAAAGAGCGAATATTTCATACATAAACCAAAGGCCTGGAAATAATTATCAGAATAATTATCAACCGCCAAGACCGATTTACAATCAAAATCAGAATTATAACAGAAATATTCCATACAACAACCAACAAGGTCCTAGCAATCAACAAGTATCCAATAATACTTACAATCAGCAAAGACCTAATTTTCAAAACAAACCACCACAAACCGATGATAAAAAACCGAATTTAGAAGATATGATGACGAAGCTAGTTGAAACTCAAACGCAGTTTTTCACATCTCAGAAACAAACTAATGAACAAAATGCTCAAGCATTTAGAAATCAACAAGCTTCTATTCAAAACTTGGAACAAGAAGTAAGTAACCTAGCAAGGTTAATAGGTGAAAGAAAACCGGGAAGTCTACCTAGTGATACAAATGCTAACCCCCGGAATGAAACAGCTAAAGCCATTACCACAAGAAGTGGTACAACACTTAAACCACCTGAAATACCTGTAACTTCTTATGAAGCTATTCCTACTCCACAAGAACCACAACCTGATCAAGATAAGGAAAAAGAACCGGTAGTTGAAAAGGTTAATGAAGATAACACAGTTAAGGCTAAATCTTATGTTAAACCATACCAACCACCGCTTCCTTACCCGAGTAAAATAAAGAAAGAGAAACTTGAAGCTGAGCAATCCAAATTCTTGGATATGTTTAAACAGATAAATGTAAATCTTCCTTTCATTGATGTGATTTCAGGAATGCCTAGATATGCAAAATTCTTGAAAGATCTGATCACGAATAGAAAGAAAATGGAAGAACTCTCGGCTGTTACTATGAATGCTAATTGTTCAGCAGTACTGTTGAATAAGATACCAGAAAAACTATCTGATCCAGGAAGTTTCACAATTCCATGTTTTCTGGGTAGTCTTAGTTCAATAGAAGCATTAGCAGATTTAGGTACTAGTATAAATTTAATGCCGTATTCACTATACGCTAAACTAGACCTTGGAGAATTGAAACCAACAAGAATAAGCATACAACTAGCCGATCGATCAATAAAATATCCTAGAGGGATAATGGAGAACATGCTAGTTAAAGTTGGTACTTTAGTATTTCCAGTAGATTTTTTTTGTTTTGGACATGGAAGAAGATTCTCAAGTTCCTCTCATATTAGGAAGACCATTCTTAAACACGGCTAAAGCAATGATAGACGTGTTCGGTAAGAAATTGACCCTAAGTATAGAGGACGAGAGTGTTACCTTTTCAGTTGATAGAGCAATGCAACAACCGCAATCTGCAGATGATACATGTTATTATATTCAAACTATAGATTCACATGCAGAATTATTAGAAGAATTTCCAGAATTACAAGGAACAGGAGAATGTTCTTTAGGAGAAGGAACAGAACAAATTGATGAAGCTGAAATGTTAGCTACACTAATAGCTAATGGATATGAACCAACGACAGAAGAAATCCAAATGCTAAAAGAAGAAGACATATATCGATACAAATCATCGAGAGAAGAACCTCTGAAATTAGAGTTAAAGCCACTTCCAAACCATTTGGAATACGCTTATTTACATGGTGAATCTGAATTACCTGTAATAATATCGTCTTCTCTTACTGAAAATGAGAAATCACAACTCATTTCTGTGTTGAAAGCTCATAAACCAGCCATTGCATGGAAGATTCATGATATTAAAGGAATAAGTTCTTCGTATTGCACACATAAAATCCTTATGGAAGAAGGTCATAAAACGTATGTGCAACGCCAACGAAGACTAAATCCTAATATGCAAGATGTAGTTAAGAAAGAGATTATTAAACTGCTAGACGCAGGTCTAATTTATCCAATTTCTGATAGTCCATGGGTAAGCCCAGTTCAATGCGTGCCTAAGAAGGGTGGCATGACTATCATTACAAATGAAAAAAATGAGCTTATTCCTACTAGAACTGTAACAGGATGGCGTGTATGTATTGATTATAGAAAATTAAATGACGTCACCAGAAAAGATCACTTTCCCTTACCTTTCATTGATCAAATGTTGGAAAGATTAGCCGGAAATAGTTACTATTGTTTTCTAGATGGATTTTCCGGATATTTTCAAATTCCAATAGCACCCGAGGGCCAAGAGAAAACCACATTCACGTGCCCTTATGGTACTTTTGCTTACAAACGCATGCCATTTGGACTTTGTAACGCCCCTGCAACCTTTCAAAGGTGTTTGATGGCGATTTTTCATGACATGATAGAAGAATGCATGGAAGTTTTCATGGATGACTTTTCAGTCTTCGGTGATACATTTGAATCATGTCTAGTTAATCTGGAACGAATGCTTATTAGATGCGAACAATCAAATCTAGTACTTAATTGGGAGAAATGCCATTTCATGGTTAAAGAAGGCATCGTTCTTGGACATAAAATTTCAAAAGAAGGAATTGAAGTGGATAGAGCTAAAGTAGATGTAATTGCTAAACTTCCACATCTCACCAATGTTAGAGGAGTTAGGAGTTTTCTAGGGCATGCCGGTTTTTACCGACGTTTCATAAAAGATTTTTCTAAAATTGCCACTCCTATGAATAAACTCCTAGAAAAGGATGCTCCATTCATCTTTTCAGATGAGTGTATCAAATCTTTTAATATTCTTAAAGAGAAACTCACTAATGCGCCGATCATGATAACACCAAATTGGAATCTACCATTTGAACTAATGTGCGATGCAAGTGATTTTGCAATGGGAGCCGTTTTAGGACAAAGGATTGAAAAACGATTTCAATCTATATATTATGCTAGTAAGACGTTACAAGGAGCACAAACGAACTATACAACCACTGAAAAAGAACTCCTTGCTATTGTCTTTGCTTTTGACAAATTTCGATCATATCTCGTTCTAGCAAAAACGGTGGTCTATACCGACCATTCTGCTCTTAGATACCTATTTTCAAAACAAGATGCTAAACCAAGATTAATCCGTTGGATCTTACTCTTACAAGAGTTTGATATTGAAATCCGAGATAAAAGAGGAGCAGAAAATCTCGCCGCTGATCATCTTTCTCGTCTTGAAAATACCGAATTAGAAGTTCTAAATGAATCGGCCATACAAGACAACTTTCCTGATGAATATCTATTGAAGATAGATTATAATGAAATCCCATGGTTTGCAGACTATACAAACTATTTAGTATGTGGATTCTTTGAAAAAGGATTATCGTACCAAAAACGAAAGAAATTCTTCAGTGATATAAAACACTATTTTTGGGAAGATCCACATCTGTTTAAAAGTTGTCCCGATGGAATAATACGCCGATGTGTATTTGGAGATGAAGCTAGTAAAATTTTAAACCATTGTCACACAGGACCAACAGGAGGGCATTATGGGCCTCAACTAACAGCAAGAAAAGTTTATGATGCTGGATTCTATTGGCCTACAATTTACAAAGACTCAAACCTTCTTTACAAATCCTGTGATGCTTGTCAAAGGGCCGAAAAATAAGTCAACGTGATGAAATGCCACAAAATGTCATACAAGTATGTGAAGTATTTGACATTTGGGGTATTGACTTTATGGGTCCATTTCCAAAATCTCATAATAATCTCTATATTCTCGTAGCCATTGATTATGTATCTAAATGGGTGGAAGCACAAGCTCTCCCAACTAACGATGCACGAGTTGTAGTCAACTTTTTAAAACATCTTTTTGCAAGGTTTGGAACACCGAAAGCTTTAATAAGTGATCGGGGTACTCATTTCTGTAATAATCAACTTGAGAAAGTTATTAAAAGATATGGAGTAACTCATAAAATCTCCACCGCATATCATCCACAAACAAGTGGACAAGTTGAAAATACCAACCTAGCTTTAAAACGTATTCTAGAGAAAACCGTAGGATCAAATCCGAAGGAATGGTCCATTAAATTGGAGGATGCACTCTGGGCTTTTAGAACAGCCTACAAAACTCCAATTGGAACAACACCTTTTAGACTTGTTTATGGAAAAGCATGTCATCTTCCAGTAGAAATTGAACACAAAGCATTTTGGGCTTTGAAGACATGTAATCTTGATTTACATGAAGCTGGACGTCTACAGTTAAGTCAACTAAACGAATTAGAAGAATTAAGACATGAAGCATACGAAAATTCGTTAATCTATAAGGAAAGAATGAAGAAATGGCATGATAAAAGAATCAGAAGTTTAAAAGAATTTAAGGAAGGAGACAGAGTTCTTCTTTTCAATTCACGATTCAAGCTATTTCCTGGAAAATTGAAATCAAGATGGTCTGGACCATTCATAGTTAAAAGAGTTTTTCCATACGGAACAGTAGAATTAATAAATTCAAATGGGATTGAATTTAAAGTTAATGGTCACAGAGTTAAACACTACATAGATAGTCCGATGGAAGTCGACAACGAAGTTAATCACAATTTCGATACCACAGCTAACTAAGTGTGGGGAGAATCAAGTCTTTAAAGGATAATATGTATTTCTGTTAGAGTTAGATTATCTGTTTTCGTGTAGTTCTCGAAAATGGAACCCGAATGGTCTTTCCCTAGCAGACCCTAAAGAACTAGTCTCCTCCCCCCATTCTGAATTTTTATTTTTTTTAGGAAATGAAGACTGCCTGTGAACTAAACCATGGTCTAATGCTACACGCTTTGATCACTAAATGTAATAATGACACACTTACGAGTGAAATAGTATCAGTAATCAGAGAAAGATTGGACGGAGTAAGAAAAGAATCCAGATGCGAAGATAATAAGTTACAATTTGGTAAAGGGAAATCAAAATCCGCAACGAAAAGAAGAGTACGACACCTTAAAAGATGTCACAAATGCGGAAAATGGTCACATGGAGGTAAATGTTCAAATAATCAAACCTATTCAAATACCGAATTTGTTACTTTATGCAGAGACGGACCGTTCATATGTTTAGAAGAAAAGACACTGAATGCTCGAGGTTACGCCTACGTAGCTATGGAAAACCAATTAAATCGACTATCTTATGAATGGGATAGATCATATAACTAAGAATACTATCTCACAGGTAAGTCTGTACAGTTTTTATTTTTTATTTTTATTTTTAACCTTTTGATAATAAACGCTAATTTGTTCGCCATAAAGTATTAAATTGGTATTAAATAAAATTAGGTTTGGCGACCGAAATTATTGATATCATACAAAAATTTATTACATCACTGCGAAATTTAACGTTTATTCTTAAGTTATAAATATCTTTAATCAATCAACCCAAAATATTTCAAAAATTCGTCATGAGTTAAATTAGGTCATGGAACCGAAATTACTTTACCGAAAAGAGGGGCGCATATTTTTGATAATATTTGATTGATTAAAGTGGGATAAAAAGCCAAAAAGATTTTTAATTTTATTTTTACCATGTTTTTTAAAATTAATATATAAATCTTAAATTAATATTGTAAACTTTGTAAAAACAATATATTTAAAATTGTAAATATTTGAAAAATATAATATAAATTTGGTGTGATTTTATAATAAGAATTTTTAAATTAAGTTTGGTGTGAATTTTTAATTTTTAAAATAAGAATTTTTAATTTTATGCATTTCAAATTTTAAGTTTGGTGTGAATTTTTAATATTAATTTTGAATTTTATGTATTTTTATTTTGTAACATCCCGCCTTTTTCCGTCAACTTTTCCGTTTAACTATTTATGTTCCGTTATATGTTTATAACACGTCTCGTTGATACGTGTTTAAATTATCTTGTTTAGGTAATTCCCACACCCGTTTTAAAGTTAAGGGACCAAACTTGCCAAGGGTTGAAACTTTTGACTAGGTCAAAGAGTCAACCCTCATCCTCACCCATTCAATCTCATCTCTTTCACTCTTACTACTTCAACTTTTCTCTCAACTTCCATACAAAGATTCATCATCCAAAATCGAGCTAGCGGTCATCGTGCCAAACAAATTACATATTTGAACTCCTCGTGATCTCCTCTTCGATTCCATACCAACTTCATCTCATTTGGGTAACTTTCTAAAATCACTAGATTTTGTGTTCTTGATGTTTTTAACTTATAAAAGTGTTAATTAGTGTCTATGGCTCAAGTCTAACATGAATATATGATTTATATGCTCGATCTCGTTATTTTAGTGTAACTAGCATGAACTTGAATTTTGGTGTGTTGTTCTTGAATTTTGGATGATCATATGTTGTTTGATGATGAAAGTTCATGTTTAAATTGTGTTCCTAACATCACTAGCTTCAAATTGGTATGTAGGTTGACATGGATTAGTTTCATAATCATGATTGTTGAATTTGTGATTTTGGGTTAGGGTTTGATAGAAGTAAATTGAATCTTGATGCATTAAATGCTTGATAATGTTAATTGTAAGTGTTAGGTTGTGTTGTATGCTTAATTACCTTCGAAACGGCATACCGTTCATGTAATTTGGTTGCCAAATCATTAAATTGCATTTATGACTTGTATGCATTGAATGAGGAACATTAATTGCGGTTTTTGGTTGTTGCAAGTGGAAGTTTGATTGATGATATGTGTTTAGTTGTTTTACTCGTCAAAATACCTTTCCAACGATGTATGATAGGCGTTATAAGTGTTTGCGGGTCAAGAGTTGTGTTAGAAAAGGTTTTGGTTCGTGCACACTTTGAAAAACTGACCAGGATTCTCTGCCCAGGTAGTGGCGCGGCGCGCCCCATCCCCGCGCGGCGCGCAGAATCACCTGGCCAGATTCTGTCCAACTTGGTCAATTTTTGAATAATGTTTGCTATGCTACGCACCTCCGATTCACATGTAACTTGTCCTAACATGCTCATACATGATTAAAAACCTCAGAAAAATAGTTCGGGACACGACCCGAACGTGTTGACTTTTTCGTTGACTTTGACCGACCAAGTTTGACTTTTTGTCAAACTTAACCAATAAATTATGCAATCTTTCTAACATGCTTTTATACTTGTGTCTTGCATAAAACTTGATGATTTGATTCACATGCTATATTAATCGAGTCGTATTGAGCCATAGGACTAATTGAACATCTTTGACCCTTCGTGACTATCGTTATTAATACAACCTATTTGTTTAGGTCAAGACTAGCATTGTTCTTTGCACACGTTACTTGTCGAAGTACTTTTTGGTTCGTGCATACAAGGTGAGATCATAGTCCCACTTTTACTCTTTTTGAACTTATATTTGGGATGAGAAAACATAAACGATTCTTTTGAACTAAGTGAACACAAGAACGGGAAAACAAACATTCTACATACGAGTTTAGAACAAAAATCCTCAATTCGATTATCATTAGTTACACTTGCCGGGTGTAAGCGAGAACTTATGTTATATGGCCATATGGGTTGACAACCCTCATCTTTGACGGTTCGCTACCGTCTACGGATGAAATATATTTTCGAGAATCAGTGTTTGTTCTAGCACTATGGATGGGGTATACAATGGATGGAATGTTAAGCTTTGATAATTGGGTGCTCGTGAAACAAACTTTTGGAATGTATTACTATTATTTCATTGATGCAAATCTTGTGGTTCACTTGTACTTACTTACTTAAACCTATGATTTCACCAACATTTTCGTTGACAGATTTCTATGTTTCTCTCAGGTCCTTGAACGATACATGATACATGCTTCCGCTCATTATTTTGATACTTGCATTGGATGTCGAGTATATATGCATACATGGAGCGTCTTTTAGATACTTTTAAATTGTGTCGCATAAGTTTCATTTGTACTTAAAACTTTGTATCGTAACTTGTGGTGGAACTATTCTTGTAAACTTGAACAACCTTTACATTTGAAATGAATGCGACATATCTTTTGGTCAAACGTTGTTTTAAAGACTTATGACCACGTAACGGGACCTAAGTAGACGGCGCCGTCAATGATGATTTGGTCGGGTCGCTACAGATGGTATCAGAGCTTTGGTTGTAGGGATTTAGAGTTCATTAGTGTCAACCCCGAGTCATAGGGTACATTGGTGAGTCTAGACTACAACCGGCATATAGACTTGAAGTAGGAATTACTTGACTACTTGTGCATTTATACTCGAACGCTTCTACTCATATCTACTCTTAGTTCATCTTAATCTCACGTTGTTTAATTTGATTGACGCGCCACCTTGACTATATGAAATGATGTCGAATGCACATATGAATCAGGGTAATATAATTTCCGGGATTATATTACGGTGACTCATATGAACGTTCTGACATTATGACATAAAGAATTTAAGGCGAGTCGAGGAAAAACTTCCCTTTATCTTTATTCTATATCACGGTTAGTATTATTGAGAATACTAATCAATGATATTCTTGTGTCTTGAAGGAACAATGGCTCCTCGTCGTGTACGCCGCAATGAAACTCCCGAACAAGCTCTCGAACGGATGATAGCCACCGCCGTAGATGCGGCCATGGCCGGTCACTCATCCAACAACAATAATAATAACAACCACAACAACAATAACAACAACCAAGGAGCCGGTAACTCTAGCGAAGGGTGCTCCTACAAAGCTTTCATGGGGTGCAAACCTCACACTTATGATGGAACCGGGGGACCGGTTGTGCTTACTCGTTGGTTTGAACAAACCGAGGCCGTCTTTAGCATAAGCGGTTGCCGGGATCAAGACAAGGTCAAATACTCCACTCACACTTTCTCCGGAATTGCTCTAACATGGTGGAACACCTATGTTCAATCGGTGGGTACCGATGAAGCTCATGCCCTCTCTTGGGCCGATCTAAAGGAAAAGATGATTGTTGAATATTTTCCGCGCGAAGAAACCCGAAAGCTTGAGGAAGAACTAAGAGCTTTGAAAGCGGTCGGAAACGATCTTAAAGCTTATAATCAACGCTTCGCCGAACTATCCTTGATGTGTCCTAATCTTGCTAACCCCGAATCTCAAAAGATTGAGCTCTACATGCTCGGTCTTCCAAAAAGCATCAAACAAGGGGTGATGTCATCCAAACCCACTACTCATCAAGACGCTATGAACATGGCTCGCCAACTAATTGAAACGGTTGACGAAATCGTAGTGCCGGCTCCTAAGGCCGAGGACAAGTCGGGTGGCAACAAAAGGAAATGGGAAGCCACTCCATCAACCAACTACAACAACAACACCTTCACCAAAAAGCCCTTCAACAACGACGGCAAGAGGGGTTATGCCGGGAACCTACCTCTTTGCAACAAATGCAACAAACATCACTTTGGTGAATGTGGCAAGTTAATTTGCCACCGGTGCCAAGGAGTTGGTCATAAGGCCAACGATTGTAAAAGTGCCACTCCCGTTGCTCGAAAGTGGCCCAATGCACCAAAGACGGGCACTTGTTACGAATGTGGTCAAACGGGTCATTATAGAAATGCATGCCCAAAGAAGAAATCCAACCCCAACAACCGAGGCCGAGCCTTTAACATCAACACCGAGGAAGCCCGAGATGACAATGAACTAGTCACGGGTACGTTTCTTCTCAACAACTCTTATGTTACTTGCTTATTCGATTCGGGTGCCGAAAAATGTTTTGTGTCCAAGACTTTAGCTCCTACCCTTTGCACTCCACCACACCCTTTAGATACTACTTATTCCATCGAAGTGGCCGACGGAAAACTCTTAAGTGCCGACACATATTACCGGGGGTGTACTTTGAACATTTTGGGTAAGGAATTTGAAATTGACTTGATACCCATGGAACTAGGAAGCTTTGATGTAATAATCGGTATGAATTGGTTAGTCAAAACGAAATCTCATCCGAATTCCTATCGAGAATGGTGAACCTTTGATCGTCTATGGCGATAAGAGTTGCACCGGACTCAACCTCGTTTCGTGTATTAAAGTTAGAAAACTACTCCGTAAGGGTTGTTTTGCGATCCTTGCTCACGTTAAGAAAGTCGAGTCCGATGAGAAGCACATCGATGATGTGCCAATTGTTAGTGACTATTCCGATGTATTTCCCGACGAATTGCCGGGTCTTCCGCCTCATCGACCGGTTGAATTCCAAATCGATCTTATTCCGGGAGCCGCACCCGTAGCGCGTGCACCATATAGACTCGCTCCATCTGAAATGCAAGAATTGCAAAGTCAAATCCAAGAACTACTTGATCGTGGTTTTATCCAACCTAGCCATTCACTTTGGGGCGCTCCGATTTTGTTTGTTAAAAAGAAAGACGGATCCCTACGAATGTGCATTGATTATCGTGAACTAAATAAATTGACGGTTAAGAACCGATATCCTCTTCCTCGCATCGATGACCTCTTTGATCAACTACAAGGGTCTTGTGTATATTCGAAAATCGATCTCCGCTCGGGTTATCATCAATTGAGGGTTAAGGGGGAAGATGTCTCCAAAACCGCTTTCCGAACTCGTTATGGTAGTTATGAATTCCTTGTCATGCCATTTGGTCTCACTAATGCACCGGCGGTGTTCATGGATCTTATGAACCGCGTGTGCAAACCGTATCTCGATAAATTCGTTATTGTGTTCATCGATGACATATTGATCTATTCTAAAAATGAAGAAGAGCACGAACAACATCTCCGACTTGTGCTTGAACTTTTAAGACAAGAACAACTCTATGCCAAATTCTCCAAGTGTGAATTTTGGTTAAAGGAAGTTCAATTTCTTGGTCATGTTGTAAGTGACCAAGGTATTAAAGTCGATCCAACGAAAATCGAAGCCATTAGCAAATGGGAGACTCCTACTACTCCTACTCACATTCGTCAATTTTTGGGTCTCGCCGGGTACTATCGTAGATTCATCGAAAACTTCTCTTTGGTTGCACGTCCTCTAACCGCATTGACTCACAAGGGAAAGAAATTCATCTGGACGACCGAACATGAATCCGCATTCCAAATCTTGAAAACGAAGCTAACCACCGCTCCTATCTTGTCACTTCCCGAAGGCAATGATGACTTTGTTGTATATTGTGATGCCTCGAAACATGGTTTTGGGTGTGTA
Organism: Rutidosis leptorrhynchoides; assembly: GCF_046630445.1. Lineage (NCBI taxonomy): Eukaryota > Viridiplantae > Streptophyta > Magnoliopsida > Asterales > Asteraceae > Rutidosis > Rutidosis leptorrhynchoides. The sequence goes on from NC_092335.1 coordinate 276,278,554, forward strand.
TTGATGCAACGAACGAAAGTCATTGCTTATGCTTCTCGACAACTCAAAATTCATGAACGAAACTATACGACACATGATCTCGAACTCGGAGCCGTTGTCTTTGCACTTAAAATGTGGAGACACTATCTTTACGGGACCAAGAGTACTATCTTTACCGACCACAAAAGCCTCCAACACATTTTCGATCAAAAGCAACTAAACATGAGACAACGAAGGTGGATTGAAACCTTAAACGATTACGATTGCGAGCTTCGTTACCATCCCGGGAAGGCAAATGTAGTAGCCGATGCCTTAAGTCGAAAAGAAAGAGCGGTGCCTCTTCGTGTCCGAGCCTTAAACATCACCATCCACACAAACCTTAATAGCCAAATTCGGGTAGCCCAAGATGAGGCTCTCAAGGATGAAAACCTTTCACACGAGCTCTTGAACATTCTCGTCTCTCGATTCGAAATTAGGGAGACCGGACTCCGATATTACGCCGGAAGGATTTGGGTGCCTAGTTATGGGGACATACGAAGCCTTATTTTAGATGAAGCCCATAAGTCACGATACTCGATTCACCCCGGTGCCAATAAGATGTACCACGACCTTAAACAACTATATTGGTGGCCGAACATCAAAAGGGACGTAGCTACTTATGTTTCCAAGTGTTTGACATGTTCCAAAGTCAAAGCCGAACACCAAAGACCGTCCGGACTACTTAAACAACCCGAGATCCCGCAATGGAAGTGGGAAAGGATAACGATGGATTTTATCACCAAGCTACCAAAAACGACGGGCGGTTATGATACCATTTGGGTTATTGTTGACCGTCTCACCAAATCCGCACACTTCCTTGCCATGAAAGAAACGGACAAAATGGAGAAACTTGCACAACTTTACATTAAGGAGATCGTAGCCCGACACGGTGTACCTTTATCGATTATCTCCGACCGAGATGGCCGTTTCGTTTCTAGATTTTGGCGTACATTGCAAGAAGCGTTGGGAACGCGTTTAGACATGAGCACCGCATATCATCCTCAAACCGATGGACAAAGCGAACGTACAATTCAAACCTTAGAGGACATGTTACGAGCTTGCGTGGTTGATTTCGGAAAAGCTTGGGACAAGCACTTACCTCTCGCCGAGTTCTCTTACAACAATAGTTATCACGCGAGTATTAAAGCCGCACCTTTTGAAGCGCTATATGGCCGCAAATGTCGTTCACCTCTTTGTTGGGCCGAGGTAGGCGACGTGCAAATCACCGGACCCGAACTCATTCACGAAACCACCGAGAAAATCGTTCAAATCCGAGATAGGCTTAGGACGGCCCGAAGTCGTCAAAAGAGCTATACCGACAAACGACGCAACGATCTTGAATTTCAAGTCAGTGACCGAGTAATGTTAAAAGTCGCACCCTGGAAGGGTGTAATCCGTTTTGGGAAACGCGGGAAGCTAAATCCGCGGTATATTGGTCCTTTCGAAATCTTGGAGCGTATTGGAACCGTTGCTTATCGTTTAGATCTTCCGCCTCAATTGAACTCCGTTCATCCTACCTTCCATGTATCTAACTTGAAAAAGTGTCTTGCCGAACCCGATATCGTCATCCCTCTCGAAGAACTTACTATTGATGACAAACTTCATTTTGTGGAGGAACCGGTTGAAATTGTGGACACCTCCGTCAAGACATTGAAACAAAGCCGAATCCCGATTGTTAAGGTTCATTGGAATGCCAAAAGAGGACCCGAGTTTACTTGGGAAAGACAAGATCAAATGCAAAGGAAGTATCCTCATCTATTCGTGAATTCGGAAACGCAAGATCTCGAGGAAGAAACAATGACTACTACGCCTACTTAAATTTCGGGACGAAATTTCTTTTAAGGTGTAGGTAATGTAACATCCCGCCTTTTTCCGTCAACTTTTCCGTTTAACTATTTATGTTCCGTTATATGTTTATAACACGCCTCGTTGATACGTGTTTAAATTATCTTGTTTAGGTAATTCCCACACCCGTTTTAAAGTTAAGGGACCAAACTTGCCAAGGGTTGAAACTTTTGACTAGGTCAAAGAGTCAACCCTCATCCTCACCCATTCAATCTCATCTCTTTCACTCTTACTACTTCAACTTTTCTCTCAACTTCCATACAAAGATTCATCATCCAAAATCGAGCTAGCGGTCATCGTGCCAAACAAATTACATATTTGAACTCCTCGTGATCTCCTCTTCGATTCCATACCAACTTCATCTCATTTGGGTAACTTTCTAAAATCACTAGATTTTGTGTTCTTGATGTTTTTAACTTATAAAAGTGTTAATTAGTGTCTATGGCTCAAGTCTAACATGAATATATGATTTATATGCTCGATCTCGTTATTTTAGTGTAACTAGCATGAACTTAAATTTTGGTGTGTTGTTCTTGAATTTTGGATGATCATATGTTGTTTGATGATGAAAGTTCATGTTTAAATTGTGTTCCTAACATCACTAGCTTCAAATTGGTATGTAGGTTGACATGGATTAGTTTCATAATCATGATTGTTGAATTTGTGATTTTGGGTTAGATTTTGATAGAAGTAAATTGAATCTTGATGCATTAAATGCTTGATAATGTTAATTGTAAGTGTTAGGTTGTGTTGTATGCTTAATTACCTTCGAAACGGCATACCGTTCATGTAATTTGGTTGCCAAATCATTAAATTGCATTTATGACTTGTATGCATTGAATGAGGAACATTAATTGCGGTTTTTGGTTGTTGCAAGTGGAAGTTTGATTGATGATATGTGTTTAGTTGTTTTACTCGTCAAAATACCTTTCCAACGATGTATGATAGGCGTTATAAGTGTTTGCGGGTCAAGAGTTGTGTTAGAAAAGGTTTTGGTTCGTGCACACTTTGAAAAACTGACCAGGATTCTCTGCCCAGGTAGTGGCGCGGCGCGCCCCATCCCCGCGCGGCGCGCAGAATCACCTGGCCAGATTCTGTCCAACTTGGTCAATTTTTGAATAATGTTTGCTATGCTACGCACCTCCGATTCACATGTAACTTGTCCTAACATGCTCATACATGATTAAAAACCTCAGAAAAATAGTTCGGGACACGACCCGAACGTGTTGACTTTTTCGTTGACTTTGACCGACCAAGTTTGACTTTTTGTCAAACTTAACCAATAAATTATGCAATCTTTCTAACATGCTTTTATACTTGTGTCTTGCATAAAACTTGATGATTTGATTCACATGCTATATTAATCGAGTCGTATTGAGCCATAGGACTAATTGAACATCTTTGACCCTTCGTGACTATCGTTATTAATACAACCTATTTGTTTAGGTCAAGACTAGCATTGTTCTTTGCACACGTTACTTGTCGAAGTACTTTTTGGTTCGTGCATACAAGGTGAGATCATAGTCCCACTTTTACTCTTTTTGAACTTATATTTGGGATGAGAAAACATAAACGATTCTTTTGAACTAAGTGAACACAAGAACGGGAAAACAAACATTCTACATACGAGTTTAGAACAAAAATCCTCAATTCGATTATCATTAGTTACACTTGCCGGGTGTAAGCGAGAACTTATGTTATATGGCCATATGGGTTGACAACCCTCATCTTTGACGGTTCGCTACCGTCTACGGATGAAATATATTTTCGAGAATCAGTGTTTGTTCTAGCACTATGGATGGGGTATACAATGGATGGAATGTTAAGCTTTGATAATTGGGTGCTCGTGAAACAAACTTTTGGAATGTATTACTATTATTTCATTGATGCAAATCTTGTGGTTCACTTGTACTTACTTACTTAAACCTATGATTTCACCAACGTTTTCGTTGACAGATTTCTATGTTTCTCTCAGGTCCTTGAACGATACATGATACATGCTTCCGCTCATTATTTTGATACTTGCATTGGATGTCGAGTATATATGCATACATGGAGCGTCTTTTAGATACTTTTAAATTGTGTCGCATAAGTTTCATTTGTACTTAAAACTTTGTATCGTAACTTGTGGTGGAACTATTCTTGTAAACTTGAACAACCTTTACATTTGAAATGAATGCGACATATCTTTTGGTTAAACGTTGTTTTAAAGACTTATGACCACGTAACGGGACCTAAGTAGACGGCGCCGTCAATGATGATTTGGTCGGGTCGCTACATATTTTAAGTTTGGTGTGAATTTAAAAACAAAAATTTACTTTATCTCATTAAGTTAAAAATATGATTTTTAAAATTCATCGTAAGTTGAAGACTAGGTCATTGAACCTAAATTGCTTTACCCGAGGGAGGGACGAGAACTTTTATTATCATTTTTTTTAATCTTATTGAATTAAAGTATGCCAAAAACATTAAAAAAACCCAAAAAAATCTTTACTTTTAAAAACCACGCTTTGATTTGACAAATTTTAAAATTTTGTCGAGGGACAGACTAGGACAACGATCCGAAACGCCCTCGCTCCTAAAGGAAAACAAAATTTTTAAAATTTAATTAATTATAAGTTTTATAAAGTATAAGGTTTTATATAAAAAAAAAAAGAAAAAAAACATGAAATTACTGTAGCCGGCACCCCATGCGATTGCATGGGGTTTGCACTTGGAACCCATGCGATCGCATGGGGACGAAATGCAGGCCAGAAATAAATAGACAGTGAGTTCTGCTCTTCATCCACAAAACACACACTCAACCACGAACCAACCCCAAAATCCTCTCTAAAATTCGCCATTTTTCACCGTAATTCGTCATTTTTCTTGCTCTAATCATGCCTAGATTCTCATTCTTCAGCAAATTGGTAAAAATTACACCCATAAACTCTATAAATTCCTAGTTTTTGTGATAATTACCAATTTTTTACCTAATGCAATTTTGTTAATTTCTAGTGTAATTAGTGTTAAATTGTTAGTATTTTATGCATGTATAACCTAGATTGATGCTATTTAACATGATTTGAAGCCAAAAACTTCAAAATCTTTAGAAATCTAGGGTTTGTGTTCTTGAGCAATTTGGGGCATTTTGATATTAACAGGTTATGGCCGATTTTTATCATGAATTATTGCTAAATTGAGTAGTGTAACATGTTTAGATAGTTAAATGATCCAAACATTGATCCTAAACATGATTTTTGGAGATTAAAGTGGACTTTTTAAGTCCAAAATTCATGAACTTGATTAATTTGATATATTTGCCATTTGAGACTTGTTTAATTATTAGTAATGAATATTTTGATATGTTATTTAAGTTAAATGCGTATGAATTTTGTATACATTTTCATATGTGCTTATTTGAAAAGTGTAGAATTGTGAAAAACTGTGAAAATGTGTATAAGTTTAATTTTGATTTAACATGTTATAGTGATTGTTTTAAGTTGTTATTTTGCTAACACTAATGCATATTTGGATGCACAAATTTTGTGTTTAATGTGTTTTGCAGAAAGCCGATACTGGAGATTCAGGAGCATCATCATCTAGACGACCAGCACCAGCACCAGAACCAGAACCAGAAATGCAACACGAACAAGAACCACAATAGGAACAACAACAGCCTGATCAGCACATACCTTATTATGATCCGGTACAGTTTGTTGATGAATTCATAGTATTCCCAATAAGGCCGCCAGTAGAATTCCCAACGATTCCTGAGCACACTCTGCATCCTAATCTGAGATTTGATAGGAGATGGAGAGATTACGAGACATATCAAAGGAACAAATTCAAATTGGTAACAAAAAATGTAGAGGTGCCAAGGGTAATCGATTGGGCCCCTTTGGAAACGGTCCATCTAGCTGACCGTGTTAGACAGCTTTTAGTTCAAAGGTATGGCAGTTCTTCTTTTACAGATTGGGAACGTCTTTTCACCATTCGTAGACCTGTATATAAGGAATGGTGTGTTGAGTTGATGAGTACTGTATCACTTGATACAAATATAGTTAGAATAGATGATAGAAGATTTCTTAGGTTTATCCTTGGTGGTAGGATGTACAGAATGTCCATGTTGGACATGGCCAGGGCCTTACAGATATATACTCCTGGTGAGTTACTATTACCCGATTGTATAAATTTGATTCATTATGGTGAAAGGGTAGATAGTAACTTTGACGCTGACGCCATTTGGAGGCGTATGTCACATTTTGATGTTTTTACACGAGCAGGAGGACACTCCTATACACATATTGACAGAGCTGAGCTTCGTATTATTCATAGATTTTTGGCTAACTCGATTACACAGAGAGGTCATAATAAAAAAAAATTACCTTACATGATTTATTCTACCTAAAGTGTATTCGGGATCCTAGAAGCTTTGTCAATATCCCTTACTGTGTTGCTTTTTATTTATCTAAAATGGTAGAGGGAATGCAGGACGGGAGTATAATAGAAGGAGGTATTTTTGTTACTCTCATTGGAGAGTATTTAGGTGTTGATAGGAACCAAGGGGGTCCATTACAGCTTTGTAGAGAACAGGTTGAGCCCTTAGGATTGAAAGTTTATGTGGGTGCTAAGGTATTGAAAAGTAGACGTAACCAGGAAGTACCCTATGAGGGATCTCATCCTCAGGTAGAGAGAGGCTCAGACGAGGAAATGGAGGCGGTGGAAGACATTAGGGATGTCTTTCAAGATGCTATTCTTGACGTCCACGTTCGTATAGATGAGGAAGCAATGACGAACGCGGCCAGACATAGTATGTATGAGCAGTGAAACTCCGAGCGAGTATACGAGGATTATAGGCGACGCCAACACGATAGCTGGTTAGTTCATCAGCACCAAATCATGAGCCAGCTATCATATCAGGTACCAAATAACTATGTACCTACTCGACCTGCTCATTTTCCGCCACATAGCCCCGATATCCGACCACCCTTTAATAGGTATGACTATAACCAAGCCTATCAAAACACCTATAACCAACAATGGAACCTACCTGACGAGATGAACTGGAACCCATATCCAGACTGATTTAGATCCATTTGGTTATTTTTATGATTTTTATGTTTTTATCTTTTGACTTTTTCATGTTTAAACTTATGTTATTGAATATATTTGTGTAATTTTTATTATTTTTATTATTATTGTGTACTAATATTTCATATTTAGAATTTGAAAGTGGGATATTAAGTCTCATTTCAAATTGCCATGCATGATTATATTTGTATGTATGTATATTGTCGATTGTACAAAACAGGGTAAAACAGCGCATTTTCAAAGACTGGCATTAAGTTCAGCAAAAACTACTAATTTTGATGACAAGATGACAAATAAATGTGATGTAACAACAGATGAAATGAACAAATGATATGCACCATTTATCATTCAGCATCCAAACGCCAATATGTTTGGAAACTTTGGTAAAATTTAATCATTTTTACGCTAATCACCCTCAATAATTTAAATTGTTACTGATTTCTTGCAAATGAGGGCATTGCAAGATTTTAAGTGTGGGAAGGGGTTAAATTCTTTCGGATTTTTAAAATTTTTATCTTAAACACTTGGTTACCATTAAAAATACTAGTAACGTAGTAGTTGTATTAGAATCTAGTGCTCTCTGATGATAAAGAACAGCCCTAGTCTTATATACTGACTACCCAATTCTAGTAAAATTTTTCAAAATTTTCAATTAAATGAACTCAAAATCATGTTTATACATATTTATGAACGATAAAACTAGGTGTTAACACCGAAATTATTGTTAGCTCAGAAAGGACATAAATTGAGAAACAAACCAAAATGTTAAAATTCATTTAAAATGGAATAGAGGACAATAAAAAAAGAAAATAAAAGCCAAGTGTGGGAAAAATTACCAAGTTATCTTAAAACATATGTCACATATTTCTGTAACAAATAACTGAAAATACTTTTGCTTTTTACTAAACTAAACTGTTTTACCCGATGAAAGAAAAGAAGAGATGGATCTACACGATGAATCAATTCCATCATTAAAAGGAAGTAAAGTTTTCCAAAAAAGAAACGCGCTTCTTGATTTAGGTCAGGAAGTTGTCGTCCAGACCAACTGTAGGTTGACGAAAAACCTAGAAAAGTCATCACTAAAATCAACAGGAAATTCACGGACCTCAGCATTAAACAGGGTCGCCAAGTGGTCAGATTTATCCTAACCATGAGAAGGATTTATCTCGTACAATGGGGGGGGCACCGTGCAAATTAGCTGGATAAGACTAATGAATCAGATCCCCAGAAAGGATAATCTCCTTAAAAGATCAAAAATCAGCTTTTAAGCCTGATATTACTCAATCCTAGAGATTGACCTTAAAGATTGAGAATTCAAACTCATAGAATTCGATGATATCTAAACTCAAGCTTGAACGAGAAAATATTTTGATAAAATTACAAACCGATTTGTTTTCTGAAAACCCATTTTCAATGCGTTCATTACCATTGAACGTAAAATCCTAGGAATTCACCTGGAATTCATTAGGTCACCTGAACCAAATCGGGTGTCAACCGTAAGAACGGTGGTTGCATAGCATAGTCAAAGACAGAACCTTGTGCCAGACCGGAAAATTATAAGGGTGAGCTTTACTATTGCTCCTACCAAGGATAGTAGTTGCGTCCGACACGTTATAGACCATAATTAAAAGCATGTCAGGGGACATTGCCTTAACAGTTGCTTGTTCAACGCTTTCCTTTACAACCGGACGGTAGTTTACCGAAAGGTAATGTACGGGACAAGTAAACTGGACGTGTTGCTTTCCTAATACAAGGTTAGCAAGTGGGTGACACAAAACCGCAAGTTTTGAGCTAAAATTTTCAAATCTGAAACCCACCAAACCCACAAAAATATTTTGCAAACACCGGTGAAGGGTTATTCCGGAAAACTTATCTAGGGTAAAAACTAGATTTAATTTTCAAAAGATCAAATGTTTTCATAAAGATCCAATTTCCTTAATGGATCTAAATTTTTATAGTCATGTGGGACTGTAAACCATATCGTTACTACCATTGTTTATACCGCCGTATAGAAATCACTGATGTACAAAGTGTGAAGAATAAAGAAGTGATTCTAGTATTTCAAGACGATATTGCTTGAGGACAAGCAACGCTCAAGTGTGGGAATATTTGATAATGCTAAAAACGAACATATATTTCATAGCATTATTCCTCAAGAAAGACAAGCTTTTAGTTGCAATTGTTCAATTTAAAAGTGATATTCGTTTAAATAATAAAAGGTGAAGACAAAAGACAGATTCGACGAATTGAAGACGCAAACGACCAAAAAGCTCAAAAGTACAAAATACAATCAATGAGGTTCCAATTATTGATAAGAAACGTCTCAAAATTGCAAGAGTACAAGATTCAAAACGCAAAGTACAAGATATTAAATTGTACGCAAGGACGTTCGAAAATCCGGAACCGGGACCAGAGTCAACTCTCAACGCTCGACGCAACGGACTAAAAATTACAAGTTAACTATGCATATGAATATAATATAATATATAATTAATTCTTAAAATTAATATATATATATTATATTATATTTATAAAACGTCGGCACAAGGAAACAAGCAACATGTGAGCTCTCCCAGCTGGCCATGCGATCGCATGGCTAGGAAGAAGAAAGTCCATGCGATCGCATGGCATGAAAAGTCAGGCCACATCTCTTATAAATTCGCAGTTTGGTGAGCGCAAATCCATAATATATCTTTCTCTTCTCTATTCATACGTAATATTTATATTTATAATTTATATTTTAATTTTAATTTTAATTTAATTATAATTCTAATAATAAGGGTATGTTAGCAAATGTTGTAAGGGTGTAAGTCGAAATTCTGTCCGTGTAACGCTACGCTATTTTTAATCATTGTAAGTTATGTTCAACCTTTTTAATTTAATGTCTCGTAGCTAAGTTATTATTATGCTTATTTAATCCGAAGTAATCATGATGTTGGGCTAATTACTAAAATTGGGTAATTGAGCTTTGTACCATAATTGGGGTTTGGACAAAAGAACGACACTTGTGGAAATTAGACTATGGGCTATTAATGGGCTTTATATTTGTTTAACTAAATGATAGTTTGTTAATGTTAATATAAAGATTTACAATTGGGCGTCCCTATAAATTACCATATACACTCGATCGGACATGATGGGCGGGGTATTTATATGTACGAATAATCGTTCATTTAACCGTACACGGGAATGGATTAATAGCCACTAGAATAATTAAAACAGGGGTGAAATTATGTACAAGGACACTTGGTATAATTGATAACAAAATATTAAAACCTTGGGTTACACTCAGTCGACATCCTGGTGTAATTATTAAACAAAGTATTAAAATCTTGTTACAGTTTAAGTCCCCAATTAGTTGGAATATTTAACTTCGGGTATAAGGATAATTTTACGAGGACACTCGCACTTTATATTTACGACTGATGGACTGTTATGGACAAAAACCAGACGGACATATTAAATAATCCAGGACAAAGGACAATTAACCCATGGGCATAAAACTAAAATCAACACGTCAAACATCATGATTACGGAAGTTTAAATAAGCATAATTCTTTTATTTCATATTTAATTTCCTTTATTTTATATTTAATTGCACTTCTAATTATCGCATTTTTATTATTGTATTTAATTGCACTTTTAATTATCGTACTTTTTAATTATCGCAAGTTTATTTTATCGCACTTTTATTTATCGCAATTTCATTATTGTTATTTACTTTACGCTTTAAATTAAGTCTTGTATTATTTATTATTTTACATTTGGTTTTAACTGCGACTAAAGTTTTAAAATCGACAAACCGGTCATTAAACAGTAAAAACCCCCCTTTATAATAATAATATTACTTATATATATATTTGTATTTTTATAAAAGTAAACTAATATAGCGTTAAGCTTTGTTTAAAGATTTTCCCTGTGGAACGAATCGGACTTACTAAAAACTACACTACTGTACGATTAGGTACACTGCCTATAAGTGTTGTAGCAAGGTTTAAGTATATCCATTCTATAAATAAATATCTTGTGTAAAATTTTATCGTATTTAATAGTATTTCCTGCTAAAATTTAATAGTATTTTATACCCTTTAGCTTTAACTATCAGCACTCTCAACGGAAAAGATAGTGAAGCATTAAAAATGAATGCTTATTGGTCCATTTTTGGGGTGCCTCACAGCAATTATATTGGGTTGATAATGCGTAGTCATGCGATACTCATTTAGAGAATCGGTTCATCCTTAAGAAGATTTATGTCCTCATTTGTCTTAATTTTAGAACAAACACGCTTGATTTTCGAAAGTACTTTTTCAGAAAGTATCATTTAGTCAAGATTTTTGAAAAATTTACGTTGAGGACAAAGAATCTAAATAGTAGGTATACTAAAAAAGCTTAGTAAAATTTTAAGTTAAGAACATTTTTCGAGCATCCCATAGCTAATTAAGGTGTACTACACCGTTATCTCACACTTAGAGGAACATTGTCCCTAATGTTCATTCTTAGATTTTAGGGACTAAAATCCCACACTTAGAGTTTGAACATGTCGGAAAATGTATCTAAGCTCAATATTGGGTTGGAATCCCACACTTAGTGATAAGCTTAGGATAGGGTATAGTTTAAGGATATAACAAAGAAAATAAGTAAACGAAGAGAAAGAAATGAATTACTCCCCTTGGGTGCGGTTGTGAGCCGAGGATCTGAAGGTAGACGGAGTCAGAACCATCTTCTGCTGGATTTGAATCGGTCTTATTGAAGTGTACTCAAGCTCATTATGGCGTTTTCATCCTCCATACAACATCCACCAATAACATGCAATGAAATAATCAACGGTTTCCTTGTTGTTTTATCATTATTCAAAGAGTCTCCACCACATGCATCAATAATTGTCTATTACTTGTAAAGATAGGAAACATTAATCCTAGGCAGGTGATTAAGCTTTAGGCCATAGACTCACTGATTTGCGTTTTGATGAAAAAGTTATCTGAAAACTTGAGGGTTTCAAAATTAGGTTTTTGAAAATTCAACAAATCAGTGTATGACTAAAAAGCTTAATCCCACACTTAAAGTTTTGACTGCCTTTAATTTAAGACTTTTGAAATAATGTGGCAAATAGTGCATTTAAGCTCAAGACAAGTAGGAGAAGTGAATTCGTCCTAAGAAACGTTGAAAATTTTATTTTAAGTTTCACTTTCTCATTTATTCAATTAACCTAATTATCCTAATCTAACTACTATTAAAGCTATAGAAAAATAAACATACGGGTTGCCTCCCGAGAAGCGCTTATTTTTGTTCGAGTCACGAGCCTGACTCTAGCCTTATTTCTCAGGAAATCTAGGCGGCTCCCTTGCATCCATCAGTGGACACAAGAGGTAATATTGGAACATACCGATGAGATTGAAGCGGACATAGAATAAGGTATGTCCAATGAGAGGAGAAGGTGGTTCGAAGTGAATGCTTTGTTTAACTTGAGGTATAACAAAGCTATCAACTTCTTTTACCTCCTTTATTGGAATGGGATGGTCAAAGGGGTCCTCATCACTCCATGACGTGTATGCCATTATGTATTTGAGTGATGGTTTATAGTGTAGCCCTGACGCAAAACTCGTCTTTAGTGACTTTTGGTTGGTCGTAATGTTGTACTCTAAGGATGGAGGTGAGACGATGTCCATTGACGTCTCCAATATGGTAGCAACATTAACAATTACTTCGGTGCTAGAATCCTCCATCTCTTTCTTCTTATCTAGGCTCTCCATTTCAATTTCTTCATCCACCTCCTCGTCACTCTGGTCAGGATTTTCAAATATAATTGGTTCAGAGAGTTCTTATAGAACAAAGTCCTCTCCAGTCATTAAAAGATCAAAATAAAGTGGGAGTGAAGATTGGGTTGGTGTGGAGTGGTTATTCTTCTTGTCTTCTACTTCTATCTTCTTCTCGTCATTCTCGTAATAAAAGGTGACTTTCCTTGTGGAGATGGTATTTACTTCGGCGTTCCCATCAGAAGGACATACAGACTCGTCGATCGTGAAAGTGACTTCTTCTCCATGGACTCTCAAGGTGATAGTTCGTGAATAAACGTCAACGATCGCTTTGGCTGTATTCATGAAAGGCCTTCCTAAGATGATTGGGGATTTTAAGGTCGATAAATTCCTCTTTCTATGGTTATAGTCAGAAAGAGGAATTTATCGACCTTAACCATGACAATCTCAGCTATTCCCTTAGGATATCTAGTGGATTGGTCAACCAGCTAGATGCTCATTTTGGTAAGGTTAAGGTTTTCAATTTCGAGTTTCTGGAACAGTGAGTAGTGCATGAGATTGATGCTGGCACCAAGGTCAGCGAGAGAATAGATTGTACCAGATTGGTAGATAGAACAAGGAAGGGTAAATCGTCCGGTATCCCCTAGTTTTTCAGGAAGAGTATTTAAGATAATGGCTGAACAATCCGCGTTCAGCGGGACATTGGGTACTTCGGGTACCTTATCCTTGGTTGATAGGAGTTTCCTAAAATACTTCTTACTACGAGGATATTTAGACACAGTGTCCAAAATTTTACCGTCAAGCTTGAAAGATTTCATCTTGTTATGTCTTTGCTTGAGACTGCCAGGGAATGGAACGGGTGTTTTCCCATCAAGTTTAGGTGATGACTCAAAGACTACTACCGAACGGGTATTAGTTAGTTTCTTCTCCTTAGAAGAAACTGAAGGTTGGCTATGTACCACCTTTGAGTCATTTTTAGGACAACCTAGAGAATCGAGACGTTGATTTAGCTAGCTTATTTGATTTTCAAGACTACTCAAGTGATTAGTCATGACTAAGTCAGCTGCGTCTTGGCTTGCTGTGATCACGTGGATGATTCGCAATAGGACATCGTCCGAACTTGTCTCTGGTGGGGTAGTGGGGTTGGTAGGTTGGTTATGCGAATGAGCTAGGATCTTATTGGGGTAGACAACAGAGTCCTCACATTCAGCCTCGTATACCTTGGCTGAATGTGGTTCAGTACAATTCTGGCATAATTGTACTTGAGATACATGTTGCGGGAGTTTCTTTAGCTCTTCGACTTCTTTGGTGAGGTTTTCTATTTGGTCGGAGAGAAATTTGATGGTTTTATTTTCGATAGGATCGGAGGAGGAAAACGATGTTGCTGATGAAATGTGCTCTTCCGTGTTCCAATCGTGAGGGTGCATAGTCATCTCCTCGATCAATCTCCAGGCCTCGTCAGCAGTGAATTTCATGAAGTTACCTTGAGAAACAACATCAAGAGTAGACTTGTTGTTCTGATTCAGACCTTTCTAGAAGGTCAAAATTTGATCAGAGCTCTCAAGAAGGTGGTTCGGGCATCTTCGAAGCAAGTGTTTAAATCTATCCCATGCAATGTAGAGGGATTCATCGTATGCTTGTTGAAAGTTTACGATATCATTCCTAAGTCTGATTTGTTTCGTTGGGGGAAGTATTTGATTAAGAAAGTTGTTGACATTTCCTCCCATGAGGTGATAGAGTTGGGTTCTAACCCCTCGAACCAGGTTTTTGCATGAAGAGTTAAGGAATAGGGGAACAGATATAGACGAATTACATCTTGTTCAACCTCATTTTGCTTATATGAGTTGGATAAGGAGAGGAATCTATCTAAGTGAGAGTTGGGATCGTCAATTGGTAAGTCATGGAATAGACAGTGATTCTGAATGAGTTTTATGATACTATGCTTCAGCACAAAAGATGCTCCGTTAACCTCTCGATAGAGTATCGGTCCTCCTCATCCTTCTAACGAGGGTTTTGTGATGTCAGCGAGAGTGATGCGTGCGGCCATCGTCAAACTATCAGCATGTAAGTGTGGATCTCGTCGAATGGGTACAATGTATGATATCGAATAGAAGAAAGGATGTGTCGGAAGAATTCTTAGCGGTCTAAGTAGGTTAAACCATCCTAAAGGTTCACTAATAAGGAAGTCTATTCTAAAATTTTTAATTAATCTAAATTAAGCTAATATTATCTAACCTAACTATGGTAAACTAGTAACTTCTGACAAAGCTAGTCTCAGTCAAAAGGGTCTCTTAAAAACTAACTAATCTAAACAGGCTCCAAATAGTACTATCGCTCCCCGGCAGCGGCGCAAAAAAGTAGCTACTCCTATGATATGCCCGAATAGGACGATTTATATATGCGGTGTTGTTAGGTCGTAAAACATCAATTCAGGATATCAACAGAAGAAGTTGATTGTTTAATTTATATATGTTGGGCCTAAATCTATTATTCCTTCCTATGGGTTAGCAAGGGAAAATATGACCTAGGGTCGTTCCTTGAGCGGTCGAATTTGAAACGGAGCTTATTCAGATAATTTAATAATTAAGATTGGGTTTGTACGCAATTTAGTATCCAAGACTAGTGGCCAGGTACACCTTGTGTGGAGAGGCAGGATCCTTTTGGTCCCAATAAATTGGTGACTATTCGGAAAATCCAACAACCAAGTCCAACCAGTTTATTCTAGACACCACTTTTATCCTGAATATCAAATTGTGTAAAGGCAATAGTTGGGTTGATTTGATTTATAATTGTATTTAAAATATCAAAGCAATATAATTAAAATAAGCTAGCTAGCATGCAACAACTAAGGACAGAGAAGACGTGGTTCACCATGACATAAGATAACGTAGTGTCGGGATGATTGCGAGACACTCCTTGGATAGATATACCTTAGTGTGAACACTAGATTCCCTACTAAGCAGTTTCCTGATTAGCATGTCACGAGGAACTAGGCTTTGAAGATTCTGATCGGATGGACTGTGCTCAACTCCCGACGCTTTATCTGGGTTAAGGATATAAGCGGCCTATCTTGGATGCAGTGCATACCTTGGGCGCATGAATAAAGTAGCATAGCAATATATATAGAATATCCAACCTTTCTTAACACCTTAGTGTATCACTCAAGTGAGTGGTTATGATTGTGTTTCGAATTACTTTCTGTCAATGGTTTGGTAAAATCTAAGGGTTTGTAGACAAATTAGAACCTCTGATAGTTCTCAGTCATCCTTAAAGATTTATAAGCTTAGTTTTTTATTGTAGTGCGTTAAACTCCCATTTATGATTTAAACCAGCCCTTACGATCTACCTAATAAATCCCTTAGTTATCCACAATGGACTCCATTCTCAGTGTTTCCTAGAATGTACTTCTCATATAGAGGTTCCATAATGTACTTACACCTATGGTGGTTCCATAGCTTGCAACCTTGACCATGCTCAATGGTCATATAGTACATCAACACTGTACTCTACTGTTGCAACAGTATTTTTTTGAGTCTTATACTCTTGACCAATGTCTTGATCTGGGCCTATGGTAATTCCCCATATACTTTATAGTATTTCATATGGGTTCTGTGATGACCCGAAAATTTCTGACCAAATTTAAACTTAATCTTTGTATGATTAACATTTCCGACACGATAAACAAAGTCTGTAAAACTGAATCTCAAAATTTTTGAACTACTTTTATATATTTAAATACCCTTCGGTTGTTTTCGATGATTGGCGAACAATTATATGTAAATAGATACATATATACTATAACTTGAAAAGGTAACAATGTATTAATTGTTTGATACCGTACATTAAACTTATTGGTTTAAATATCTATTTGAATATATATGATAAGTTGAAATATTTATTATTAAAATTTATTTATAGATAACTTTCAATGTGTATTTAAAAACTGATTTATATATTAAAAAGATATATACATATATATAATTTCAAGTTATTTAGTAAACGATAGTAACATTTGTTTATTTGTTCGATTGATATTTAGATAAGTTAACTAAAGCATTTAAGATGAACCAGTAAAACACTAATTTGCTACAGTATTTTCAAATTGCTACAGTACCCAAAATGCTACAGTGTTTTCGAAAATCACTAATTGCTACAGTGAAATGTGAATTGCTACAGTGAATTGCTACAGTAACTTTGCTACAGTAAAACCATTTTTAATATGAAGTAAATGACCAAAACACTTAAATGTATAAGTTATACCTCGAGTGGTATAGTTTATGGATGATTTAAGACTATATTTTGACAAAGGTACGATTCACGAAACGTAAAGTACAAGTTTTCTCAGTATACGATAGGACGTTCGAAAAACCGAAACCGGGACATAAGTTGAATGATGACATACGACTAATCGAAACAAAAATTGCAAATCAACTATGCACGGGAATAAAATATAATATATAATTAATTAATTTAAATTATATATATAATATATTATTATATTATGTCGACAAGCTAGGAGTTAAAAACATGTGAGCTGGAAAAAGAGGCCATGCGATCGCATGGCCAGATAGCCTAAAATCCATGCGATCGCATGGAAGGAGAAATCAGGCCACACTATAAAAGCTCGACCACTTCCACTTCTGATTAAAATCATTTTACTCCGTATTATTATTATTATTATTATTATTATTATTATTATTATTATTATTATTATTATTATTAAGATTAATATTATTATTAATCTTATTATTATTAGTATTATTAATAATTAGTATTATACATAAAATACTACGACGAGGTTATGAGCTTGTCACTTTCAAAAATGAGTTTTACGAGCGGGATAGAGCTAAGGAAATTATGGGTTATTACTAAGGAGGTTATGGGTAATGTTCAAGAGTATAGTTCGCAAGTCAAACATAGTGTTTATCATCTCTGTTGCGTCTACGTATTTTTCTGAAATATTGAATCACAATATTGATACGTTGAGATCTACGATTATTTGGTAATCCGAGTTTCGGTCACATTACGATGAACAACTTTATGTGCTGCTAAGGTGAGTTTCATATGATCCCTTTTACTCAATATATTTTTGGGCTGAGAATACATGCGACTGTTTATAAATACTGAAAATACTAGGTTTATATGCGTGAGTTTCATTGATCCCTTTTTAATTGCTTTTGCAATATATATTTTTGGGCTGAGAATACATGCACTTTATTTTAAACGCAATGGATACAAGTACATACTAAATTCTACACTGAGTTTGAACTGAAAATCCCTTAGCTTTGGTAACTGTTAACTGCCAGTTATAAGAACTGGTGGGCGCGAGTACTAGTATATGGATCCATAGGGCTTGATATCCCCGTCCGAGCTAAAGCACTAGCCTTTTAACGAACGTATGCTATTTGAGATGCGTACACGTTGGTTTGAGTGTATTATTAAGATGATTATACAAAGGGTACAAATTATATATACGTTAATTTTAGTTACCAGGGTGCTCAATTTCGTAGATTATTTTGATAAACGTTTCTGGATTGAACAACTGAAATCTTGTGATCCACCTTTATATACAGATTATGCGCGACATTAAAACTATGAACTCACCAACCTTTGTGTTGACACTTGTTAGCATGTTTATTCTCAGGTTTCCTAGAAGTCTTCCACTGTTTGCTTAGATGTTAAACAAGCTATGTGCATGGAGTCTTACATGACATATTTTTTAAGGAGACGTTGCATTCACCAAATCATCACCATGTATCTTATTTTGACTGCATTGTCAACGGAAATACTGTTGTAAACTATCATTTATGGTGATTGTCTATATGTAGAAATCATCAGATGTCGAAAACCTTTGATTTAAATATTCATTTATGGTGTGCCTTTTCAAAAGAATGCAATGTTTACAAAATGTATCATATAGAGGTCAAATACCTCGCAATGAAATCAATGAATGACGTGTTCGTCCATATGGATTTGGAGCGATCGTCACATTTGGTATCAGAGCGTTGGTCCTATCGAACCGGGTCTTGCATGAGTGTGTCTAACTGATAGTTGTTAGGATGCATTAGCAAGTCTGGACTTCGACCGTGTCCGCATGTCAAAAGTTTTGCTTATCATTTTTGTCGGAAATTACCTGCTTATCATTCCTAGTCTAGACACGTTTTACTACATTGACTGCATGAATAGCGTATAGACAAAATTCATATCTTAGCGTATCTGTTACTGTAAACTTTTCCTGACATCTTTCGAAAATTTCTCCGTGATTTATGGAATTTTGGTATTATATATACATATGTAAATTATGTTTTGAAGAGTACCAATCTAAATTCTATAATCTATTTCATATCAAAAATCACCTATCTAATTATACAAGATGGATCCCGTATTCAATTCAAATTCCTTAAATTCCGACAGCTATTCCGATATGGATATTCACCTGAACTCTGAAGAGAGTGTAACCGGAATGGATCAACCGATCAGCCATCACCTATTCTGGATGAATTGGGGATGGGTTCGTAGCCTACTTAATCATTAGAGACAAGAAGAAGGTGATCCCTTCCATCCACCACATTGTCCTCTTGGCGAAGAACCTGAAGCACTTACTGGCGAACCTGTTCGAGACACCATTTTCTCTCTCATTTCCAGAGTATCTCGCCACGATAATATACTATCTCAAATTCTGGATCTTATTCATCCGCTCGTCCGAACCGCCAATCATCCCGGTGTAGTATAAGAATTCAACGAGCTTCGCGCTCGGGTAGTGGCTTTGGAGAATATGGTGCAAAGGTTACAAGCACCAGCAGAATCTCCTGCATCAACAGTACCACCGGCAACAACACCAACAGTACCATTACCACCACCAACAACATCCGCATCGCAAACCTCAACTTCACAATCTGTTCCACGAGCATCAACGTCATACGCACCGTAGTTACCAAGAAATACCAGCAACAATAACCGATGAAGTATTAACTCATTTCCCCTGAAGAAATTTTATGTATATTTAATATATATGAATTTTGAAATCAAAATAAATCTTTTCGTACCAAGTTTTTATGTGTGAATCTTAACTGGTAGGTACTACTCGGTTAATTCATATTACTAATATGCTATGATGTACATCCTTCGTTAATGACTTAACCATCATTAACTACAATCTCTGTTTCCAACTCAATGAATTCCATTTCATAATAAACCATGTGTATTATTCAATTACATAATTGATTTTACATTTTCATTTTCGATGTACTAGAAACTTTCATAAAACATCATCTGTGCCTTGTAAGGTTCACAAAGATTCCACAAGCATCAACATCCTTCACCGAGAAATAAGAATAAATAATGAAGTATCGATTACATTAGCGAAATACTCCGCAAAGATTATGTAATCTTTAATGTTTTATAGATTAATCATTTCTAAGTCAAGCCGAAAATCAAATGAGCTTAATATGATAGTAACTCATTAAATCTGTATTAGATATGAAGAAAATATACATACATATATTTTCATAAAGACGGTAATAAAAAATTCTTTTGTACAAAGTATTAATTGTGAAATCTTTAACGGGTAGGTACTACTCGAGAAATATTTAAGTTCACAATTAATATGTTACACTGTACATTCTTCAATTTTGATTCAAAAATCATTAACTATACTCACTATCTTCACAATGATACACAATCATTTCATACAAATTCAATCACATATTCTGATATCGACGGATCAGAATCCAAGCCATAACTCTGAACCGGTGACATCATTCTTAGATCTCTACATCTTTCAAAGCTATACTTTGACTTCAAAACTATGCAAGATCCTTTAGCATTGTTTTTACTGAAAATAACCTTGCAATTCCTTTTCAAAGTATCCAGTATTATCAACCATTCAACCAGTCAACGACGACCTTTTAGACTTGTAATTTTGGCATTTACGTTTTCGTTACTGGGGAACCTTTCATGTTCCACCACATTAGCAGTAAATTTATCAACAACTTCATTGATCTTTGACCTTCCGAAAAATCCTTATACTCATTGAAACCGTATCATGTACTCATCCACATCTTATAACGGCAATTGCCATTACAACTACCAGGAATTAACAATCAGTATTTTGAATCTCGTAGCATTTTCTACGATAACAGTTATATATAGATAACATCGATCTTCTAGACTTACAGATTTCGAATGTGAAGTTTCAAAAAAAAAAAAACACCCCAAACTACGAAACTAGTTCTCCGAATTTTGGAAAAATGTTGATGAAGCAGCAAAAACTGTAAACGACCTTAACAGTAAAAAGTTTGATGATAAAGGATAGTGTGCTGGCAAAGCTCAGAAAAAGAGAAAGTTTAGAACTGGAAAACGGATTGAGCAAAGTATGAAAGAGGCTGTGGATAAATCACAAGGACGAAATCTGTCTTCAAAGAATCCAAATGATTCAGTATCTGCTGAAGCCATTAACGAATACCTTGCTTCCGAATCTAAACCTTTGCAGACAATATTCTTCATCATCCCCTGATATTAGAAATTCTAAGATATCATCGTATCTTTCATTATAAATATCCTCCATATTTCTGGAGATAATTTCATAATCATTCGTATCGGAAATCAATTTTCTCCTTGCGATATCTGTGTTACATCATAAAAGAAACTATTTTAGTTTCTAAATTCTTAAACTTTCAAGTTTAAAATATGAATATTTTGGAAGTGGTGTTGGGAGCTGAAGCATGAGTTAGTATAATATAATGACACTTGATCAATGTGATTATATTACAGTAAGTCATGCTGAGTTTCTAATGGAACATGATAAAGGTTCACATATCATACCCTCATCATGAACCATGTTACATAACTCTTTCATTCTATATAATCTCTAAAAATATCAAGAAAATATTTTCTTAATGATTCGGTCTTTTTCGAGGTATTCTGGTAATTTGACAAGTCAGATTGTGCTATTACCATTTCTTTCTTAGAACATCAGTTATGTTCATCTGAAACTTCATACCTACGAATTCTGGACGATTATCCGCTTGACTTAAGGTCGGGAAGAGAAAACGAAAGCATGAAGCTCCGAAATATAATGGAGAATATAAAGCCCGATAACAACCCCGAAATTACAAACTGTGTATATCAATGCGTATAGCAATATAAAGACACGGGAGAATGAAAAACACTATAACCCCAAGGTAATAGTAGAAGAAAATAACTTCCTCTGGTGGCAGATGAAAAAGAAGAATGAAGGATACGATAGCCAGGAAAATATCAAGAATCAGAATTGGATTAAGCATTTTCACAATCTATTGGGATGTATGAAATAATAAAGAAGATTATAGGAGTGTTGAAAATAAATGATACGGAAGAGGTCAATTTATAGAAAAATATCGGACGCAGCAATAGAGGCAGATTACGCATTTAATCAAAGAAAATCCTAATTTTCGCAAATTATGAAAAATCAAATCTTATTTAAATTATGAAGATTTTCTATTCCTTAAAATCCGGAAATCAATCGTTACTACATCAAGAGATAAGACGCATCTCTATTCTCCATTTCACTAGATTACGATAACTTCTCTCATATGCTTCGAGTAATTGGATTATTTTATCCATATTATTCAAACATAGATAAAACTCTATTATCAACTCATATTCGTCATTAAAACATTTTTATTGTTAGCCATGACGACCTCACTCAAATTTCGGGACGAAATTTCTTTAACGGGTAGGTACTGTGATGACCCGAAAATTTCTGACCAAATTTAAACTTAATCTTTGTATGATTAACATTTCCGACACGATAAGCAAAGTCTGTAAAACTGAATCTCAAAATTTTTGAACTACTTTTATATATTTAAATACCCTTCGGTTGTTTTCGACGATTCGCGAACAAGTATATGTAAATAGATACATATATACTATAACTTGGAAAGGTACCAATGTATTAATTGTTTGATACCGTACATTAAACTTATTGGTTTAAATATCTATTTGAATATATATGATAAGTTGAAATATTTATTATTAAAATTTATTTATAGATAACTTTCAATGTGTATTTAAAAACTGATTTATATATTAAAAAGATATATACATATATATAATTTCAAGTTATTTAGTAAACGATAGTAACATTCATTTATTTGTTCGATTGATATTTAGATAAGTTAACTAAAGCATTTAAGATGAACCAGTAAAACACTAATTTGCTACAGTATTTTCAAATTGCTACATGACCCAAAATGCTACAGTTTTTTCGAAAATCACTATTTGCTACAGTGAAATTGACTTTGCTACAGTGAATTGCTACAGTGAAAATCACCATTTTTGATATGAAGTAAATGACCAAAACACTTAAATGTATAAGTTATACCTCGAGTGGTATAGTTTATGGATGATTTAAGACTATATTTTGACAAAGGTACGATTCACGAAACGTAAAGTACAAGTTTTCTCAGTATACGATAAGACGTTCGAAAAACCAAAACCGGGACATAAGTCGAATGACGACGTATGACTAATCGAAACAAAAATTACAAATCAACTATGCACGGGAATAAAATATAATATATAATTAATTAATTTAAATTATATATATTATATATTATTATATTATGTCGACAAGCTAGGAGTTAAAAACATGTGAGCTGGAAAAAGAGGCCATGCGATTGCATGGCCAGATAGCCTAAAATCCATGCGATCGCATGGAAGGAGAAATCAGGCCACACTATAAAAGCTCGACCACTTCCACTTCTGATTAAAATCATTTTACTCCGTATTATTATTATTATTATTATTATTATTATTATTATTATTATTATTATTATTATTATTATTATTATTATTATTATTATTAAGATTAATATTAATGTTAATCTTATTATTATTAGTATTATTAATAATTAGTATTATACATAAAATACTACGACGAGGTTATGAGCGTGTCACTTTCAAAAATGAGTTTTACGAGCGGGATAGAGCTAAGGAAATTATGGGTTATTACTAAGGAGGTTATGGGTAATGTTCAAGAGTATAGTTCTTAAGTCAAACCTAGTGTTTATCATCTCTGTTGCGTCTACGTATTTTTCTGAAATATTGAATCAAAATATTGATACGTTGAGATCTACGATTATTTGGTAATCCGAGATTCGGTCACATTACGATGAACAACTTTATGTGCTGCTAAGGTGAGTTTCATATGATCCCTTTTACTCAATATATTTTTGGGCTGAGAATACATGCGACTGTTTATAAATACTGAAAATACTAGATTTATATGCGTGAGTTTCATTGATCCCTTTTTAATTGCTTTTGCAATATATATTTTTGGGCTGAGAATACATGCACTTTATTTTAAACGCAATGGATACAAGTACATACTAAATTCTACACTGAGTTTGAACCGAAAATCCCTTAGCTTTGGTAACTGTTAACTGCCAGTTATAAGAACTGGTGGGCGCGAGTAGTAGTATATGAATCCATAGGGCTTGATATCCCCGTCCGAGCTAGAGCACTAGCCTTTTAACGGACGTATGCTATTTGAGAAGCGTACACGTTGGTTTGGGTGTATTATTAAGATGATTATACAAAGGGTACAAATTATATATACGTTAAGTTTAATTACCAGGGTGTTCAATTTCGTAGAATATTTTGATAAACGTTTCTGGATTGAACAACTGAAATCTTGTGATCCACCTTTATATACAGATTATGCCCAACATTAAAACTATGAACTCATCAACCTTTGTGTTGACACTTGTTAGCATGTTTATTCTCAGGTTTCCTAGAAGTCTTCCGCTGTTTGCTTAGATGTTAAACAAGCTATGTGCATGGAGTCTTACATGACATATTTTTCAAGGAGACGTTGCATTCACCAAATCATCACCATGTATCTTATTTTGACTGCATTGTCAACGGAAATACTATTGTAAACTATTATTTATGGTGATTGTCTATATGTAGAAATCATCAGATGTCGAAAAACTTTGATTTAAATATTCATTTATGGTGTGCCTTTTCAAAAGAATGCAATGTTTACAAAATGTATCATATAGAGGTCAAATACCTCGCAATGAAATCAATGAATGACGTGTTCGTCCATATGAATTTGGAGCGATCGTCACAGGTTCATACCTTGACCAATGTATAAACACAGATAATTAATTACCTTATAATTGTCGACTTTATAAAAGGTTTTAATCACGTTTATTGGTGGGAGGACGATAATAACGAGGTTTAATATCATAGACAGAAAGCGAATACGAAACGATAATCATCCCCAACTAACATTATTAAATCATGGCAATCAATCAAACAATTACTCACACATCATGGTAACAAGAATTTCTAATATTAATAAATCACAAACGTCTAACAAGAATATTATAATGAATTAATAAAAGAAAGGATAGATATTACCGAATAATGTCGGCAGAATAACACTTTCATTTCTTCATAATATCCGTAGCGTTACAATGCTCGATAGCTTCTACTACTAACTATATACTAATCTCCTATTGATCACTAGAGAGCAACAATAGAGAGATAATTACATTTCCTAATCTCTGTACTTTTCTCTCTCTAAAATCTAGAGAGAGAAAGTAGAGAGAGAACTAATCTCCTATAAATCACTAGAGAGCGACTATAGAGAGATATTTGAGAGAGAAGTGAAGAATTGGTGTGTTGAAATGGTAGGATGAAGCCCCCATTTATAGGAAATGCTTGGTGGCAAATTTGTAATTAAATTGCTGAAAAACCCCTGGCAGGCCGTTTGGCAGTCCGTTTGGCAAGCCGTTTGCCAAGGCCGTTTTTGATGCCCATTTACCAAGGCTAGCCATTTTTGGTGCCCGTTTGCTGGCAGGCCGTTTTTCATTATGGCAAGCCATTTGGCAATGGGTGTGTTGGATCGTATCTTGTCTTTCACCGTTTTCGCTCTAAAATCTTCGTTTTAGCTCCATTTTTGACGATTCTTGAGCCCAAATGTTCGTAATTGAATATCCTACAACATGATATTAAGTAATTAAACTTTTCCAAAATTTATAAAATAAGTTATTTAAACGCGAGTTAATTGTCTTAGCCGGTTTTGCTCGTTTTTCTCGTTTTTCATCCGTTATTAGTAATTCTTGAAACATAGCCTTTGTAATGACATAATCTACCAAATGAAGCGAATAAATGCTTATTTAGATGATAAATTCAATTAATTTATCATAAATGGGGCTAATATTGGGGGTAAAAACGTGACTGTTTAGCCGATATCAGAACTCTTAAGTATAAAAACATTGGTTTATTTTTAGTTGCATTGCTTACCATACAACTAAAGTGAACCGCTAGTACGTGACAAAGAACGAACGCAGTAGCTTTTGAGTCTAAAGCACTTGGGGTAACTTTGTTAATGTATTGGTTTATTTTACTCAGTGCCAATGTATGCGCATGGGTTTTGTATAACTCATACGCATAGGCATTCGGTTTATATTTGTTTTGATTCGTGATATATAAACAATATAATAAAGACGCATGCGAAAAACATACAAACATAATATACAAGGTACATCATTATTTTAAATGCCTGCCCAACATGGGACTTAGGGCTCGAAAATATAAATACATAAACCTGCCTAAGCATAGGACTTACGGTGTGAAAAACGGAACATTGTTTACAAGTTTTCCTTTAGTAGGTTGTCGATGAGAGCGTTTTGGTCCGCAGAAAATGCAACAAGCTTCAGAATTTCAATGCATTGAATTGCTTGCTCTGGATCCATAAGACATCATTGAAGCACCTCTCTCACGACCTTGTTACGGTCATGCTCCATAGCCGTATCCACATACGCGTTAAAATTTTCGGTTACGGGGTCTGTAGTGACCCGAACTTTTTCATGTTTATATATATTAAATGAAATTGATATGTACATGATTAAGTGTTTCCAACATGTTAAACAATCAAACTTGTTAAGATTTGATTAATTAAAATAGGTTTCATATAGAAAATTGACCACCCAAGTTGACCGGTGATTCACGAACGTTAAAACTTGTAAAAACTATATGATGACATATATATGATTATATATATAATTAACATGATATTATGATAAGTAAGTATCTCATTAGGTATTTTAACAATTTATTATATACATAAAATTGTGTATATTGAATTAAGAAACTCGAAACGATATATATAACGATTATCGTTATAACAACGTCTTACTAATTACATACGAATCATATTAAGATATTGTTACACTATGTTTAATCATGATAAATGATAAGTAAACATGTCATTATGTATATTAACAATGAACTACATATGTAAAACAAGACTACTAACTTAAGAATTTCGAAACGAGACATATATGTAACGATTATCGTTGTAACAACATTTAACTGTATATATATCATACTAAGATAAATTAATATATCATAATATCATGATAATGTAATAATTTGACATCTCTTTAGATATAATAAACAATGGGTTAACAATATTTAACAAGATCGTTAACCTAAAGGTTTCAAAACAACATTTACATGTAACGACTAACGATGACTTAATGACTCAGTTAAAATGTATATACATGTAGTGTTTTAATATGTATTCATACACTTTTTAAAGACTTCAAGACACTTATCGAAATACTTCTACTTAACAAAAATGCTTACAATTACATCCTCGTTCAGTTTCATCAACAATTCTACTCGTATGCACCCGTATTCGTACTCGTACAATACGCAGCTTCTAAATGCATGTACTATTGGTATATACACTCCAATGATCAGCTCTTAGCAGCCCATGTGAGTCATATAACACATTTGGGAACCATTATTTGGCAACTAGCATGAAATATCTCATAAAATTACAAAAATATTAGTAATCATTCATGACTTATTTACATGAAAACAAAATTACATATCCTTTATATCTAATCCATATACCAACGACCAAAAACACCTACAAACACTTTCATTCTTCAATTTTATTCATCTAATTGATCTCTCTCAAGTTCCATCTTTAAGTTCTAAGTGTTCTTCATAAATTCTACAAGTTCTAGTTTCATAAAATCAAGAATACTTCCAAGTTTACTAGCTCACTTCCAATCTTGTAAAGTGATCATCTAACCTCAAGAAATTCATGTTGTTTACAGTAGGATATCATTCTAAATCAAGGTAATACTCATATACAAACTTTGATTCAATTCCTATAACTATAACTATCTTAATTCGAGTGATAATCTTACTTGAACTTGTTTTCGTGTCATGATTCTACTTCAAGAACCTTCAAGCCATCCAAGATCCTTTGAAGCTAGATCATTTCTTGTCACTTCCAGTAGGTTTACCTACTAAAATTGAGGTAGTAATGATGTTCATAACATCATTTGATTCATACATATAAAACTATCTTATTCGAAGATTTTAACATGTAATCACTAGAACATAGTTTAGTTAAATCTAAACTTGTTCGCAAACAAAAGTTAATCCCTCTAACTTAACTTTTAAAATCAACTAAACACATGTTCTATATCTATATGATATGCTAAATTAATGATTTAAAACCAAAAAACACGAAAAATACCGTAAAACCGGATATACGCCGTCGTAGTAACACCGCGGGCTGTTTTGGGTTAGTTATTTAAAAACTATGATAAACTTTGATTTAAAAGTTGTTCTTGTGGGAAAATTATTTTTCTTATGAACATGAAACTATATCCAAAAATCATGGTTAAACTCAAAGTGGAAGTATGTTTTCCAAAACGGTCATCTAGACGTCGTTCTTTCGACTGAAATGACTACCTTTACAAAAATGACTTGTAACTTTTAATTCCGACTATAAACCTATACTTTTTATGTTTAGATTCATAAATTAGAGTTCAATATGAAACTATAACAATTTGATTCACTCAAATCGGATTTAAAACGAAGAAGTTATGGGTAAAACAAGATTGGATATTTTTTGATTGTTGTAGCTACGGAAAATATTGTAACAATTCTATACAAATCATATCCTAGCTAACTTATATTGTATTATACATGTATTCTAATATATTATGTAATCTTGAGATACCATAGACACGTATGCAAATGTTTTTACATATCATATCGACCCATGTATATATATTATTAGGAACAACCATAGACACTCTATATGCAGTAATGTTGGAGTTAGCTATATAGGATTGAGGTTTATTCCAAAAATATATATACTTTGAGTTGTGATCTAGCCTGAGACGTGTATACACTGGGTCATGGATTGATTCAAGATAATATATATCGATTTATTTCTGTACATCTAACTGTGGACAACTAGTTGTAGGTTACTAACGAGGACAGCAGACTTAATAAATTTATAACAGTAAAACATATTAAAAATGTTGTAAATATATTTTTAACATACTTTGATATATACGCACATATTTGTTATAGGTTCGTGAATCGACCAGTGGCCAAGTCTTACTTCCCGACGAAGTAAAAATCTGTGAAAGTGAGTTATAGTCCCACTTTTAAAATCTAATATTTTGGGATGAGAATACATGCAGTTTTATAAATGTTTTACGAAATAGACACAAGTAAATGAAACTACATTATATGGGTGAATGATCGAAGCCGAATATGCCCCTTTTGCTTGGTAACCTAAGAATTAGTAAACCGATCTACTAATTGACGCGAATCCTAAAGATAGATCTATTGAGCCTAACGAACCCCATCCAAAGTACCGGATGCTTTAGTACTTCGAATTCGTTTTTATCATGTCCGAAGGATTTCCCGGAATGATAGGGGATATTCTTATATGCATCTTGTTAATGTCGGTTACCAGGTGTTCACCATATGAATGAATTTTATCTCTATGTATGGGATGTATATTGAAATATGAAATCTTGTGATCTATTATTATGATTTGATAATATATAGGTTAAACCTATAACTCACCAACATTTTTGTTGACGTTTTAAGCATGTTTATTCTCAGGTGATTATTAAGAGCTTCCGCTGTTGCATACTAAAATAAGGACAAGATTTGGAGTCCATGCTTGTATGATATTATGTAAAAACTACATTCAAGAAACTTATTTTTGATGTAATATATTCTTATTGTAAACCATTATATAATGGTCGTGTGTAAACGGTATATTTTAGATTATCATTATTTGATAATCTACGTAATGCTTTTTAAACCTTTATAGATAAAATAAAGGTTATGGTTGTTTTAAAAATGAATGCAGTCTTTGAAAAACGTCTCATATAAAGGTCAAAACCTCGCAACGAAATCAATTAATATGGAACGTTTATAATAAATATGAACGGGACATTTCAGTCGGTATCCGAGCGTTGGTCTTAGAGAACCAAAAAATTGCATTAGTGTGTTTTACCGAGTTTGTTAGGATGTATTAGTGAGTCTGGACTTCGACTGTGTTTTCCTTCAAAAACGATTGCTTAACATTTTTTTGTTGGAAACTATATATTATTAACATGTAAATATTATGTGATATATTAATCTCTTAACGTGTTTGATATGGTGTGATAGATGTCTACCTCTAGTACAAATCCCATTGATTCACCTAATAATAATGAAGAGTCGAATATATCTTTGGAAGATTCACAAATTCCCGAAGAGGTACCGGAAGAGGAGGAATCGGAAGAGGAGGAACCGGAAGAAGAGGAACCAGAAGAGGAGGAATCGGAAGAGGAGGAACCAGAAGAAAAAGAGGTTCTGGATGAAGAAATATTGATACCTATAGTAAATCGATTAAATAAAAGAAAATCCTCAACCAACGGACCAAAGTTAATAATGGTCAATGGTGTTTCCGCCGAGGAAGCAAAATATTGGGAAGATTACTAATTTTTCGATGAATCGGATCCTGATGAGGATTCCGATGATGTTATAGAAATTACCTCGACCCAATTTAATTAAGCGAAAGAAAATAATAAGGGAAATGGTATAAAAATAGAGAAACCCGATTCCAACCCCGATGAACTTTATATGTATCGGCAACATCCGTATTTCCTAAAATGTAACAATGACCCTGGAACCTCTAAACCACCAGGTTTTTCTAAACCATTATGGAAAATAACGGCTCGTATTAGAGGAACACCATATATTCCTAGAAAATTAGGAAAACGAACCAAGTCCGAAGAAGAAGAAACCAGTGATTCAGATTAGAGGGTTGTAATCATGTTGTGTATTATATGTATTATAGTGTACTTGTACTTTTATGTTCTATGTAAAAATTGCTTGTATTGTTTGTTAATTATCTTTTACGATTCTAATCCTTGTCTATTTTACAGTATAAAAACAAAATGGACGTTAAGGATAGACAATCAAATATTTTAGAAGACCTACCAGAGGATATGATTGAGGAAATCTTGTCTAGAGTCGGTCAGAATTCATCAGCACATTTAGTTATGGCGAAATTAACTTGTCAAACATTTGAAAGACTTTCCAGAAATGCCTTAGTTTATAAAAGGCTTTCCTTTGATAGGTGGGGTATATCACATTGGGGAGACCATAAGTTACGCCGTGTTTTCTTTAAAGCATTAAATGCGGAGAACCCAAATGCAATTTTACGCTATGGGTTAAGAACCTATTTTGACTCAACATATCCCAACATAGGATTTCGTGAATTAGAAAGAGCTTCTAACATGCAACATAAAGAAGCATGTTATGCTTACGGGTTAGTGATGTTCGCTTCTTACCAAAGTGAGAAAAAGAACATCGGATTGCAACTTTTAAATAAAACCTTCCCACAAGTGACGGATTCAGTAGTTGGGGTGAGAAACAAGGTTTTTAGATTATTGTGGGGTTGTTGGACATTACGAAACCCTCATCCTTTTGACGAAATTACAACATGCTGCCTAGCCAATGGTCATAACGGTTATTTTCCACAAGACCAAGGATGGGAAGTCGTCTTAGTAAAACCAGAATGCATGAATTGTTTCTGGACTTATGAATTACGTGTCTTTATTTTCTTTGCTGAACAACTTGCGTATTAACTAGATTTATCTTCAAAACTGTCCTGTATCATAGTGTACTATATTTCATGTTATATGTAATATAGAGAAGTTGTAAGTTTGAAGAATATTAGCTACTAAGTATGTGATATATTTCATGTTATGTGTATCATAGTGTACTATATTTCATGTTACATGTTATATGTATGTGATATATTATTATAATCAGTTTTTCATTTGAAATTGTAGTAGTTGAATTGTATATTAGCTACTAAGTATGAACTTAACGGGTAGGTAGTACCCGAATTTAAACTTATAAAATGCTAATATGAAGAAAAAGCTTTTATAAATGAGTTCATATTATGCTATGAAATACTATTGAATACTCTTAATATTCTGTATGATTAACTCGATTCAGTTGGCTATTTTGAAGGAAATAGCACCGACTACTCGACACACCATGAATATGAGCGAAGAGGAATTTCGTACCTTTTTTGCTACAAACATAGCCGCAGTACAGGCTGCGCTACATACCAACAATAACTCTGAATCTAGCAATGCAGCTAACGGCGCAAGAAATTGTGTAGGATGCTCCTACAAAGAATTCACTGCCTGCAAACCTTTGGAATTTGATGGAACCGAAGGACCAATTATATTGAAATGGTGGACCGAGAAAGTCGAATCGGTGTTTGCCATAAGTAAGTGTACTGAAGAGGACAAAGTTAAGTACACTACGCATACCTTCACAGGTACTGCATTAATGTGGTGGAACACCTATCTTAAACAGGTAGGACAAAATGCTTCTTACGCACTACCATGGTCGGCATTCAAGCAATTGATGAACGAGTAGTACCGTCCTAGAAACGAAGTCAATAAACTCAAGGCAGAACTTAGAGAGTTACGAACCCAAGGGTTCGATGTTACCACATATGAACGACGATTCACAGAGTTGTGCCTATTGTGTCCGGGAGCATTCGAAGATGAAGAAGAGAAGATCGACGCATTTGTAAAAGGGTTACCAGTAAGGATTCAATAAGATGTGAGTTCACACGAGCCCGCTTCTATACAGAAGGCAAGTCGAATGGCTCATAAACTCATAAATCAGATTGAGGGAAGAATTAAAGAGCAGGCGGCCAAAGAAGCCAACACGAAACAACTCAAGATGAAGTGGGAGGAAAACGGTGACAAGAGTCACCAGTACAACAACAACAACAACAATTACAACCACAATCGCAACAACTATCCCAACAACCGCAACAACAATCGCAACAATAACCGCAATCCTAACAATAACTACAACAAACATCCCAACAACAACAACAACTACAACAACCGTTTCAACAACAATAACAATCCCAATAACAACCTCAATAATAACAACGGCAACAAAAACCAAAAACAGCCATGTCATAGGTGTGAAGAAAATCATCAGGGGTTTTGCATGACATTTTGCAACGGGTATAAAAGAAATGGTCATAGCACGACAAAGTGTGAGGTCTACGGACCAAAGTTTAACAGAACTAAAGGAACATATAATGTCGGAATAAGTAATGCCGAAACGAATAAAAACTGGGCCACATTATTAGAAATTGCCTGAATCAGGGGAATACTAATGGGCAGGGCCGTGGAAGAGTTTTCAATATTAATGCGACAGAAGCACAGGAAGACCCGAAGCTTGTTACGGGTACGTTTCTTATTGATGATAAACTTGCTTATGTTTTATTTCATTAGGGTACGGATAGAAGCTATATGAGTAGAGACTTTTGTGCTAAATTAAGTTGCCCATTGACGCCTTTGGATAGTAAATTTTTACTCGAATTAGCAAACGGTAAATTAATTTCAGCAGATAATATATGTCGGGAGAGAGAAATTAAACTGGGGGATGAAACGTTTAAAATTGATTTAATACCAGTTGAGTTAGGAAGTTTTGATGTAATAATTGGCATGGACTGGTTGAAAAAGGTGAGATCAGAGGTCGTTTGTTACAAAAATGCGATTCGCATGATGCGTGAAAAAGAAAAACCTTTAATGGTGTACGGAGAAAAGAACAACGCGAAATTAAATCTTATTAGTAGTTTGAAGGCACAAAAACTAATAACAAAAGGTTGTTACATCATTCTAGCACATATCAAGGAAGTTAAACCTGAAGAAAAGAACATCAGTGATGTTCCCGTCGCAAAAGAATTTCCCGATGTATTTCCAAAAGAATTACCGGGATTACACCCACATCTTGTTAATGTCGGTTACCAGGTGTTCACCATATGAATGATTTTTTATCTCTATGTATGGGATGTGTATTGAAATATGAAATCTTGTGGTCTATTGTTACGATTTGATATATATAGGTTAAACCTATAACTCACCAACATTTTTGTTGACATTTAAAGCATGTTTATTCTCAGGTGAATACTAAGAGCTTCCGCTGTTGCATACTAAAATAAGGACAAGATTTGGAGTCCATGTTTGTATGATATTGTGTAAAAACTGTATTCAAGAAACTGATTTCGATGTAACATATTTGTATTGTAAACCATTATGTAATGGTCGTGTGTAAACAGGATATTTTAGATTATCATTATTTGATAATCTACGTAAAGCTTTTTAAACCTTTATTTATGAAATAAAGGTTATGGTTTGTTTTAAAAATGAATGCAGTCTTTGAAAAACGTCTCATATAGAGGTCAAAACCTCGCAACGAAATCAATTAATATGGAACGTTTTTAATCAATAAGAACGGGACATTTCAGTTGGTATATGAGCGTTGGTCTTAGAGAACCAGAAAATTTGCATTAGTGTGTCTTATCGAGTTTGTTAGGATGCATTAGTGAGTCTGGACTTCGACCGTGTTTTCTTTAAAAATGATTGCTTAACATTTTTGTTGGAAACTATATATTTTTAACATATGAATATTATGTGATATATAAATCTCTTAACGTGTTTGATATTATGTGATAGATGTCTACCTCTAGAACAAGTCCCATTGACTCACCTAATAATAATGAAGAGTCAAATGTAAATTGGAATGATTCGTGGACTGATTCACAAGTTCCCGAAGAGGAACCGGAAGAAGAGTCGGAACCGGAAGAAGAATCGGAACCGGAAGAAGAATCGGAACCGGAAGAAGAAATAGAACCGGTGGGGGAAATAATAAAACGGTTAAGTAAAAGAGAATCCTCAACCAACCGACCAAGGTTAATTATGGTCAATGGGTTTTCCGCCAAGGAAGCAAAATATTGGGAGGATTACCAATTCTCCGATGAATCGGATTCCGACGAGAATTCCGATGATGTTATAGAAATTACCCCAACTGAATTTAAAAAGGCAAAAGAAAATAATAAGGGAAAGGGCATAAAAATAGAGAAATCTAATTCCAACCCCGATGAACTTTATATGTATCGTCAACCCCCGAAGTCCTTAAGTTGTAACAATGACCCGGGAACCTCTAAACCACCAGGTTTTTCTAAACCAATGTGGACAGCGACGGCTCGTATTAGGGGAACATCATATATCCCTAGAAACTTGGCAAAACGAACCAAAACCGAACAAGAAGAAACGAGCGAGTCGGAATAAGATAGTTGTATTCGTGTGGTGTAATATATGTAATATAGTGTGCTTATGCTTTATGATATATGTAAAAATTGCTTGTATTAATAAGTATTTTTTTTATGAATCTAATTCTTGTCTATTTTACAGTATAAAAACACAAAATGGATAGACAACCCAATATTTTAAGAGACCTACCCGGAGACATGATTGATTAAATCTTGTCTAGAGTCAGTCAGAATTCCTCGGCACAACTATTTAAGGCGAGATCAGTTTGTAAGACATTCGAAGAACGTTCCAAGAATGCCTTGGTTTATAAAAGGCTTTCGTTCGAAAGATGGGGGATATCACATTGGGAAATCCATAAGTTACGATGTGTTTACTTTAACGCATATATTGCGGGGAACTCAAATGCTATTTTACGCAACGGGTTAAGAAATTATTTTGACTCAGTATATCCGAATATAGGACTTCGTGATTTAGAAAAAGCGGCTAACATGCAACATAAAGAAGCATGTTATGCTTACGGGTTAGTAATGTTCGCTTCTCACCAAAGTGAGAACAAGAACATTGGGCTACAACTATTAAACAAAACATTCCCACAAGTGACGGAGTCGGTAATTGGGGTAAGAAATGAGGTTTTTAGGTTATTACGAGACTGTTGGTCATTACGTAACCCTCGTCCCTTTGACGACGTTACAACACGCTGTCTTATCAACGGCCCTAACGGTTATGTTCCTCAAGACCAAGGATGGGAAGTAGTCCTAGTAAAACCAGAATGCATGACTTGTTTCTGGACGTATGAATTACGTGTCTTTATTGCCTTTGCTGAACGACTTGTGTACTAGCTAGAATTATCTTCACAACTATCTTGTATCAAAGTTATTGTGTGCTATATTTCATGCTTTATGTAAAATAAGCGGTATTGTAAGTTTGTAAAATATTGTATAAAAGTTTGAACGCGAAATATTATTATAATCAGTTTTTCATATAGAATTGTAGTAGTTGAATTGTATATTAGCTACTAAGTATGAACTTGACGGGTAGGTACTACCCGAATTTAAACTTATAAAATGCTAATATGAAGAAAAAGCTTTTATAAATGAGTTCATATTATGCTACGAAATACTATCAACTACTCTTAATATTCTGTATGATTAACTTGTTCCATTTTACTATTTTGAAGGAAATGGCACCGACTACTCGACACACCGTGAATATGAATGAAGAGGAATTCCGTACTTTTCTAGCTTCAAACATAGCCGCAGTACAGGCTGCGCTACATACCAACAATAACCTTGGATCTGGCAGTACAGGAAATCGTGTAGGATGCACCTACAAAGAATTCACTGCCTGCAAACCTTTGGAATTTGATGGAACCGAAGGACCGATCGGATTGAAATGGTGGACCGAGAAGGTCGAATCGGTGTTTGTCATAAGTAAGTGTACTGAAGAGGACAAAGTGAAGTACGCTACGCATACCTTCACAGGTTCTGCGTTAACATGGTGGAATACTTATCTAGAGCAAGTGGGACAAGATGATGCGTACGCACTACCGTGGTCAGCATTCAAGCACTTGATGAACGAGAAGTACCGTCCCAGAACCGAGGTCAATAAGCTCAAGACAGAACTTAGAGGGTTACGAACCCAAGGATTTGTTATTACCACGTACGAAAGACGATTCACAGAATTGTGCCTATTGTGTCCGGGAGCATTCGAAGATGAGGAAGAGAAGATCGACGCGTTTGTGAAAGGATTAGCGGAAAGAATCCAAGAAGATATAAGTTCACACAAGCCCGCCTCCATACAACAGGCATGTAGAATGGCTCAAAAACTAGTGAACTAGATTGAAGAAATAATTAAAGAACAGACTGCTGAAGAGGCCAATGTGAAGCAAGTCAAAAGAAAGTGGGAGGAAAACGGTGATAAGAATCACCAATACAACAACAACAACAATTACAACAATAATCGCAACAATTATCCCAACAATCGCAACATCAATCGCAACTACAACAAATGGCCCAACAACAACAACAACAACAACAACAACAACAGCAACTACAACAATCATCCCAACAACAATAATAACCGCAACAACAACAACAATCAGAAGCAGCTATGCCAAAGGTGTGAAAAGTATCACTCGGGGTTCTGCACCAAATTTTGCAACAAGTGTAAAAGAAATGGTCATAGCGCGGCGAAGTGTGAGGTCTACGGACCAGGGGTTAATAAAACGAAAGGAACAAATGGTGTCGGAACGAGTAATGGCGGAGCACGTAGTGTCGGAGCAAGTTATGCCAATGTAGTTTGTTATAAATGTGGAAAACCGGGCCACATTATTAGAAATTGCTCGAACCAGGAGAACACGAATGGACAAGGCCGCGGAAGAGTTTTCAATATTAATGCGGCAGAGGCACAGGAAGACCCGGAGCTTGTTACGGGTACGTTTCTTATTGACAATAAATTTGCTTACGTTTTATTTGATTCGGGTGCGGATAGAAGCTATATGAGTAGAGATTTTTGTGCTAAATTAAGTTGTCCATTGACGCCTTTGGATAGTAAATTTTTACTCGAATTAGCAAATGGTAAATTAATTTCAGCAGATAATATATGTCGGAATCGAGAAATTAAACTGGTTAGCGAAACATTTAAGATTGATTTGATACCAGTAGAGTTAGGGAGTTTTGATGTGATAATCGGTATGGACTGGTTGAAAGAAGTGAATGCAGAGATCGTTTGTTACAAAAATGCAATTCGCATTATACGAGAAAAAGGAAAACCCTTAATGGTGTACGGAGAAAAGGGCAACACGAAGCTACATATTATTAGTAATTTGAAGGCACAAAAACTAATAAGAAAAGGTTGCTATGCTGTTCTAGCACACGTCGAGAAAGTACAAACTGAAGAAAAGAGCATCAATGATGTTCCCATTGCAAAAGAATTTCCCGATGTATTTCCGAAAGAATTACCGGGATTACCCCCACAGCGATCCGTTGAATTTCAAATAGATCTTGTACCAGGAGCTGCACCAATAGCTCGTGCTCCTTACAGACTCTCACCCAGCGAGATGAAAGAACTGCAAAGCCAATTACAAGAACTTTTAGAGAGTGGTTTCATTCGACCACGCACATCATCGTGGGGAGCTCCTGTTTTGTTTGTCAAGAAGAAAGATGGTACATTCAGGTTGTGTATCGACTACCGAGAGTTGAACAAACTTACCATCAAGAACCGCTACCCACTACCGAGAATCGACGACTTATTTGATCAACTACAAGGCTCGTCTGTTTATTCAAAGATTGACTTACGTTCCGGGTATCATCAAATGCGGGTGAAAGAAGATGATATTCCAAAGACTGCTTTCAGAACACGTTACGGTCATTACGAGTTTATGGTCATGCCGTTTGGTTTAACTAATGCACCAGCTGTGTTCATGGACCTTATGAACCGAGTGTATGGACCATACCTTGACAAGTTTGTCATTGTTTTCATTGATGACATACTTATTTACTCAAAGAATGACCAAGAACACGGTGAACATTTGAGAAAGGTGTTAGAAGTATTGAGGAAGGAAGAATTGTACGCTAAGTTTTCAAAGTGTGCATTTTGGTTGGAAGAAGTTCAATTCCTCGGTCACATAGTGAACAAAGAAGGTATTAAGGTGGATCCGGCAAAGATAGAAACTGTTGAAAAGTGGGAAACCCCGAAAACTCCGAAACACATCCGCCAGTTTTTAGGACTAGCTGGTTACTACAGAAGGTTCATCCAATACTTTTCCAGAATAGCAAAACCCTTGACTGCATTAACGCATAAAGGGAAGAAATTTGAATGGAATGATGAACAAGAGAAAGCGTTTCAGTTATTGAAGAAAAAGCTAACTACGGCACCTATATTGTCATTGCCTAAAGGGAATGATGATTTTGTGATTTATTGTGACGCATCAAAGCAAGGTCTCGGTTGTGTATTAATGCAACGAACGAAGGTGATTGCTTATGCGTCTAGACAATTGAAGATTCACGAACAAAATTATACGACGCATGATTTGAAATTAGGCGCGGTTGTTTTTGCATTAAAAACTTGGAGGCACTACTTATATGGGGTCAAAAGTATTATATATACCGACCACAAAAGTCTTCAACACATATTTAATCAGAAACAACTGAATATGAGGCAGCGTAGGTGGATTGAATTATTGAATGATTACGACTTTGAGATTCGTTACCACCCGGGGAAGGCAAATGTGGTAGCCGATGCCTTGAGCAGGAAGGACAGAGAACCCATTCGAGTAAAATCTATGAATATAATGATTCATAATAACCTTACTACTCAAATAAAGGAGGCGCAACAAGGAGTTTTAAGAGAGGGAAATTTAAAGGATGAAATACCCAAAGGATCGAAGAAACATCTTAATATTCGGGAAGACGGAACCCGGTATAGGGCTGAAAGGATTTGGGTACCAAAATTTGGAGATATGAGAGAAATGGTACTTATAGAAGCTCATAAAACCAGATACTCAATACATCCTGGAACGAGGAAGATGTACAAGGATCTCAGGAAATATTTTTGGTGGCCGGTTATGAAAGTCGATGTTGCTAAATACGTAGGAGAATGTTTGACGTGTTCTAAGGTCAAAGCTGAGCATCAGAAACCATCAGGTCTACTTCAACAACCCGAAATCCCGGAATGGAAATGGGAAAACATTACCATGGATTTCATCACTAAATTGCCAAGGACTGCAAGTGGTTTTGATACTATTTGGGTAATAGTTGATCGTCTCACCAAATCAGCACATTTCCTGCCAATAAGAGAAGATGACAAGATGGAGAAGTTAGCACGACTGTATTTGAAGGAAGTCGTCTCCAGACATGGAATACCAATCTCTATTATCTCTGATAGGGATGGCAGATTTATTTCAAGATTCTGGCAGACATTACAGCAAGCATTAGGAACTCGTCTAGACATGAGTACTACCTATCATCCACAAACTGATGGGCAGAGCGAAAGGACGATACAAAAGCTTGAAGACATGCTACGAGCATGTGTTATTGATTTCGGAAACAGTTGGGATCGACATCTACCATTAGCAGAATTTTCCTACAACAACAGCTACCATTCAAGCATTGAGATGGTGCCGTTTGAAGCACTTTATGGTAGAAAGTGCAGGTCTCCAATTTGTTGGAGTGAAGTGGGGGATAGACAGATTACGGGTCCGGAGATTATACAAGAAACTACCGAGAAGATCATCCAAATTCAACAACGGTTGAAAACCGCCCAAAGTCGACAAAAGAGCTACGCTGACATTAAAAGAAAAGATATAGAATTTGAAATTGGAGAGATGGTCATGCTTAAAGTTGCACCTTGGAAAGGCGTTGTTCGATTTGGTAAACGAGGGAAATTAAATCCAAGGTATATTGGACCATTCAAGATTATTGATCGTGTCGGACCAGTAGCTTACCGACTTGAGTTACCTCAACAACTCGCGGCTGTACATAACACTTTCCACGTCTCGAATTTGAAGAAATGTTTTTCTAAAGAAGATCTCACTATTCCGTTAGATGAAATCCAAATCAACGAAAAACTCCAATTCATCGAAGAACCTGTCGAAATAATGGATCGTGAGGTTAAAAGACTTAAGCAAAACAAGATACCAATTGTTAAGGTTCGATGGAATGCTCGTAGAGGACCCGAGTTCACCTGGGAGCGTGAAGATCAGATTAAGAAGAAATACCCGCATCTATTTCCAGAAGATTCGTCAACACCTTCAACAGCTTAAAATTTCGGGACGAAATTTATCTAACGGGTAGGTACTGTAGTGACCCGAACTTTTCCATGTTTATATATATTAATTGAGATTGATATTTACATGATTAAATGTTTCCAACATGTTAAGCAATCAAACTTGTTAAGACTTGATTAATTGAAATATGTTTCATATAGACAATTGACCACCCAAGTTGACCGACGATTCACGAACGTTAAAACTTTTAAAAATGACCTGACGATATATATATATGGATATACATATGGTTAACATGAGATTATGATAAGTAAGTATCTCCATAAGTATATTAACAATGAGTTATATACATATAAACAAGACTACTAACTTAAGGATTTCGAAACGAGACATATATGTAACGATTATCGTTGTAACGACATTTAAATGTATATATATCATATTAAGATATATTAATATATCATAATATCATGATAATATAATAATTTAACATCTCATTAGATATAATAAACAATGGGTTAACAACATTAATTGAGATCGTTAACTTAAAGGTTTCAAAACAACACTTACATGTAACGACTAACGATGACTTAACGACTCAGTTAAAATGTATATACATGTAGTGTATTTAGATGTATTAAAATACTTTTGGAAGACTTCAAGACATATATCAAAACACTCATACTTAACGAAAATGGTTACAGTTACTTTTCCATTCTTTTCTTTCATCAAGAATTCTAGTCGTATTCTTACCCGTATTATATACAGCTTCAAAACGTACTTACTATGAGTATATACCAATAGACACTAGCGTGGGATTCCACTCTTGATTATGTCATGTATGACTAATCAATTTTAACTTCTACCATGAGCTAGTCAACTAACTAGAACTCCTTTTAACCCCACTCACCACTCACCAATTACCACTCATCATTCACTCCATTTCACTTCCAATTCTCTTTCTAATTCTCTCTCAACACACACACACTATTATGAACGTATTTTTCCAGTAGTTAATCATCATCTTCATCAAAAATCACTTCAAGAATCAAGCTATAATCATCATAGGAAGAACACTTCAAAAATCCCTTCAAGTTTACTAATTTACTTCCAAGCTTTCTAATCCATTCCAAGTAATCATCTAAGATCAAGAAACCTTTGTTATATACAGTAGGTTATCTTTCTTATTCAAGGTAATATTCATATTCAAACTTTGATTCAATTTCTATAACTATAAACTATCTTAATTCGAGTAAAAATCTTACTTGAACTTGTTTTTGTGTCATGATCCTACTTCAAGAACTTTCAAACCATCCAAGATCCTTTGAAGCTAGATCATTTCTTGTCACTTCCAGTAGGTTTACCTACTAAACTTGAGGTAGTAATGATGTTCATAACATCATTCGATTAATATATATAAAACTATCTTATTCGAAGGTTT
This sequence comes from Rutidosis leptorrhynchoides, assembly GCF_046630445.1. Classification (NCBI taxonomy): domain Eukaryota; kingdom Viridiplantae; phylum Streptophyta; class Magnoliopsida; order Asterales; family Asteraceae; genus Rutidosis; species Rutidosis leptorrhynchoides. The sequence goes on from NC_092335.1 coordinate 276,320,884, forward strand.
AAACTCGTAATCACTAGAACATAGTTTAGTTAATTCTAAACTTGTTCGCAAACAAAAGTTAATCCTTCTAACTTGACTTTTAAAATTAACTACACACATGTTCTATATCTATATGATATGCTAACTTAATGATTTAAAACCTGGAAACACGAAAAACACCGTAAAACCGGATTTACGCCGTCGTAGTAACACCGCGGGCTGTTTTGGGTTAGTTAATTAAAAACTATGATAAACTTTGATTTAAAATTTGTTATTCTAAGAAAATGATTTTTATTATGAACATGAAACTATATCTAAAAATTATGGTTAAACTCAAAGTGGAAGTATGTTTTCTAAAATGGTCATCTAGACGTCGTTCTTTCGACTGAAATGACTACCTTTACAAAAACGAATTGTAACTTATTTTTCCGACTATAAACCTATACTTTTCTGTTTATATTCATAAAATATAGTTCAATATGAAACCATAGCAATTTGATTCACTCAAAACGGATTTAAAATGAAGAAGTTATGGGTAAAACAAGATTGGATAATTTTTCTCATTTTAGCTACGTGAAAATTGGTAACAAATCTATTCCAACCATAACTTAATCAACTTGTATTGTATATTATGTAATCTTGAGATACCATAGACACGTATACAATGTTTCGACCTATCATGTCGACACATCTATATATATTTCGGAACAACCATAGACACTCTATATGTGAATGTTGGAGTTAGCTATACAGGGTTGAGGTTGATTCCAAAATATATATAGTTTGAGTTGTGATCAATACTGAGATACGTATACACTGGGTCGTGGATTGATTCAAGATAATATTTATCGATTTATTTCTGTACATCTAACTGTGGACAACTAGTTGTAGGTTACTAACGAGGACAGCTGACTTAATAAACTTAAAACATCAAAATATATTAAAAGTGTTGTAAATATATTTTAAACATACTTTGATATATATGTATATATTGTTATAGGTTCGTGAATCAACCAGTCGCCAAGTCTTACTTCCCGACGAAGTAAAAATCTGTGAAAGTGAGTTATAGTCCCACTTTCAAAATCTAATATTTTTGGGATGATAATACATGCAGGTTTTATAAATGATTTACAAAATAGACACATGTACGTGAAACTACATTCTATGGTTGAATTATCGAAATCGAATATGCCCCTTTTTATTAAGTCTGGTAATCTAAGAATTAGTGAACAGACACCCTAATTGACGCGAATCCTAAAGATAGATCTATTAGGCCTAACAAACCCCATCCAAAGTACCGGATGCTTTAGTACTTCGAAATTTATATCATATCCGAAGGGTGTCCCGGAATGATGGGGATATTCTTATATATATGCATCTTGTTAATGTCGGTTACCAGGTGTTCACCATATGAATGATTTTTTATCTCTATATATGGGATGTGTATTGAAATATGAAATCTTGTGGTCTATTGTTACGATTTGATATATATAGGTTAAACCTATAACTCACCAACATTTTTGTTGACATTTAAAGCATGTTTATTCTCAGGTGAATACTAAGAGCTTCCGCTGTTGCATACTAAAATAAGGACAAGATTTGGAGTCCATCTTTGTATGATATTGTGTAAAAACTGCATTCAAGAAACTGATTTCGATGTAACATATTTGTATTGTAAACCATTATGTAATGGTCGTGTGTAAACAGGATATTTTAGATTATCATTATTTGATAATCTACGTAAAGCTTTTTAAACCTTTATTTATGAAATAAAGGTTATGGTTTGTTTTAAAAATGAATGCAGTCTTTGAAAAACGTCTCATATAGAGGTCAAAACCTCGCAACGAAATCAATTAATATAGAACGTTTTTAATCAATAAGAACGGGAAATTTCAATATACCTACGACCAAAAACACCTACAAACACTTTAATTCTTCAATTTTCTTCATCTAATTGATCTCTCTCAAGTTCCATCTTCAAGTTCTAAGTGTTCTTCATAAATTCTACAAGTTCTAGTTTCATAAAATCAAGAATACTTCCAAGTTTACTAGCTCACTAAAGTGATCATCCAACCTCAAGAAATCCTTGTTGTTTATAGTAGGATATCATTCTAAATCAAGGTAATACTCATATACAAACTTTGATTCAATTCCTATAACTATTACTATCTTAATTTGAGTGATAATCTTACTTGAACTTGTTTTCGAGTCATGATTCTACTTCAAGAACTTTCAAGCCATCCAAGATCCTTTGAAGCTAGATCATTTCTTGTTACTTCCAGTAGATTTACCTACTAAACTTGAGGTAGTAATGATGTTCATAACATCATTCGATTCATACATATAAAACTATCTTATTCGAAGATTTAAACATGTAATCACTAGAACATAGTTTAGTTAATTCTAAACTTGTTCGCAAAAAAAAGTTAATCCTTCTAACTTGACTTTTAAAATTAACTAAACACATGTTCTATATCTATATGATATGCTAACTTAATGATTTAAAACCGGAAAACACGAAAAACACTGTAAAACCGGATATACGCCGTCTTAGTAACACCGCGGGCTGTTTTGGGTTAGTTAATTAAAAACTATGATAAACTTTGATTTAAAAGTTGTTCTTCTGGGAAAATAAATTTTCTTATGAACATGAGACTATATCCAAAAATCATGGTTAAACTCAAAGTGGAAGTATGTTTTCCAAAATGGTCATCTAGACGTCGTTCTTTCGACTGAAATGACTACCTTTACAAAAATGACTTGTAACTTATATTTCTGACTATAAACCTATACTTTTTATGTTTAGATTCATAAAATAGAGTTCAATATGAAACCATAGCAATTTGATTCGCTCAAATTGGATTTAAAACGAAGAAGTTATGGGTAAAACAAGATTGGATATTTTTTGATTGTTGTAGCTACGGGAAATATTGTAACAATTCTATACAAATCATATCCTAGCTAACTTATATTGTATTATACATGTATTCTAATATATTATGTAATCTTGGGATACCATAGACACGTATGCAAATGTTTTGACATATCATATCGACCCATGTATATATATTATTTGGAACAACCATAGACACTCTATATGCAGTAATATTGGAGTTAGCTATACAGGGTTGAGGTTGATTCCAAAAATATATATACTTTGAGTTGTGATCTAGCCTGAGATGTGTATACACTGGGTCGTGGATTGATTCAAGATAATATATATCGATTTATTTCTATACATCAAACTGTGGACAACTTGTTGTAGGTTACTAACGAGGATAACTGACTTAATAAATTTAAAACAGTAAAATGTATTAAAAATGTTGTAAATATATTTTAAACATACTTTGATATATATGTACATATTTGTTATAGATTCGTGAATCGACCAGTGGCCAAGTCTTACTTCTGACAAAGTAAAAATCTGTGAAAGTGAGTTATAGTCTCACTTTTAAAATCTAATATTTTGGGATGAGAATACATGCAGTTTTATAAATGTTTTACGAAATAGATACAAGTAAATGAAACTACATTATATGGGTGAATGATCGAAGCCGAATATACCCCTTTTGCTTGGTAACCGAAGAATTAGTAAATCGATCTACTAATTGACGCGAATCCTAAAGATAGATCTATTGGGCCTAACGAACCCCATCCAAAGTACCGGATGCTTTAGTACTTCGAATTCGTTTTTATCATGTCCGAAGGATTTCACGGAATGATAGGGGATATTCTTATATGCATCTTGTTAATGTCGGTTACCAGGTGTTCACCATATGAATGAATTTTATCTCTACGTATGGGATGTATATTGAAATATGAAATCTTGTGGTCTATTATTATGATTTGATAATATATAGTTTAAACCTATAACTCAACAACATTTTTGTTGACATTTTAAGCATGTTTATTCTCAGATGATTATTAAGAGCTTCCACTGTTGCATACTAAAATAAGGACAAGATTTGGAGTCCATGCTTGTATGATATTATGTAAAAACTACATTCAAGAAACTTATTTTTGATGTAATATATTCTTATTGTAAACCATTATGTAATGGTCGTGTGTAAATGGTATATTTTAGATTATCATTATTTGATAATCTACGTAATGCTTTTTAAACCTTTATAGATAAAATAAAGGTTATGGTTGTTTTAAAAATGTATGCAGTCTTTGAAAAACGTCTCATATAGAGGTCAAAACCTCGCAACGAAATAAATTAATATGGAATGTTTATAATAAATATGAACGGGACATTTCAGGGTCCGAATCCATAACCTTCAGCGCAAGGGCCGGAAGCGAAGTGCGTAGTTTTTTCAAATCTGCTTCTGCCAACTCGCGGCCCGTTATCACATCATCATTTTCCCTGCGGACCTTGTCAAGCTCAGTCCGCAAACGCTCTGTTTCTCCCTTTCGCCTGATCAACTGCTTCCACCAACTCTTGATTTTTCTTCCTCTCGTAATCAAGGCCGTTTTCATTTCAACCGCAGCAGCTTCAGCAGTTGAATGCGCCTCTTTCATGTCTTTCCTATCATTCCTCAACTGGTCAACACCTGCCTGCAGCAAACCAAGCTCAGTTTCCTTTTGCAGCGCCACTTGATACAAATTGTTGGCGCGGTGGGCGTAATTCGCAAACATGCCAAATAACACAATGTCATTTTGAACAATGGCGTCATGTGCTTGGTGGAATGGCAACGCGGAGAGTGGCTCGTGGAATTATGTTGGGAAAATTTGCTGCAGGAAGGCAGACTGCTCAGCGGCGTTTCCAAGTGTATGACCTGATCTTTTGAAGTGGCGGTTGCTTCAAGTGTATGACCTGATCTTTTGAAGTGGCGGTTGCTTCAAGTTCAGGATTGTGTGTCATCAATATGCTCTGCAAAGACATACGTAAGTTAGAACAGAGGAAACGCTCCTGCCAAACGAACAATGAGATGCTTACCAGTAACTGGAGGAGGCAGGTCGGTGGATGGCTACTCTATGGGAACAAAGTTGTCATTCCGCATGTCTTCTTTTTGTTTCAGGGTGAGCTTCTTCTTCTTGGGTTTATTCGTTTGTGGGGTTGCGGCTGCCTTGCGCTTGGTGGCCGATGTCACAGAGGCGGAAACCTCATTCTCGCCAGTTTTATCCTGCTCTAACTACTCCTCACGTTCTGTTTGCGGAAAGAGACTGCCACAATCTCCTCCATAGTTAACACCTTCTTCATCCTCATCTCTGCATACACAAGCACGCGGATTAAATATAGACATATGTGGTTGCGTAAAATAAAATGCACATATTACTATTCCTACCCTTACCATTCGGTGCGACTATTACTGGGCGCATGTTCTCCCACGGCCAATGGGAGGATATCTTTCCTAGCCACAACATCACATTTCCATACGCGCGGTGGACAAGATGTGCGATCGCGCATTCCACAAGCAGCTTGGTTTACATCTTTGGCTATGCAATCGCACAATACCAAGGTCTGCGGGTAATTAGTACCCACAACGGTTTGGTCGATGAAGAAAAAGGTTTCCTTCCATTGGCCAACATTGGATTTGGGGGTTTTTGTAAAGTTTTGGCGTGCGAAAATGATAAACCAGGACTTATGATGGGAGGCAAGGTGGTATAAATGACAAAACACATTGACCATTGGTACTTTGTTCAACGCCACACACCACATTTCGAAAAGGACGATCTTTCCGATGGCATAAGGATGCAATTGCCATAATCCTACATGATAATGATCTAGAACGCCCAAAAAGAAGTCCGACGGTGGTACCCTAAAGTTTCTGTGTTTAAAGGCGTGTTCATAAATGGCTACTTTATTCTCCGGTGGTTCATGGGCATGTTGGTTGGCAAGGGGGCACCGGGTTGTATTGTTTTAACGGTGGGTATTGTTTAACTAGGGAATCTATGTGTTTCTGCTCGATAAAGGATACTACACTATCTACAAAGGTTTCTGTTGCTTTCGTCATTTAATAAAAGTTATCGGAGGAGTAACTAACCTGAAAAACTTGGCAGGAATGTTTATAAGGTGGTCCGAATTTGTTGTGGCAGCGTATCGGAGATGATTTGGCAGAAGAGTGGAAATGAGGGTTTTTTCCGTGTATTTATAGGCAAGAGTGGGATGACAATGTCATCATGGGTGTGTTTAACAACCCGTTCATATCGATTATAAACGAATTACAATAGTTGATTTCATTGCGAGGTATTGACCTCTAAATGGTATATTTTACAGACATTGCATTTATTTCTAAAAGACAAACTTTCATTACATCAAAAGTTGACAGGCATGCATACCATTTCATAATATATCCAAACTAATAATGACTTAATAGTAATCTTATTGAATTCAATGACACGAATGCAACGTCTTTTGAAATATGCCATGAATGACTCCAAGTAATATCTCTAAATGAGCAAATGCACAGCGGAAGATTTCTTTAATACCTGAGAATAAACATGCTTTCAAGTGTCAACCAAAAGGTTGGTAAGTTCATTAGTTTATCATAAACATTCATTTTCTTCACTTTAATAGACCACAAGATTTCAGATATTTAATTGTACACGTAACCCGAGTACAAAATGGTACGCATAACCTGCGAATTAAAAATCATTCATATGGTGAACACCTGGTAACCGACATTAACAAATGCATCTAGAATATTCCCAAATATACAGGTACACTCATCTGTATATAAAATCAAAGTACTAAAGCATCTGTAACCCGGATGGGACGTGTCAAAGTCCATAGATCTATCTTCAGGATTCGCGTCAATTTGGGGGTCTGTTCCAAAATTCTTAGGCTACCAAGCTAAAAAAGGTGATATCCGGTATAATAATTCAACCATAGAATGTAGTTTCAAGTACTTGTGTCTATTTCGTAAAACAGTTATAAAAGCAGCGTATGTATTCTCAGTCCCAAAAATATATATTGCAAAAGCATTTAAAAAGGGAGCAAATGAAACTCACGATACTGTATTTCGTAGCAATAATGCAAATGACGGCACTGAACAATGCAAGGTTGGCCTTGGATTCACGAACCTATATTAAGTATATATATTTTTATGTTGGTCAATATCTGTCTAATAATTTAGGTCAAGTCATTGTGTATCACAATCCTAATGCTCAAGATCGATATGCAGAAGTCAACAAAAGTCAATTTGACCCAAAATGATTTACAAAATCTATACATGTTTATTATATAACTTAAATAGTCATTTTATATATTTAAATATATTTATCGGATTATATTAGAGTAAATAATATAAACCATTTATTAATAAAAATTTATATAAAAATATACTTTTATATATCTTAAGTAATAAAAATTATAAAGTACATTTAATATCATAAAAATATAGTGGTATGTATTATTAATGTAATTATATTACATGTGGTAAATTATCTTTGTATCACATATTCATTTGATAAAATAATATTGATAATACGTAAAAGTTGTATTATTTTGTAATAATAATAGTTATTATTATTCTACTAATAACTATGTTTATATTTACTAAATTATGATAAATTGATAATTCTAATTATGATAATTTTAATAATAACGATACCTTTTAATTTTAACAGTAATAATAATAATATTTTATAAAAATAATAATTTTACTCAAAATGATAATCTTTATTAATAATAATACTAAAATGATAATAATAATAATGATATTTTATAATAACAATGATATTTCTATTAAAAATGATAATTTTAGTAAAAATGATAGTTTTAACATTAATAATACTTTTAATAATAATAATACTGATAAAGATAATGAAAACGATATTTTTCTCTAAATCAATATCTTACAATATTTTAATTTCATCATGATATTTATTGATCAATCCATAATTAATGATGTTACTTAATCACGGATTGAGTGCAATAAGATTGTAATGGAGGATGGGATGTTTGATGATTATTTTGGGCCCCGATGATCGTTTTTCACTTTAACTATCAAGTGATCAACCACCCCGACCCGGTCTTGATTGTTAATTAGCTTAATTCACCTTTTCGCAATGTAAAAATCCCTTGGGCAAGATCACAAGTGGAAATTACAAAGGCTTAGGCAAAATGGCATAGAATCAACAACCTATAAATGAGAGGCCTAGCTCCCTATTTATAGGATTCGAAATATCCGCGGTCTGCGAGTTACATAACTATCCGCAGAAACTCAGCGGATTAAATCGCGGTCTTGTATTAATGCGAAAACATAACCGCGGTACTCATTTTCAGCGAATATTGCACCGCTTTGCGTTATAATTCGTGTAGTTCTGCCTTTGGCTTTTAGCAAATAAAATATACATATACAATGCTATGTATATGATCAAGTCCCCCCAGTTTATTATGATACATATTGCGAAACAAATGTATCATGATAAACTCTAAAAAATCGCAGTTATCGCAGCCAATATTCGCATTGAAGAATTTCGCATTAACCTAGTTACCGTTATAGGAAAAAGTTACCGTTTGAGTTGTCACAACGGTTAATTAACATAATTAACCCCGTCGCCTATATATATTGTGACCTGAAATCACAAATTCATTTCTCATTTTTCCAAAGTATTAGAAAATTTCTCAATTCATCAATCAACCTTTATCATTTTAATTATTACGTGCAGCTCGTATTTAATTTGATATGAAGATTAACGAGTTAGATAGGAAGGCTGATCCAAAAACTCTGATCACCAAACTATTAATAAGCCCGGAAGCTAAATCATCATCATCAAAAGAAAAGCAACCCATTCCAGTCGTCGATTTAACCTCCAAATCTCCCTCCACAAAGCCGAGCTCTACCAAGCGGCCGTTACAAACACCGCCGTTTTCGCAAAGCAAAAGACATAAACAACAGGAGACCCCCCCCCCCTCACGACAATCCAGTTATATCAGAAGGGGACCAGCAAACTGGTATATTGCGGATTGTTATTGCATACACAAAATATACATTAGTTTTATTTCGCCGACTAACCAACAATGTTATTTTGCAGGCTATTCTTCTGGTGATCCTATCTTTGCTAGCCCGAACACTCTTGATCATATCATCGAATTGTTCCGCACTCCACCTGACACTTATGGAGTGCGGATTGACGGTTTAGCAGGATACACTTATGCTTCAGCTGCTGCTACTCTGGATCAACGGCAACAAATGAAGTTAGCAATCCCCGGCGAGCTTCGCCGCGAGTTCTCTAAACTCTCTGCGCTGGACACGCATAATAGTTTTGTTCAAAATTTCTACATGTGCTTCAATTCAGCATATGACGTTATATGCCGTCAGGAACAATTTTTCAATGTTCTTGAAGCTAAACAACTGAAGTATAATGATGAGAAGATCAAAGCTGAAAACAGCAAAAACGCTGTGTTGATCTCTCCCATGAGCTCACCGCAGCCAAAACTACCATTGATGACTTGAAACAGCAGGTTTCTGCTGCGACTGAGAAAGAAAAACAACTGCAAGACACCATTAAAGCATTGTCAGAGGATGTGACGAAGCTAACGACAGAGTGAGACAACGCTCTTGCTGCTAAAGCCTCTGCGGAACTTGAGTTCACCAAGGTTCGCCAACATCTCCCTGAACTGGCTAGAAAGATTATCAATTCCAAGCCTGTTTCTGTAAATTTTTCAATATTTGCCGCCGCATTAAGGCTATGCGAGAGGGTTGAATTTATGGATGAGATTGCTATTCGCTGCCCACTGCCAGACCCGCTACCATCTGCAATAGCTGATCGCCTTTGCTCACTGGAAGACGCGAAATCAGCATACGCGGTTGCTCAGTAGGGCATAGCCGAAATTCCCCTCCCCAAGATAGCCGCAATAAGTGAGCAAGAAGATGTCACTGCAGATGACATCATCAAGCTTGACTTAACCAAGGATTAGCACGCACTTTGTATAACAGCACGCAGCTGCCTCTGCGGTATTATTAATAAAATTTCGCTGTTTCATATTTTTGCAAGTACTTCTATTTTTATAGCGCTTTCATTATCAATATTCATAACACAAACTTGTCCTTTGCAATTTCCAACATATATTATTGTGCACATAATAATGTGTACTTTTGCGAAACAATCTGTATGCGTATATTCTTATACGTTATGAATCTTCTAAGTCCGCCGAAACGATCCTTAGGCAATTAATTAGCATTGCAAAGCATCTAAGCATTGGCAAAATCAAACACTTAGGATTTAAAAATTCCTTTCACAATAATTCGCATGCAAAAGTGGGCAATTTCATCACTTTGCTATTTGAACACTGCAAAATACTATAATCATTATGAAACAATCTTTAAAACATTTCATAACTATTCGCATTTCATATATAAACTTTTCGCATACTTTTACAAGTGTTTATTTTTGAAATTTCGTCAAGTGTGATCAAGATTTGCAAAAAATTAAAAACAAGAACACTTAATAAGTACATCAGCCATATGCTTTGTATCCAATTTCGCACGTTATACATATACATCTGATAGTTTCCACAAAACTATGCATAATATCGCTTTAACAAAACAGCATGCCACGCATTAGGTAAAACTCGCCCTTCCATATCTGCGAGCTTATATGAACCTGCGGCATTAATTGCCACAATTTGATAAGGGCCTTCCCAATTAGGACCCAACTTGCCAAGCTTTTCTGCTCTGCTTGTTTCATTATTTCGCAGCACCCATTCGCCTATAGCGAAAGACAAAGCACGCACTCTTTTATTATAATACTTTGCAATTTGCTGCTTATTATTCGCTTCTCTAATAGCAGCCATTAATCTCCGCTCTTCTATGAAATTTAGATTTTCGCTCAACGCAGCATCATTTGCTTCACCATCAAAGTTAGAAATTTGATGCGTTGGTACCAGAATTTCTGCGGGGATAACTGCCTCAGAACCATATACCAAACTAAAAGGTGTTTCGCATGTACTCTTTTTGAAAGTAGTGCGATGTGCCCATAACACATTGGGTAATTCATCTACCCAACCAGTTCGCCTTTCACATATCCTCTTTTTAATACCGCTCACAATATCACGGTTAGTTACTTCACACAGCCCATTGGCTTGCGGGTGCGCCACTGACGTAAACTTTTGTATAATATTTAAATCATTGCACCATGTCTTAAAAGGATCTTTCGCTATTTGAGCACCATTATCACTAACCAATTCTCGCGGAATGCCAAATCGGCAAACAATGTATTCCCATACAAAATTTCGCACTTGCACACCAGTAATAGTGCGAACCGCCTTAGCTTCAACCCATTTGGTGAAGTAATCAATCGCGACAATCAGGAATTTAACATTTCCAGGGCCTGCAGGAAATGACCCTACAATGTCAATAGCCCATTTATTAAATGGCCATGGTGAATTAACAGGGATCATATCGTGCCGCGGCATTTGATTCTGTGGAGCATGCCTTTGGCAAATTTTACAGCGTTTAACAATTTTTGCTACATCGCGGTATAGGGATGGCCAAAAGTATCCCATTCGCATAATTTTTGCTGCGATAGTTTTGTAGCCTGAATGCAGTGCACAAGTACCATTATGTACTTCTTCAACAATCATTTCTGCCTCGATTGGGCCAACACATCGCATCATTGGTCCGCAGTATGATTTGCGATATAAAATATCATCTTGGATGATATACATCGGTGTTCGCTCTCTTACTAAGCGGGCTTCACGACCATCATCTGGCAGAATATCACTGCGGATATATTGTAAAATTGGGTCCATCCAATTTTGCTGTTCTTCTGTAACAGATGCAACCATTAAGTCACTATCTATTGATTTACTCGGTAATTCCTCAACCCATACTTGCTTTTGAAAGTGCGAGAACGTTAAAGCAGCCAATTTGCTCAACACATCCGCCTTTTTGTTTTGGCTTCTTGGCACTTGCGCGAGTTCGAAATGCTCAAATCGCACTGCCATTTCTTTCAACAACTGCAAGTATTTCTGCATAGAGGGATCATGCGCGTCAAAAGATCCGTTAAACTGATTCACTACTAGCCGTGAATCCGTAAATGCACGTAACTTAACAATATTCATTTTTCGCGCAATATTTAAACCTGCAAGCAATGCCTCATACTCTGCCTCATTATTTGTTACGTCAAAATTAAACCGCAGAGCATAAGTATGCTCTTCACCGCTTGAACTTGCCAAAACTAATCCCGCACCTGCACCTTCTGTGCACGAAGCACCATCAGTAAATAAATCCCAAGTTTCACCGTGTTCAGGTTTTAGTGCGGTTCGCTCATTAATCACCTCCAACTCTCCAGATAGTTCAGCGAGATAATCCGCCATAACTTGCCCTTTTTCAGCGCTACGCGGAAGGTAAGATATTTGATAAGCACCTAATTCTACCACCCATAATGCGAGTCTACCAGATATCTCTGGCTTTGTTAAGACTTGCCTGATTGGTAGATTAGTTAATACATGCACGGGATGCCCTTGAAAATATCTTCGTAGTCTTCACGTTGTTAAAATGAGCGCATAGACAAACTTTTCAATCGGCGCATAGTTTATTTCACTTCCCGTAAGGGCTTTACTAACAAAATACACTGGCTTTTGTATTTTGTTCCTTTCCGCGATCAAAACTGAGCCAAAAGCTTCGTTTGCTACTGAGATATAAAGATAAAGAGTTTCGCCATTACCCGGCGCTGTTAGTGTAGGCAAAGTTTTTAACAACTTTTTCATCTCCTGAAACGCGGATTCTGCTTCGCTGGACCACACAAAATTCTTTTGCTTCAAACAACCTTTTAAGGTTTTGAAAAATGGCAACTGCCTTTTCGCGGCTTTAGACGAGAAACACGTTAATGCGGCTAGCTTTCCCGTCAAACTTTGCACTTCTTTGACCGTTTTCGGTGCGGTCATATTTTCTATAGCCGCGATCTTTTTTGGATTAGCTTGAATACCCTGTTCTGTAACAAGATATCCCAAAAATTTCCCTTCTGTTTCGCCAAAACTACATTTTAGCGGATTAAGCTTCATGTTTATTTTTCACAGTCTGTCAAATGTTTCACGCATATCTTCAATGATTCGCTCTTGCGTCATGCTTTTGATAACTAAATCATCTACATAAGCTTCAAGATTACGCCCTATTTGTTTATCAAATGCGGTATCAATCAACCGTTGATTTGTCGCGCCTGCATTGATTAAACCGAAAGGCATCATGATATAACAATATATGCGTTTGCCCGTATGAAATACGGTTTTATCTGCGTCTTCTTGTGCCATAGGAATCTGATGATAACCTCTTGCCACGTCCAAAAAACATTTATACGGAAAAGCATGTAAAGATTCCACCTTCAGATCAATTTCTGGAAGCGGATAGTTATCCTTCGGGCACGCTTTATTCAAATCTTTGTAATCAATACACATTCTCCAAGAACCATCAGGTTTCTTCACCAATACTGGATTTGCAATCCATGATTGGTATTGGACTTCGCGCAAAATTCCGGCTCTCACCAATTTTGTTACTTCTTCACACAACCATTTTACGCGGTCTGGGGCCATACCCCTTCGCTTTTGCACTACAGGTTTTAGAGCTGGATTCACATTAAGCCTGTGTTCTGCAATATGACACGGAACACCAGTCATATCGTTTTCGCACCAGGCAAAGACATCCATATATTGGACAAGTAATTGCACGATTTGTTTTCTAGTATCCGCACTAACATTACGTCCTACTTTGATTTTCTTATCTGGAGATGCGGGATTAATTATTTCCATACATTCTGCACCATCAACAGGTTCTTGCCCTGTGGTTTTTACGTTAACAGCCGCACAAATAGGCATAATGCTCATTGAACATATTGTGGCAATTCCCTTATACGTTGGAAACTTAATCTTGTGAAGACCCGTCCTAATCCATCCGGATGAAATCCATATCGATTATAAACGATTCACAACAGTTGATTACATCGCGAGGTATTTGACCTCTATATGACACATTTTACAAGCATTGCATTCAATTTTAAAAGACATTCTTTCTTTATAACGAAAATTGACGGCATGCATACCATTTCAGAATATATCCAACTATAATTGACTTAATAATAATCTTGATGAACTCGACGACTCGAATGCAACGTCTTTTGAAATATGCCATGAATGACTCCAAGTAATGTTTCTAAAATGAGCAAATGCACAGCGGAATATTTCTTTCATACCTGAGAATAAACATGCTTTCAATTGTCAACCAAAAGGTTGGTGAGTTCATTAGTTTATCATAAATAATCATTTCATAATTTTAATAGACTACAAGATTTCATATTTCCATTTCTCATAAACATACGCCCCATGCATAGAGACAAAAATATCATTCATATGGATTGAACACCTGGTAACCGACATTCACAATATGCATATAAGAATATCCCCATCATTCCGGGATCCTCCTTCGGACATGATATAAATTTCGAAGTACTAAAGCATCCGGTACTTTAGATGGGGCTTGTTGGGCCCGATAGATCTATCTTTAGAGTTCGCGTCAATTAGGGTGTCTGTTCCCTAATTCTTAGATTACCAGACTTAATAAAAAGGGGCATACTCAGTTTCGATCATTCAACCGTATAATGTAGTTTCAATTACTTGTGTCTATTTCGTAAAATAGTTATAAAAACATCGCATGTATTCTCAGTCCCAAATATATATATATTGCAAAAGCATTTAAAAAGGGATTAATGAAACTCACCTAATTTATTTTGTAGTTAAAATACATATGACTATATTGAACAATGCAGGGTTGGCCTCGGATTCACGAACCTATATCAATTGTATATTTATTAAAACATATAATCGTAATCGAGCAAGTTTATATATATTATTATTAATAATATACTTGTTATATTTCATGTTATTTGGATCATTTTAATATATTTAATTTATATATTTTATATAGTTAATATTTATCATTATTTATATTATACATATATATGTAAGGTTTTATATATGATAACAATATATATTTGTGTATTAACTGATACATTTTATATATATAATTTAGTAATTATCATTTTAATAATAACCATATAATGATACGTAATATTAATATTATTGTAATGTATTGTTGTATAAAATATCTATTTGTAATAATACCAGTATTGACAAGAATGATAATAGTAATGATAATAATAATAGTAATAATATTAGTAGTAATAGTATCTATTTTAATGTATATGGTAATCTTAATAAAAATGCTAATTTTGATAATTTTAATTAAAATGATACTTTTAGTAAATGATAATAATATCAGTGCTAATAATACATATCAGATTTATCCTAAGTTTCTTATAATTTCTAAACTTATGACTACAGTTTCTATAACTTAAATTTGTAATCGTATTCATAATTGTACCTATATTCAAATAATTATGACCATTTTTCATAATTTTTATCGTATCACTTTTATTATTAATTTTGTAACATGAATGTTGTTAATATGTTCATAATCATCTTAATGACGATAATCATAATATTACAATAATAATCATAATAATATTAATAATAATAATAATACTAATACTAATACTAGTAATAATAATAATAATAATATAGTGATAATAATAATAATAATAATAATAATAATAATAATAATAATACTTAATGATAATATTAGTAATAATAATAATGATAATACTATTAATTAGATAAATGATAATAATAATAATTATACTTTAATTCTTAGGAACTAATAACACTTATCTTAATAATAACCATAATCATAATCAATAATAATGATAACAATAATAATAATAATAATAATAATAATAATAATAATAATAATAATAATAATAATAATAATAATAATAATAATAATAATTATAATAATAATAATGAAGTAATAACAACAACAATAAAAGACTACTACCTCACAAGAATAGGTTCCAAAAAGAATATAATTGCCCTTGCCCGGACTCGAACCCGAGACCTCTCGGATACACACAAACAACCTTTACCAACTGATCCATTCGATTTTTACTGATTATAACTCTTCTAAATATTATTTAACCTATTAACTTCTGTTTCCCTTTCATCTTCTCTTCAAACATATAAATCGGCCAAGACAGTTTTAAATTGTCCCAATTAAGATATTTTAAAACATTTGTAAATAATAGAAATCAGATGTCAGATGTTAGCATTAAAAGGAAAACGAGAAAAAAAATAAAAAATAAAAAAATAAAAATAAAAACTGCTACTGCAGTCTCGACGCATACAGAAAAAAAAAATCTTGATTTTTAATTAGAGATCATTTTAACAAAAACTTACTTCATGAAATAGGTTGCAAAACCCCTTTAGAAACTATCTGTGTACCTAATCGAATCTGAAACATCGAATTAAAAACGAATTTTGAGAAGAACTATTATTTTGACTTTTGAAAATATATCTTTGACTTCGAAATTCGACTTTGATTTTATGAATTAAGAACTGAAACTTTATATATAGATTAAATGAAGGATTTCTAACAATCCTCCACTTATAGATTTTTAAATGCGACACAGAATCGTGATTTGGCTCAAAAGTTGAAGAACGGGTTTTGCAGTCTGTTTAAAAAAAATATTATTAATTTAACTAATTTAACAGTATTGGGTTGTTGAAATTGATATTGGAAATGGAAGGTATTTCGAATGGATCCAATATTACAATGAATTAGTCAATCTTATAATGGAATCAGTCAACAGCCAGTACAAATATAACAGGAATTAAATAAGAAAAAAATATATAAAAGCAGATTACGTTATCTACTGAGTTTGGATGTTTTCTATTGATTGAATCACAATAGGGGACAGAAACAAGATAATGCTACAGATTGAGAGCTACTGATAACAGATCATGATTCCAAATGAGTACGTTCTATAATATAATGTATATTAATATATTAATTATTAGTAATTATAATTAATTAAAATCCTATTAATAATTGAATTAATAATAATAATAGTAATAATAATAATAATGTTAATATTATCAAATAATACTAAAAATGATACCAATAATAATTTATAATAATAATAATACTAATTATTAATGGTAATAATAATATCCAATAATAATACTAATATTAATCATAAATACTAAAATTAAAATTTTATTATTAGTTATAATACTAATGATATTAATAATCTTAATAAAGATAATAATAATACATAACCATTTATAGTAATTAAAATTATAATCTTACTACTAATTATGATATGAATAATGATAACAACAATACTAATAACACTAATATTAATAGTAGTTATGTAACAATTCAGTTGTATCAATTTCATATTTATGTAATATACAAAATATTAATAATAACTTTGTTATTATTATTAACTACATATTCTAATAATAGTAGTGAAAGTAATATTAATATTAGTAAACGTAACAACTTAATTGCATTAGATTTCTTATCTATATCTATTATCTATAACAGTATAACTAATACTGATATTAATTATTAATATTAATATTAGTATTAATAATAATAATGAAAGTAATAAAATCTTATTTAATTTGTTTAATAATATATTGTTAATTATGTAATATTTAATAATCATATAATATATTATATAGTAACTTTTACTGAATCTTTATCATTTAACTATATATATATTATTTAATAATATACATAAATCTCATATGTCTATATATTCATTTTAAATTTTACTTAATTATTTTGTATCTTATTTAACATATCTAATTCCAATGTTTAAATTATATTTTATAATTTTAATTACTACACATATTTATATTTACATATATATATGTACAATTTTATTTACAAACAATGGTTCGTGAATCATCGAAATTAGTCAGAGAGTAATTGATTACGTGACTATAGTTCCAAAACTTTTGAGGTTAAAAATTACAGACTTTGCTTATCGTGTCGGAAACATATAAAGATAAAGTTTAAATTTAGTCAGAAATTCCTGGGTCGTCACAGTACCTACCCGTTAAAGAAATTATGTCCCGAAATTTGAGTATGGTCGTCATGGTTAACAATAAAAATGTTTTCATGATGCATATGAGTTGATAAATAGAGTTTTATCGTTATTGATTAATACAGAAAAAATAATTCGATTATTCGAAGAGCACGAATGAAGCTATCACAATAAAGTGAAATGAATAAATGAAGTTTTGTTTTAACTTTTGACGTTGCCTGGGTTGAATTCCGGAATTCAAGGGATTTAAAAGAAAATCTTGGAAATCTATAAGATCTTATTCTTCGGCGAATAAGGAAATTAAGATCTCTCTAATTAAATACGATGATCTGCTTCGATTACTCTATCTGATATTTCCATTATAAATTAAACTCTTCCGTTCCATTATTTTCACCATTCCTATACTTTCCTTCTTGTTTCATACATCCAAAAGATTCTGAAAGTGCTTAATCCAGTTTCGATCCTTGTCATTATCCTTTCTATCGCAACAATCATACTCCTTTTCCAACTTTCACCAGAGGAATCTGCTTTCTTCTACTTCACCCTTGGGGTTATAGTGTTTTTAATTCTCCCGTGTCTTTATGTTGCGATAAACATCGACATACACGATTTGTAATTTCGGTGTTGTTGTTGGGCTTTATATTTTCCCCTATGTATTGGAGCTTCATACTTTTGTTTTCTCTTCCCAACTTTAAGTCAAGCGAATAATGGTCCAGAATTCGTAGATATGAATTTCGAAATGAACATAGTTAATGTTCTAAGATAGAAATGGTAATAGCACGATCTTGATTCGTAAAATTACCAGAATATCCAGGAAAGATAGAACTATCAAGAAAAATATGTTCTTGATATGTTTATAGATTAGACAGAACGTAAGAGTCATATAACATAGCACATGATGACGTTGTAATCTGTGAATCATCACATTCCATTTAGAAACTCAGCATGACTTACTGTAATATAATCACGTTGATCAAGTGTCATTATATTATACTAACTCATGCATCAGTTCCCAACACTACTTCAAAAACATTCATATTTTAAATTCGAAAGTTTACAGAATATAGAAACTAACAGTTTCTATATGATGTAACACTGATAGCACGAAGATATTAATGATTTCAGATAAGAATAGTTATGAAAATATATTCAGAAATATCAAGGATATTTATAATGAAAGATACGATAATATCTCGGAATATCTAAGATCAGAGGATGATAGAAACTATTATCCGAAAGGGTTTAGAGTAAGGAGCATGATATTCACTAAAGACTTTAGCAGACATTGAATCATTTGGATTCTTTGAAGTCAAACTTATTCTTTGTGATTTTTCCACGGCTTTCTTCATAGTTTCGCATAATCTACTTTTCGGTACTAAATTTTTCTATTGAATGTTTCCAATATAATGACACACAGGAAGCACGAAGAGGTATATAATTTCGGACGAGAATATTTATGAAAGTATCCTCAGAAATATCGAAGGTATTGATGATGATATTTTGGAATTTCTAAGTTCGATGGTTGATGGAGAAAGATTTTCCGCAAGATTTTAACATGACTCCGGAGCAAGATATTCTCTAAAGATTTCAACGGATCCAGAATTACCTGAATCCTTGGAATATAGGGTTTGGTCCTTGTATTTGTCCTTGGTCTCCTTCATGGGTAGCTCAATCTGTTTTTCAATACCCAATTTCGAGCGTTCCTAACACTCCTTTCTTTATCATCAAACTTTTGGAAGTTTAGACCATCTACCATTATTCTATTTCTTCTGCATTTAATGCTATGATATCTGAATCATCGGTTATTAATCCGAGGTGGTTTCAGGAAAATTATGTTTTTAGATGATTAAACGCTGATGGTAATATGGTGGAATATGAAAGGTTCCCTGGTAACAATAAAAGAGCACGCGTATATATCAACGTTATAATAAGGTTGTTTCGTACGAAAAGTCGAAGTTGTCTTGCTGGAGCTGTGACAAAATTTGGCTATTTTGAAGAAGAACTGCAAAGTTATTTTGGGTAATAATAACACTAAAGAAATTAGCACAGTTATGTATTGAATGTTTACTCAGTTTTCGAGAGTCTTTCAAGTGCATTACTATATGCATCAATCTTTTCTTCCGTAAATGAAGTGCGGTTGGTTCATCCTCTCGATTGAGGTGTTTTCAAGAATCATGAAAGGTTTGAACGCAGAATGTAATCGTGAAGATACAAATGTTGTTTAAGACGAAATCAAGTGGCAACTTGAAGAATTGTTTAGTTTCATGTATTATAATCAATATTTTAATTCATTTTAATTGTCCAATGTTATTAGTCCACAGTCGATAGTCCACAGTTGACAGACCAATAATTCATATATAGTTTAATATATAATATTCGTATTAATTAATACGTGTCGTGACCCGTATACGTCTCAGACTCGATCACAACTCAAACTATATATATTATTGTAGAATCAACCTCAACCCTGTATAGAGAACTCGATCATTACTGCATATAGAGTGTCTATGGTGATTCCAAATAATATATATAGACGCGTCGATATGATATGTCAAAATCTTGTATACGTGTCCCGATATTTAAAGTGCGTAAAATATATAACAGAAAATTAAATAACGATAAATAAAGTGCGTAAAGTAAATAAGAGAAATTTAATGACGATAAATAAAATTGCGAGAATGTAAATTGCGATAAAATAAATTGCGATAAATAAAATGTAATCAGTTAGCTAGGATTTTGTTAGCGTGGATTCTTAACAAAATTTCTCATAGTTAATTTGTTTGTTTCTAACAAATTTTATTTTGTCCAATATTTTCTTCATTATGCCACTTGTCAGATTCTGATAGGTCAAAATCCAAATATGAAATTGAATGAAAATGGTTATTCTGTGATGAACGGATTCGTATAGCTGTGGTTGCAAGTAGGATAGTAAATGACTGTTGAATCAGATTCGAAGAATGTACAGTGTAACTTATTAATGCGAAATCTAAATATTCCTCGGGTATTACCTACCCGTTAAAATATTTTCACCATTAACAGTTTGTAAAATAAAAATTTTTATTACAATCTTTATGAAAACATATATACATATATATTTTCTTCAGACGTAATTATGGATTTAATGAGTCAATATGATATTAAACTCATTTGATTTACCGTTAGAATAAGAATATATAATCTCTAAAACATTAGAGATTACCTAATCGCCATGTCGAACGAAGATAAATGATGTAGAACGATTCGTAGAACGATGATTATACTCGAGGTACAGAATGAGATGTTGAGGCATGGATTGTTGAAACTTGGGTTGTTGGTTGTACTGGTCCCATTGGTGCTGAGGCTGGTGATGGTACCGGTGTTGGTGATACAGCTGGTGCTTGCAAATTGTATATCGTGCTCTCTAAAGTTAATACTCGAGCTCGGAGTTCTCTAACTCCTTCTACTAACCCTGGTTGATTATCAGTGTGAGGTAGTGGTCGGATATCTTCTCTAGTTCCGTTAATGGTAGATTCAAGACAAAAAATTCTTGCAAATAGGGTATAAACGGTGTTGCGAACGGGTTCGCCGGTGAGCGGGTCAAGTACTCCAAGGTTAGGTGGTAGACTCGATTCATGATATGGAGTACCTTCTTCCCTTCTCCATAGGGTGAGTATGTCGCGAACCCACCCCCATTTTCTCCAGTAATCACGGTAGTTGATTGGTTGGTGTGCTCCTGTCACGCTATCTTCGGAGTCAGAGGAACTTGTTGATTCGTAGAGGCCATCTTACGCAATCTCAGGAAAGATTTTTGGTATGAAGAGTTTAGTGACAGCAATTTATAGTTGGATGGTATTCTCAATGCATAATTTGCATAGATATATATAGTACCAGGATTCCTTAAATTAAGGAGAAATTTACGAGAGATATCAGGCAAGGTCTACAGTAACAGATAAGCTAAGATATGAATTGTCAGATACGCTAAGATATGAATTTTATCTATACACTATTCATGCAGTCAATGCAGCAAGACGTGTCTAGACTAAAAATGATAAGCAGATAATTTTCGACACAAAATGATAAGCAAAACTTTTTGACATGCAGACACGGTCGAAGTCCAGACTTACTAATGCATCCTAATGACTTATCAGTTAGACACACTAATGCAGATCTGGTTCGCTAAGACCTCTGCTCTGATACCAACTGTGAAGACCCGTCCTAATCCATCCGGACGAAATATATATCGATTATAAACGATTCACAATAGTTGATTACATCGCGAGGTATTTGACCTCTATATGACACATTTTACAAGCATTGCATTCAATTTTAAAAGACATTCTTTCTTTACAATGAAAATTGACGGCATGCATACCATTTCAGAATATATCCAACTATAATTGACTTAATAATAATCTTGATGAACTCGACGACTCGAATGCAACGTCTTTTGAAATATGCCATGAATGACTCCAAGTAATGTTTCTAAAATGAGCAAATGCACAGCGGAAGATTTCTTTCATACCTGAGAATAAACATGCTTTCAATTGTCAACCAAAAGGTTGGTGAGTTCATTAGTTTATCATAAATAATCATTTCATAATTTTAATAGACCACAAGATTTCATATTTCCATTTCTCATAAACATATGTCCCATGCATAGAGACAAAAATATCATTCATATGGATTGAACACCTGGTAACCGACATTCACAATATGCATATAAGAATATCCCCATCATTCCGGGATCCTCCTTCGGACATGATATAAATTTCGAAGTACTAAAGCATCCGGTACTTTAGATGGGGCTTGTTGGGCCCGATAGATCTATATTTAGAGTTCGCGTCAATTAGGGTGTCTGTTCCCTAATTCTTAGATTACCAGACTTAATAAAAAGGGGCATACTCAGTTTCGATCATTCAACCGTATAATGTAGTTTCAATTACTTGTGTCTATTTCGTAAAATAGTTATAAAAACATCGCATGTATTCTCAGTCCCAAATATATATATTGCAA
Organism: Rutidosis leptorrhynchoides; assembly: GCF_046630445.1. Classification (NCBI taxonomy): domain Eukaryota; kingdom Viridiplantae; phylum Streptophyta; class Magnoliopsida; order Asterales; family Asteraceae; genus Rutidosis; species Rutidosis leptorrhynchoides. The sequence continues at coordinate 276,343,750 of NC_092335.1, forward strand.
AAGTATTTAAAAAGGGATTAATGAAACTCACCTAATTTATTTTGTAGTAAAAATACATATGACTATATTGAACAATGCAGGGTTGGCCTCGGATTCACGAACCTATATCAATTGTATATTTATTAAAACATATAATCGTAATCGAGCAAGTTTATATATATTATTATTAATAATATACTTGTTATATTTCATGTTATTTGGATCATTTTAATATATTTAATTTATATATTTTATATAGTTAATATTTATCATTATTTATATTATACATATATATGTAAGGTTTTATATATGATAACAATATATATTTGTGTATTAACTGATACATTTTATATATATAATTTAGTAATTATCATTTTAATAATAACCATATAATGATACGTAATATTAATATTATTGTAATGTATTGTTGTATAAAATATCTATTTGTAATAATACCAGTATTGACAAGAATGATAATAGTAATGATAATAATAATAGTAATAATATTAGTAGTAATAGTATCTATTTTAATGTATATGGTAATCTTAATAAAAATGCTAATTTTGATAATTTTAATTAAAATGATACTTTTAGTAAATGATAATAATATCAGTGCTAATAATACATATCAGATTTATCCTAAGTTTCTTATAATTTCTAAACTTATGACTACAGTTTCTATAACTTAAATTTGTAATCGTATTCATAATTGTACCTATATTCAAATAATTATGACCATTTTTCATAATTTTTATCGTATCACTTTTATTATTAATTTTGTAACATGAATGTTGTTAATATGTTCATAATCATCTTAATGACGATAATCATAATATTACAATAATAATCATAATAATATTAATAATAATAATAATACTAATACTAATACTAGTAATAATAATAATAATAATAATAATATAGTGATAATAATAATAATAATAATAATAATACTTAATGATAATATTAGTAATAATAATAATGATAATACTATTAATTAGATAAATGATAATAATAATAATAATAATTATACTTTAATTCTTAGGAACTAATAACACTTATCTTAATAATAACCATAATCATAATCAATAATAATGATAACAATAATAATAATAATAATAATAATAATAATAATAATAATAATGATAATAATAATAATAATAATAATAATAATTATAATAATAATGAAGTAATAACAACAACAATAAAAGACTACTACCTCACAAGAATAGGTTCCAAAAAGAATATAATTGCCCTTGCCCGGACTCGAACCTGAGACCTCTCGGATACACACAAACAACCTTAACCAACTGATCCATTCGATTTTTACTGATTATAACTCTTCTAAATATTATTTAACCTATTAACTTCTGTTTCCCTTTCATCTTCTCTTCAAACATATAAATCGGCCAAGTCAGTTTTAAATTGTCCCAATTAAGATATTTTAAAACATTTGTAAATAATAGAAATCAGATGTCAGATGTTAGCATTAAAAGGAAAACGAGAAAAAAAAATAAAATAAAAAATAAAAATAAAAACTGCTACTGCAGTCTCGACGCATACAGAAAAAAAAATTCTTGATTTTTAATTAGAGATCGTTTTAACAAAAACTTACTTCATGAAATAGGTTGCAAAACCCCTTTAGAAACTATCTGTGTACCTAATTGAATCTGAAACATCGAATTAAAAATGAATTTTGAGAAGAACTATTATTTTGACTTTTGAAAATATATCTTTGACTTAGAAATTCGACTTTGATTTTATGAATTAAGAACTGAAACTTTATATATAGATTAAATGAAGGATTTCTAACAATCCTTCATTTATAGATTTTTAAATGCGACACAGAATCGTGATTTGGCTCAAAAGTTGAAGAACGGGTTTTACAGTCTGTTTAAAAAAAATATTATTAATTTAACTAATTTAACAGTATTGGGTTGTTGAAATTGATATTGGAAATGGAAGGTATTTCGAATGGATCCAATATTACAATGAATTAGTCAATCTTATAATGGAATCAGTCGACAGCCAGTACAAATATAACAGGAATTAAATAAGAAAAAAATATATAAAAGCAGGTTACGTTATCTACTGAGTTTGGATGTTTTCTATTGATTGAATCACAATAGGGGACAGAAACAAGATAATGCTACAGATTGAGAGCTACTGATAACAGATCCTGATTCCAAATGAGTACGTTCTATAATATAATGTATATTAATATATTAATTATTAGTAATTATAATTAATTAAAATCCTATTAATAATTGAATTAATAATAATAATAGTAATAATAATAATAATGTTAATATTATCAAATAATACTAAAAATGATATCAATAATAGTTTATAATAATAATAATACTAATTATTAATGGTAATAATAATATCCAATAATAATACTAATATTAATCATAAATACTAAAATTAAAATTTTATTATTAGTTATAATACTAATGATATTAATAATCTTAATAAAGATAATAATAATACATAACCATTTATAGTAATTAAAATTATAATCTTACTACTAATTATGATATGAATAATGATAACAACAATACTAATAACACTAATATTAATAGTAGTTATGTAACAATTCAGTTGTATCAATTTCATATTTATGTAATATACAAAATATTAATAATAACTTTGTTATTATTATTAACTACATATTCTAATAATAGTAGTGAAAGTAATATTAATATTAGTAAAGGTAACAACTTAATTGCATTAGATTTCTTATCTATATCTATTATGTATAATAGTATAACTAATACTGATATTAATTATTAATATTAATATTAGTATTAATAATAATAATGAAACTAATAAAATCTTATTTAATTGGTTTAATAATATATTGTTAATTATGTAATATTTAATAATCATATAATATATTATATAGTAACTTTTACTGAATCTTTATCATTTAACTATATATATATTATTTAATAATATACATAAATCTCATATGTCTATATATTCATTTTAAATTTTACTTAATTATTTTGTATCTTATTTAACATATCTAATTCCAATGTTTAAATTATATTTTATAATTTTAAATTACTACACATATTTATATTTACATATATATATGTACAATTTTATTTACAAACAATGGTTCGTGAATCATCGGAATTAGTCAGAGAGTAATTGATTACGTGACTATAGTTCCAAAACTTTTGAGGTTAAAAATTACAGACTTTGCTTATCGTGTCGGAAACATATAAAGATAAAGTTTAAATTTAGTCAGAAATTCCTGGGTCATCACAAATCATGCCATGAATTTTAGACTGTACAATCCCAAATTTACTTATAGCGGTTCTTCCCAACAGCATGTTATAGCGAGAAGAGGCTCGCATAACATAAAAATCTAATCGTGCTTGCCGCACCAAAGTGTCATCATTAACATCAGCTAACTCGATGTTTAATGATAAAACACCTATAGGTAATGAAGATTCTCCTGCAAAACCGGTTAGTGAAACTGCGGTTGTTTGCAGGTTTGTTTTAATACTTTCTGACAATTGAGCGAAGCATTGTTCGTAAATAACATCAACGCTACTGCCATTGTCGACATGGACTTTCATGACTGTGATGTCACCTTCCGCGATTTTGCACGATATCATTATCGGCATTTCAGAAAAATCATCGCTCTGCATTTTCGGGAAACTAATTGGCGCAAATTGCCAATTATGATGCATTTTAGCGAACTTTCGCTTTTTTCCTCTTTTTTGGGCATTCGCTCGCACAGCGACCACTGTATCACTATCGTTTCCAATATTACTCATAATTCTAAGCAATCGAGCAATTCACCGCCGATTTTAGATGTATGCACATACAAATCATCACAACAAAAACACGATTTAAATTAAACCGTTGAATTAATTGTTTTGACGGCATAAAACAAAAAAATTTCAGTTTTAATTCAAAAAACGTGTCCCACGGATGGCGCCAATTGATAAATCCATAATTAATGATGTTACTTAATCACGGATTGAGTGCAATAAGATTGTAATGGAGGATGGGATGTTTGATGATTATTTTGGGCCCCGATGATCGTTTTTCACTTTAACTATCAAGTGATCAACCACCCCGACCCGGTCTTGATTGTTAATTAGCTTAATTCACCTTTTCGCAATGTAAAAATCCCTTGGGCAAGATCACCAGTGGAAATTACAAAGGCTTACCAAAATGACAGAGAATCAACAACCTATAAATGAGAGGCCAAGCTCCCTATTTATAGGATTCAAAATATCCGCGGTCTGCGAGTTACATAACTATCCGCGAAAACTCAGCGGATTAAACCGCGGTCTTGTATTAATGCGAAAACATAACCGCGGTACTCATTTTCAGCGAATATTGCACAGCTTTGCCTTATAATTCGCGTAGTTCTGCCTTTGGCTTTTAGCAAATAAAATATACATATACAATGCTATGTATATGATCACTTATACTCATTATTTCCTAATCGATTTGTTTAATAGCTTCTGCTCCTCTTTTAAATCGCATTCATAATAATGATAATAATCGCATTCATATTAATTAGATAATACTAATATTAGTTTTAATATAATGATACTAATAAGTATTATAATAATATTAATGATAATACTAATAATTATAATAATAATAATAATAATAATGATAATAATAATAATAATAATAATAATAATAATAATAATAATAATAATAATAATAATAATAATAATAATAACGATAATAATAACGACGATAGTAATAATAATCATTTTAACAATAATAATACTAAAATTAATAATAGTTCAGTTGACTATATCTTTTAATTCGTTCATCAATCACACGATTCCTAAATGAAAAATTATTGATTTTTCGTCAGCTTTCCAACGACATGCATATCATATACCTTATCTCAGTCGCATATGTAATGAATTCATATTTTATCATAAACTATCTAACGACAAAATTAAACATACAAGCATGCATAATCATATATACTCGAGAACTAGTCAGGGATACACTATCAATATATAAAAGTTAAGATTTGAGTGCTCACGTATCAATATTGAGATTCAATATTGCAGGAAAGTACATAGACGCAACGAAGATGATAAACACTAGGTTGACCTCACGATCTATACCCCCGATCCATACTCATAACCTCCATAGCTATAACCCATAATTTACTTAATTTTATCCCACTCGAAAAACCCATTTTTAATTTACTCGATCAACACTCCGTCGTAGTATTTTATGTATAAATACTAATAATAATAATACTTAATACTCCTAATAATAATAATAATAATAATAATAATAATAATAATAATAATAATAATAATAATAATAATAATAATAATAATAATAATAATAATAATAATAATAATAATATAAATATAAATATAAATATAAATATAAATTTTGAGAGAGAAATCAGTTTTTGTGTGTGTTACTGAACGAGCAAGTTCCATTTATAGGAGATTGCAGAGATTCGACTCCATGCGATCGCATGGAGTCCCTTTGATTTATTCATGCGATCGCATGATATGGGTTAACAGCTCAGGATCGTTTAACTTATTCTGCTGACACTCGCTTTATATTATTATATATATAATATACTTAATTTATATAACTAATTATATATTATATTAAATTTACGTGTATAGTTAACTTATAATTTTAGTTCCAACGACTCGTACGTTGTCACTCAACTTATGTCTCAGTTCCGGTTTCTCGAACGCATTTTCGTACGTTTAGAAAACTTGTACTTTACATTTTGTGACTCGTACCTTTATTAATAATTAGATTTATTCGCCAATAGATAATATTTCAAGAGATGTAGCTTATACATTTGAGTGTTATGGTCATTTGCTTCTTTAAATCGTAGTCTCGTTATTTATCAAAGTGTATTATTTTTAAATCAAACGTTTTATGACTAAATTAATTTCTTATTTTATCACACATATATATTTAAAATATAAATTTGTACATTTTATTTAATAATATAATATTTAGTTTTTTAAAAATAATTGTATTTCAATAATTATTTATAATCATTTTAAATAATAGAAAATATAATGTCATATCAAGTTTATGTTTTTGAAACCATATATTATATGTATATATTTGTAATTCATAACGCAAAACTTTAATTACGTTCTTCAAATCTTATAAACAAGTTATCTCATAAAGTGTTTTTAATAATAAAGTTCTTTTAATATTGAAATCGTTTTGTACATTTGAAACTATATCAAATAAATATGATAATTTTGTTTTCCAAAACTAAATATATTTAAGAATCGTTTTAAAAGGCTAAAATAATGGAAATCGTTATATCATAAAATATATTAGAAAAGTAAAATTATATATACTCATGATTATAACTTATTCATGAATTGCAGGGTTAAACCTAAAGGATAATTAAACGTATGAAATAATTTTAATATAGAACGTCAAATTACTTATCTTGTTGATATCTATTTTCTAAGTTATCTATATTCCCAAATTTCACTTCTATATTAAATAATATGAAAACTAATTTGTTATCTTAAAAAAAGTCACGAGTAAAACATGTATTGGAAAACAAACAAGAATCTCCACTAACATTTGTCTAGTTCTCGTTAAATGACAATTTGTTCTTACTTGAAAATCACATTACCAATTATTCTGAATACCGTTAAAAAGAATAGATTTCTCAAATCACAGTGGACCTCACAATAGAGACTTTAATCATATCATAATGTATCTAATAATTCAATCCTTTGATATTATCTTTAATTCCGTTAATAAATATATTGAACATATACGTTCATGTTAAGTATTACACATTTAACACTTTGCTAACTTTTCAAATTATAATATATACACAAATACATATATAATCATATTCATTTATATATTGGTTCGTGAATCGTCGGAATTTGGTCGAGGTTAAATGAATGTATGAACACAGTTTAAAATTCTTGAAATTCAACATTACAGACTTTGCTTATCGTATCAGAAACATATAAAGATCAAGTTTAAATTTGGTCCGAAATTTTCGAGTTGTCACAGTACCTACCCGTTAAAGAAATTTCATCCCGAAATTTGATTAGAATGGTAATGGTCGACATTAAATATTTATTCATGACGCATACGAGCTGAAATTTAGAATTTTATTATCATCGAGTAATATAGACAAAACAATTTGATTTTGCGAAGAGTACGAGTGAAGCTATCACGAAGAAGTGTAATGAGTAAATGTAGATTCGGCATATCTTTTGACGTAGATAGGATTGACTTCTAGAGTTCAAGGGATTTGGAGAAAATCTTTGTAATAAGATTTGATTCTTCGATAATTAAGGAAATTTAGATCCACTTTGATTAAATACGATAATCTATTTTGATTGCTCTGTCGGATATTTTACTATATATCCACCCCTTTCGTTTCTTTATTTCCATAACTCACACCTTATATTCTTCCTCCCTCAATTTATATTTTAAAGCATTCGTCAATATGCTTCATCCAGTTCTGATTCTTGATATACTCCTAACTTTTATATCTACCGTTCTTCTTTTTCATCTGCCACCGGAGGAATCTATTCACTTCTACTATACTCTTGGTTTTATAGTGTTTCTAGTTCTCCCGTGTCTTTACGTTTCAATACTTATTGATATACACCGTTTGTAATTTATGCGCTATCATCGGGCTTTATATCTTTCCTTATTTTTTTGAAGTCCCTGCTCTTGTCTTTCTATAATCATTGACATCCATAGTTAATGTTTTCTCCTATTTGCTGCGATTTATACTCCAATTTCTATGTCGAAGCTTCATTCTTTTGTTTTCTCTTCTTGCCATTAAGCACCGCATGCAATGGTCCAGAATTCGTAGATATGAATTTCGGAATGAACATGGTTAATGTTCTAAGAAAGAAATGGTAATAACACGATCTGACTTGTTAAATTACCAGAGAATCATAGAAAAGACCGAATCATCAAGAAAAATATTTCTTGATATGTTTAGAGGTTAGGTAGAATGTAAGAGTCGTGTAAAATGGCACATGATGACGGTATGTTCTGTGAATCATCACGTTCCATTAGAAACTCAACATGACTTACTGTAATATAATCACGTTGATCAAGTGTCATTATATTATACTAACTCATGCTTCAGTTCCCAACACTACTTCAAAAACATTCTTAATTTAAACTCGAAGGTTTACAGAATATAGAAACTAAACAATTTCCTTTATGATGTAACACAAATAGCGTGAAGAGATAATTGATTTCAGATAAGACGAGTTATGAAAATATCTTCAGAAATATCCAAGATATTTATAATGAAAGATACGATGATATCTTAGAATATCTAAGATCAGAGGATGATGAAGAATATTTTTCACAAGGGTTTAGAGTCAGGAGCAAGGTATTCGTTAATGACTTCAGCAGACACTGAATCATTTGGATTCTTTGAAGGCAGTTTAGTCTTTGTGATTTGTCTACAGCCTCCTTCATAGTTTACTTAATCCGTTTTTCAGTTCCAAACCTTCTCTTTCTCTGAGCTTTTCCAATACCTTATTCTTTATCATCAAACTCTCGACTGTTAAGGTCGTTTACAATTTTTGCTGCTTCATCAGCATTTTTCTAAAATTCGGAGAACTAGTTTGCAGTTTAGGGTGTTTTTCAGAAACTTCATATTCGAAATATGTGAGTCTAGGAGATAGATATGTATACATATAACTATTGGCGTAGACATGCTGCGAGATTTCAAAATACTGATTGCTGATTATCGGTAATTGACATGACAATTATTGTTAAAAGATGTGGATGAGTATATGATGGGGTTTTAATGAACAAATATAATGGTTTTTCAGAAAGACTTACGCCAAAGAGTAATGAAGTTACTGGTACATCAGCTGATAATGTGGTGGAATATAAAAGGTTCCCCGGTAACGATGGCGAAATGACAACGTATATCTCAAGGTTATAACAAGGCTAGTCCGACTGAAAAGTCAAAGTTGACTTGCTGGAGCTGTGACTTAATTGACTACTTTGAAAAAGGATTGCAAAGTTATTTTTGGTAATAAATGCCAAAGGAGCTGACACAGATATGTGTTAGTCTTATGACTTTGGTTTTGAGAGTTTATAGGTGTATCGCTATACGCGTAATCCTTCTTTCCGTGTGGTTGTATCATTCTTTCGGTTGTTCCTATTTGAAGTGTCTTCAGAAATTTTGAGGGGTTTGAACACAGATTGTAATCATTAATATACATATGATGTTCTAGGATTTTGAATGATACAAATAATTTTCTGGATTCTATGACGTTCTAGCACAGCTTTGAAGTCAAAGTATAGCTTTGAAAGATGTAGGAATCTAAGAGTGACGATACCGGTTATATCTCGACTTGGATCCTGATATGTTAAAATCAGAATATGTAATTGAATTTGGATGAGTATGGTTGTTTTGATTTCTATGAAAAAATGTATATCGTTGTGAAAGTAGTGAGTCTAGTTGATGATTTGTTGAATCAGAATTAAAGAATGTAACATATTAATTGTGAATTTCTATAACTCTTGGGTATTACCTACCCGTTAAAAGTTTCACAAGTAATATGTTGTATCAGAGAATTTTATTGCCGTCTTTATGAAAATATATGTATATTTTCTTCAGATGCAATACAGATTTAATGATTTAATATCATATTAAGCTCATTTGATTTTCAGCTAGAACTAGAAATGAATAATCTCTAAAACTTTAGAAATTTCATAAATTTTCGTGGATTTTCACATCAACGTAAATGAAATTATGAATCAATACTTCATTATTCATTTTTATTGATATTTACTTGGTGAATGATGTTGGTGTCCTTGGAATTCTTGTGAACTTCGCAAGGTACGAATGATGTTGTCTAGAAAGTTTCGAATACATCGAAGATGGAAATGTAAAATCAAACATGTAATTGATTAATACACTTGATTTATTATGAATTGGAATTCTTTGAGTTTGGGACAGAGATAGTAGTTAACAATGGTTAAGTCATTAACGAAGGATGTATGTCATTGCATATTAGTAATATGAATTAACCGAGTAGTATCCACCCTTATTTAATTCATACATAATAGCTTAGTACGGAAGATATATTATGATTTCAAGATTTATATATATAAGATATACATATAAATTCTTCAGTGGAAATGAGTTAATACTTCATAACTCGTTGATACAATATACGCGTTGTTGATTTGTGATGATGTTTTCAGTGATTATGGATCTGGTGGAGCTTGTTATGTTGTAAATGCTACTGATCCTGACGATGCTGACAGCACTGATGGTGCTGGTGATGCTGACGGTACTGTTGATGCTGCTGGTAAAACAAGTCTAACTTGTAATTCGTGCACTATCCTTGCCAGGGTTTTTACTCTTCCTTTTATAATCTCGGTCCACACATCTGGTTTATGATTAAGGCTAGAATAGATAATCTCTAAGACTTTAGAGATTACATAATTGCTACAGAATGTTTCTTCAATAAAATTATGAATCAATACTTCATCGGTTATTATTGTTGGTATTCCTTGATACCTACAGTGCGTATGATGTTGATGCTCAAGGTACAAATTGTGATGTTGAGGTGTGGGATGAGGAGGTTTTTTTGGTGGTGGTAATGGTACTGTTGGTGTTGATGATGGTGGTACTGTTGATGCCGGTGATGTTGCTGGTGCTTGTAATCTTTGCACCATATTTTTCCAAAGCCAATACTCGAGTGCGAAGCTCGTTGAATTCTTCTATTACACCGGGATGATTGGTGGTTCGGACAAGTGGGTGAATAAGATCTTGAATTTGAGATAGTATATAATCGTGCCGAGATACTCTGGAAATGACATAGAAAATGGTGTCTTGAAAAGGTTCGCCGGTAAGTGCCTCAGGTTCTTCGCCAAGAGGGAAAAGTGGTGGATGGAAGGGATCACCTTCTTCTTGTCTCCAATGATTAAGTAGGCTACGAACCCATCCTCAATTCATCCAGAATAGGTGATGACTGATTGGTTGATCCATTCCGGTCACGCTGCTTTCGGAGCTTGAGTGAAACTCCATATCGGAATCAAGGGACTTGAATTAGTGGCAAGTTCCATTTCGTACGATTGAATAAAGGATTTTTCAATATGAAATGATTTCCGATTATTGGATGGTATTCTAATTATATAGAATATCTATATATATAGAGCAAAAGATTTCGTGGATTACGGAGGAATTTACAGAATATGTTAGGCAAAGTTTACAGTAACAGATACGCTAGGATATGAATTAGCAGATACGCTAAGATATGAATTTTGTCTATACACTATTCATGCAATCAATGCAGTAAGATGTGTCTAGACTAAGAATGATAAGCATGAAATTTTTCGACAAGAAATGATAAGCAAAACTTTTTGACATGCAGCTAAGGTCGAAGTCCAGACTTACTAATGCATCTTATCAACTATTAGTTAGACACACTAATGCAAGACCTGGTTCACTAAGACCACCGCTCTGATACCAACTTTAACAACTCGTTCATATCGATTATAAATGAATTACAATAGTTGATTTCATTGCGAGGTATTGACCTCTAAATGGCACATTTTACAGACATTGCATTCGTTTCTAAAAGACGAACTTTTATTACATCAAAAGTTGACAGACATGCATACCATTTCATAATATATCCAAACTAATAATGACTTAATAGTAATCTTGTTGAATTCAACGACACAAATGCAACGTCTTTTGAAATATGCCATGAATGACTCCAAGTAATATCTCTAAATGAGCAAATGCACAGCGGAAGATTTCTTTAATACCTGAGAATAAACATGCTTTCAAGTATCAACCAAAAGGTTGGTGAGTTCATTAGTTTATCATAAACATTCATTTTCTTCACTTTAATAGACCACAAGATTTCAGATATTTAATTGTACACGTAACCCGAGAACAAAATAGTACGCATAACCTGCGAATTAAAAATCATTCATATGGTGAACACCTGGTAACCGACATTAACAAATGCATCTAGAATATCCCCAAATATACAGGTCCACTCATCTGTATATAAAATCAAAGTACTAAAGCATCTGTAACCCGGATGGGACGTGTCAAAGTCCATAGATCTATCTTCAGGATTCGCGTCAATTTGGGGGGTCTGTTCCCAAATTCTTAGGCTACCAAGCTAAAAAGGGTGATATCCGGTATAATAATTTAACCATAGAATGTAGTTTCAAGTACTTGTGTCTATTTCGTAAAACAGTTATAAAAGCAGCGCATGTATTCTCAGTCCCAAAAATATATATTGCAAAAACATTTAAAAAGGGAGCAAATGAAACTAACGATACTGTATTTCGTAGCAATAATGTAAATGACGGCACTGAACAATGCAATGTTGGCCTTGGATTCACGAACCTATATTAAGTATATATATTTGTATGTTGGTCAATATATGTCTAACAATTTAGGTCAAGTCATAGCATATCACAATCCTAATGCTCAAGATCGATATGCAGAAGTCAACAAAAGTCAATTTGACCCAAAATGATTTACAAAATCTATACATGTTTATTATATAACTTAAATAGTCATTTTATATATTTAAATATATTTATCGGATTATATTAGAGTAAATAATATAAATCATTTATTAATAAAAATTTATATAAAAATTTACTTTTATATATCTTAAGTAATAAAATTTATAAAGTTCATTTAATATCATAAAAATATAGTGGTATGTATTATTAATGTAATTATATTACATGTGATAAATTATCTTTGTATCAGATATTCATTTGATAAAATAATATTGATAATAAGTAAAAGTTGTATTATTTTATAATAATTATAGTTATTATTATTCTACTAACCATGTTTATATTTACTAAATTATGATAAAATGATAATTCTAATTATGATAATTTTAATAATAATGATACCTTTTAATTTTAACAGTAATAATAATAATATTTTATAAAAATAATAATTTTACTCAAAATGATAATCTTTAATAATAATAATAATAATACTAAAATGATAATAATAATGATATTTTATAATAACCATGATATTTCTATTAAAAATGATAATTTTAGTAAAAATGATAGTTTTAATATTAATAATACTTTTAATAATAATAATACTGATAAAGATAATGAAAACGATATTTTTCTCTAAATTAATATCTTACAATATTTTAATTTCATCATGATACTTATACTCATTATTTCCTAATCGATTTGTTTAATAGCTTCTAGTCCTCTTTTAAATCGCATTCATAATAATGATAATAATCGCAATCATAATAATTAGATAATACTAATATTAGTTTTAAAATAATGATACTAATAAGTATTATAATAATATTAATAATAATACTAATAATTATAATAATAATAATAATAATAATAATAATAATAATAATAATAATAATAATGATGATGATAATAATAATAATAATAATAATAATAATAATAATAATAATAATAATAATAATAATAATAATAATAATAACGATAATAATAATAACGACGATAGTAATAATAATCATTTTAACAATAATAATACTAAAATTAATAATAATTCAGTTGACTATATTTTTTAATCCGTTCATCGAAATCACACGATTCCTAAATTAAAAATTATTGATTTTTCGTCAGTTTTCCAACGACATGCATATCATATACCTTATCTCAGTCGCATATGTAATGAATTCATATTTTGTCATAAACTATCTAACGACAAAATTAAACATACAAGCATGCATAATCATATATACTCGAGCACTAGTCATGGATACACTATCAATATATAAAAGTTAAGACTTGAGTGCTCACGTATCAATATTGAGATTCAATATTGCAGGAAAGTACATAGACGCAACGGAGATGATAAACACTAGGTTGACCTCACGATCTATACCCCCGATCCATACTCATAACCTCCATAGCTATAACCCATAATTTTCTTAGTTTTATCCCGCTCGAAAAACCCATTTTTAATTTACTCGATCAACACTCCATCGTAGTATTTTATGTATAAATACTAATAATAATAATACTTAATCCTCCTCCTAATAATAATAATAATAATAATAATAATAATAATAATAATAATAATAATAATAATAATAATAATAATAATAATAATAATAATAATGATAATAATAATAATAATAATAATAATGATAATAATAATAATAATAAAAATAATAATAATAATAATAATAATAATATAAATATAAATTTTGAGAGAGAAATCAGTTTTTGTGTGTGTTACCGAACGAGCGAGTTCCATTTATAGGAGATTGCAGAGATTCGACTCCATGCGATCGTATGGAGTCCCTTCGATTTATTCATGCGATCGCATGATATGGGTTAACAGCTCGGGATCGTTTAACTTATTATGCTGACACTCGCTTTATATTATTATATATATAATATATTTAATTTATATAATTAATTATATATTATATTAAATTTCTGTGTATAGTTAACTTATAATTTTAGTTCCAACGACTCGTACATTGTCACTCGACTTATGTCTCGGTTCCGGTTTCTCGAACGCATTTTCGTACGTTTAGAAAACTTGTACTTTACATTTTGTGACTCGTACCTTTATTAATAATTAGACTTATTCGCTAATAGATTATATTTCAAGAGATGTAGCTTATACATTTGAGTGTTATGGTCATTTGCTTCTTTAAATCGTAGTCTCGTTATTTTCAAAGTATATTATTTTTAAATCAAACGTTTTATGACTAAATTAATATCTTATTTTATCACACATATATATTTAAAATATAAATTTGTACATTTTATTTAATAATATAATATTTAGTTTTTTTAAAAATAATTATATTTCAATATTTATTTATAATCATTTTAAATAATAGAAAATATAATGTCATATCACGTTTATGTTTTTGAAACCATATATTATATGTATATATTTGTAATTCATAATGCAAAACTTTAATTACGTTCTTCAAATCTTATAAACAAGTTATCTCATAAAGTGTTTTTAATAATAAAGTTCTTTTAGTATTGAAAACATTTTGTACATTTGAAACTATATCAAATAAATATGATAAATTTGTTTTCCAAAAGTAAATATATTTAAGAATCGTTTTAAAAGGCAAAAATAATGGAAATCATTATATCATAAAACGTATTAGAAAAGTAAAATTATACATACTCATGATTATAACTTATTCATGAATTGCAGGGTTAAACCTAAAGGATAATTAAACGTATGAAATCATTTTAATATAGAACGTCAATTTACTTATCTTGTCGATATCTATTTTTTAAGTTATCTATATTCCCAAATTTCACTTCTATATTAAATAATATGAAAACTAATTTGTTATCTTAACAAAAGTCACAAGTAAAACATGTATTGGAAAACAAACAATAATCTCCACTAACATTTGTCTAGTTCTTGTTAAATGACAATTTGTTCTTACTTGAAAATTACATTATCAATTATTCTGAATATCGTTAAAAAGAATATATTTCTCAAATCACAGTGGACCTCACAACAGAGACTTTAATCATATCATAATGTATCTAATAATTCAATCCTTTGATATTATCTTTTAATTCCGTTAATAAATATATTGAACATATACGTTTATGTAAAGTATTATACATTTAACACTTTGCGAACTTTTCAAATTAAAATATATACACAAATACATATATAATCATATTCATTTATATATTGGTTCGTGAATCGTAGTATTTTGGTCGAGATTAAATGAATGTATAAACACAGTTTAAAATTCTTGAGATTCAATATTACAGACTTTGCTTATCGTGTCGGAAACATATAAAGATCAATTTTAAATTTGGTCGAAAATTTTTGGGTTGTCACCGTGTGCTCGTGTTTCAATCTAACGGTCGTTATTTTTCACCCATGATTCATCATTGGTTGTCGTTCCGTGTAGTGACCCGTCCTAATTCACTTGTACGAAGTCTTCATCAGATGGTCCCATTGTGAGGTTCTGACCTCTATATGCCATGAACGACTCCATGTACTATCTTTAAAATGAGCAAATGCAAAGCGGAAGATTTCTTTCATACCTGAGAATAAACATGCTTTAAAGTGTCAACTAAAAGGTTGGTGAGTTCATAGGTTTATCATAAAACAATAAAATTCATCATTTTGATAGACCACAAGATTTAAATGTTGCATGGTACAAATGGGCCAGAATCCTTTACCCACCTGTAATGTACATGCGATATCTTTTAAATACAGTACACCTTTCTTGTGTACGAAACCATTTTTCATAAATCTTAGTAACCGTACACATATCTCGTGTATAAAATATAATACACATAATCTGTGTATAAAAATCATTCTCTCGATACATAACATTCACATCAATTGGTGGCAATTATCATGTCCACATAATTCAATGGTGGCAATTATCATGTTCACATAATTCAATTATGGCAATTATCATGTCCACATAATTCAATGTTGGCAATTATCATGTCCACATAATTCAATCATAATCCGTAGAACTTCTGTCTGCATAATAATTCATTCGAGGAATGTTTTTCTTGTATCTATCTCATCAAACATTTATTAAAGCATTTCATGTATTCACAGTTCAAAAATATATTTCAAAAGCATTTAATAAAGCAGTTATAAAAATAGCGCTTGTATTCTAAGTCCCAAAAATGTAAAGAGTAAAAGGGAATCAAATGAACTCACTATACGATATTTTGTAGTAAAAATATGCATACGACGGAACTGAACAATACAAGGTTGGCCTCGGATTCACGAACCTATATCAATTATATATATATTAACACATATAATTGAAATTGAACAAATTAATATATTATTAGTGATATAATTGTTATTTTAATAAATAATATGTTTCATTAATATCTTAATTAGATATATTTATTTTTATATACTTTAAATAGGTAATTAATATTTATTACAAAAATATTAATATAGTTATGTTTTATGTCATAAATATGTTTTTATATAGAAAATCTTTAGTTGATATATTAATAATAACGATAAAAATAATACTCTTTCCAATAATGATAATAATAATGATATTAATAATAATAATACTTATAATAATAATAATAATAAAAAATTGATAATAATAGTATTCTTAATAATAATAATAATAATAATAATAATAATAATAAAATGATAATTTCAATAAAAATGATACTTTTAATAAAATAGTAGTTAATAAAAAAATAAGTTTAGTAATAATGATAATGAAAATAATCATTTTTGATAATAATATTGAATACTTAATAGTAGTAGTAGTAGTAGTAGTAGTAGTAGTAGTAGTAATAATAATAATAATAATAATAATAATAATAATAATAATAATAATAATAATAATAATAATAATAATAATAATAATAATAATAATAATAATAATGGGTAATAGGTAAACTACCTCATAGAACTTGCCCTAAAAAAAATGCCCAAGTCCGGGTTTGAACCCGCGACATCCCGCTAACCCGATAACGCCTTTAACCATTCCTTTGTCACCTCACTTCTGATTTAATTGATACACCAAATCTATTTATCCTAATACAACTGTCTGTCTTTTTCTTCTTAAAGAAAAATGTCATAACTCAGGCTCGAACCTGAGACCTCTCGTTAAAACCCAAACACTCCTAACCAATGAACCATTTATTTGTTTCTGTAATAACTCACGTTTTCATATATTTATCATCATCTTCATCATAAATTGTAATCATACTAACATCATCTTATTATCCTTTCATCCTCAGTTTAATGTTTCTGTTATTTTATGTATAACTTAATCATCTTTAATCATCAGTATTATCAAGCATCATTACGCCAACCTCATTAACTCTTTAAACCATTATCATCTTAAATTACAGTTTCATCATCATTTCATCATACTTGTTTCATCATCTTCATCTTAAACTTCCTCCTTATGATCATCATCGTGATCACATTCATCATCAGAAGGATCAGCCTAGCAGTAGAAAATACGCGTGTGGGTTTGTTTACAGTAGAAAATAGAAGGATCAGCCTACCAGCTTAGATTACACGGTAGTTCCACACAATTTATGTTGGGCCACGAACCATTATTTGGACCTCGTAAAAATTGATTCGATAGTTGGCCCAAGTAGTAAACAAAAAAGAGTTTGTGTGAATCAAAGTCTTCAACAACAACTTTCACCATCATTCTAATCAGCTTGTTCACCAGCTCATCACTTTAAAGAAAAAAAAATAAAACTCGATATCATAGTGGATCCCATCAAGGCTTTATCACATGATAAAAAGTAGCAAAAAGGAAGAGAGTAATTCACAATTTAAAGTGAGTTTGGTTGGGGAATAAGTCTCGGTGGAGTGTGGTCCATGAAACAAAAAACAACAAAAACTATCGTTGTAAATTTATGAGTCCAGCTGGATGTTTATAGGTGGAGTGTGGAATCAATTGCCGTTGTTTTGTAGTGAATATAGTGATCAATAGTTTCAATCAGGAGCAGAGAAAACGAATCAAAGAAGAGAAGAAAGACAAAACTGAAAAATCGATGGCTAAGTGAATTTTGTCTTGTAACTGGGATTAAATTTGATATGAAATCAGATTAGAGAAGTAAAACAAAATCCTTTATAGGGAGATAGTGATAGGAACGGAATACTTGATACGTATCTGTATTTATTTTCTGTATGTATATATTTATTTTTATATATAATAATTAATATTTATAAGTATAGTAATAATAGTAAAGTAATACTCTTAATATTATAAATAATAACAAAATTTATATTAATATAATAGTAATAATAATAATATCATTATTAATGATATTGATAATAATAATTATAAAATTTATAACAATTATAATTATAATAATAATACTAATATTTTTAATTATAATCATAATATTAGTAATTATAACACTTATCATATACACTCCCTCCGTCTCATTCCAATAGTCCATAGACAAAAAACACGCAGTTTCTCCATCAATGAAATATCTTCTCTCTCCAGATCCACCAATGAAATATTTTTTTTGCTTTCTATTTATGGAAGTGGACTATCAGAATGAAACAACCCAAAATGAAATACTGCCCTATTGGAATGAGACGGAGGTAGTATTACAATACACCTATAACAATAATTACAGAAATCATATATATAGATTCATTTTAAATTACACTTAATTATTTTTGTATCTTATTTTACATATTTGAATCTAATGTTTAATTTTTATATTTTATAATTTAAAATTTCTATATATACTTACATTTATATATATATATATACATGTTTATTTACAAACAATTGTTCGTGAATCGTCGGACATAGTCAAAGGTTAACTGAATCCATGTAAACAGTTCAAATATTTTGAGATTCGGTTTAACAGACTTTGCTTATCATGTCAAAATCGTATAAAGATCAAGTTTAAATATTGTCGGAAATTTCCGGGTCGTCACAGTACCTACCCGTTAAAGAAAGTTCGTCCCGAAATTTGAGTGAGGTCGTTATGGCTAACAATAAAAATGTTTTTATGATGAATATGAGTTGATAAATAGGTTTTTATCATTATTGATAAATATAGATAAAAGCGTACGAGTGAAGCTGTCACAAAAGATTGAGATAGCTTTTGATGTAGTCACGGTAGATTTCCGGAATTCAAGGAATGAAAATCTTCGAAATCTATATGAGATTTGATTCTTCGGTGAATAATGAAATTAGGATTTTTTTTAATTAATTGCAGTAATCTGACTAGATTGCTTCGTCTGATATTTCATTATAACTTGATCTCTTCCGTTCCATTATTTTTCACCAATCTTATACTTTCTTCTATTTTGAAGCTTCATGATTTTGTTTTCTTCCTGACTTAAAGTGATCAAGACGTCTCGGATTCGTAGATCAAATCTTTGAATTTCAAATGATCATGGCTACTTTCTAAGAAAGAATGTTAGAAAGGGTAATAGCACGATTTGACTTGATACATTATCAAAATCACGGAAAAGACCAAATCATCAAGAGAAATACTTTATTAATGTTTGTAGAGGTTAAGTAGAATGAAAGAGTTATGTAACATGGTACATGATGCGGGTATGATCTGTGAACCTTCATCACGTTCCATTAGAAACTCAACATGACTTACTGTAATATAATCACGTTGGCCAAGTGTCATTATATTATACTAACTCATGCTCAGATTCTTAACACTTCTCCAGAATTCATTCGTAATTTGTACTTAAATTTTACAGAAGTTCCCGAAAAGTAATACAGATAGCACGAAGGGGTATATAATTTCGGACGAGAATATTTATGAAAATATCTTCAGAAATATCGAAGATATTTATGATGATATTTTGGAATTTCTAAGTTCGAAAGTTGATAAAGAAAAATTTTTTGCAAGATTTTAATATGACTTCGGAGCAAGATATTCTCTAAAGATTTCATCGGATCCAGAATTACTTGGATTCTTTGAATGTAGGGTTTGGTCCTTATATTTGTTCTTGGTCTCCTTCGTGGTTTGCTCAATCCATTTGTCAGTACTAAATTTTTCTATCGAGCGTTCCTAACACTCCATTCTTTATCATCAAACTTTTGGCCGTTTAGACCATTTACAATTTATTGTTTTCTCTGCATTTAATGCTACCATATTTGAATCACTGGTTATCAATCCGAGGTGTTTTCAAGAGTTTCGAAGGATTTGAATGAAAAATGTAATCGTCAAGATACATAGGATATTTAAGATGAAATCAAGTGGCAAACTTGAGGAAATATTTAACTGTAGTAGATGTAATTTATTAGCGATCTTTTAAGTCAAAATGTGTTGTAATTAATATTTCCTAATCTTTTAATACTTTTTAATTGTCCAATGGTAGTAGTCCAATGTTAATAGTCTAATAGTCCAATAGTTCAACCAAAACTAATATATTATAAGGAAATAGTCATATAGTAATAGTTAGTTAGGAATAGTTAACTAGGATTTGGTTAGTATCGGTTTAAAGTTTTATGTAGTTAATTAATTGGTTACTAATAAATTTTATTTTGTTCATTATTTTCTTCATTATGCCACTTGTCAAATCTTGACTTGGATTCTGATCGGTCAAAATCCGAATATGAAATTGAATTTGAATGAAAATAGTAGTTCTTTGATGAACAGATACGTATATCTGTGGTTATATATAGGATAGTAAATGACTTGTTGAATCGGATTTGAAGAATGTACAGTGTAACTTATTAGTGTGAAATCTAAATATTCCTCGGATATTACCTACCCGTTAAAATATTTTCACCATTAACAGTTTGTACGAAAGAATTTTTAATTAAAATCTTTATGAAAATATATATACATATATATTTTCTTCAGATATAATCATGGATTTAATGATTTAATGTGATATTAATCTCATTTAGTTTTCAGTTGGAACTAGAAATGAATAATCTCTAACATTAGAGATTACATAATCGCCATGAAGAACGAAGATAATTGATGTAGAAAGATACGTAGAATGATGATTATACTTGAGGTACAGAATGAGATGTTGAGGTGTGGGATGCAGATGTTGCTGTTGGTGGTGATGATGGTACTGTTGGTGCTGGATATGTTGATAAAGCTGGTACGTTTTGCACCATATTTTCCAAGGCTACAACTCGGGCGCGAAGCTCATTGACTTCTGCTATTACTCCGGGATGATTGTCGGTAGGAACGAGCGAATGAATGAGATCTAGAATTGTAGATATTACGTAATCATTGCGAGTTATTCTGTAAATGAGGGTGAAAATGGTGTTTCGGACTGGTTCACTTGTAAGTGCTTCAGGTTCATTGCCAAGAGGTGAATTTGATTGATGAAAAGGATTGCCTTCTTCTCGTTTCCATTGATTAAGTCGATTACAAACCCATCCTTGATTCATGCAGAATTGATGATGGCTGATTTGTTGATCCATTCTGGTTACACTGCTTTCGGAGTTAGTGTAGAAATCCATATCGGAATAGCTATCGAATCCGATGAACTTGAACTGGTTGCAGAATTCATCTTGCACGGTTAGATAAGGGATTTTTCGATATGGCATGATTTTTGGATATCGGATGATATTCTAATTACATAGAATACCTAATACTTATATATAGTACAGAAGATTCCGTAGATTACGGAGGAAATTAAGGAAACGTATCAGGCAAAGTTTAATGTGATGAGATATGAATTTATCTGTACACCATCTATGCAATAGTTGCAATAAGACGTGTCGAGACTGAAAATGATAGGTAGATATTTTTCGACAAAGAATGATAAGCAAAATTTTTGACATGCAGACCAGGTTCAAGTCCAGACTTAATAATGTATCCTAACAACTACTAGGTCGAAGTCCAGACTCATTAATGCATCCTAAGACCACTGCTAGTTAGACACACTAATGCAAAGCCTGGTTCGCTAAGACCACTGCTCTGATACAACCTGTAGATACAGTGGGGACGCATCCCACTCAGTGCCTTCCCAGCTAACCGCCTGGTGACCAGTGAGCGTACCTCAGACACTGATTTTACACCCCTGCCTCTCGGCAAAGCCAACCATATTCGGACCGCAAGGAGTAAGAGCCAATGCTTCATCACAGGTAACACTGTGAGAACCCCCTCTATGATTAAGCTGACGACACAGCTTAAACCAGCTCTGATACCACCTGTAGTGACCCGTCCTAATCCACTTAGATGAAGTCTTCATCAAATGGTCCCATTGTGAGGTTCCGACCTCTATATGCCATGAACGACTTCATGTACTATCTTTAAAATGAGCAAATGCACAGTGGAAGATTTCTTTCGTACCTGAGAATAAACATGCTTTAAAGTGTCAACCAAAAGGCTGGTGAGTTCATAGGTTTATCATAAAATAATAAAATTCATCATTTTGATAGACCACAAGATTTAAATGTTACATGGTACAAATGGGCCTGAATCCTATACCCACCTGTAATGTACATGCGATATCTTTTCAATACAGTACACCTTTCTTGTGTACGAAACCATTTTTCATAAATCTTAGTAACCGTACACATATCTCATGTACAAAATATAATACACATAACCTGTGTATAAAAATTATTCTCTCGATACATAACATTCACATCAATTGGTGGCAATTATCATGTCCAGATAATTCAATGGTGGCAATTATCATGTCCACATAATTCAATGGTGGCAATTATCATGTCCACATAATTGAATGGTGGCAATTATCATGTCCACATAATTCAATGGTGGCAATTATCATGTCTACATAATTCAATCATAATCCGCAGAACTTCTATCTGTATAATAATTCATTCGAGGAATGTTTTGCTTGTGTCTATCTCGTCAAACATTTATAAAAGCATTTCATGTATTCACAGTTCAAAAATATATTTCAAAAGCATTTAATAAAGCAGTTGTAAAAACAGCGCATATATTCTCAGTCTCAAAAATGTAAAGAGTAAAAGGGAATCAAATGAACTCACTATACAATATTTTGTAGTAAAAATATGTATACGACGGAACTGAACAATGCAAGGTTGGCCTCGGATTCACGAACCTATATCAATTATATATATATTAACACATATAATTGAAATCGAACAAATTTATATATTATTAGTGATATAATTATTATTTTAATAAATTGTATGTTTCATTAATATCTTAATTAGATATATTTATTTTTATATACTTTAAATAGGTAATTAATATTTATTACAAAAATATTAATATAGTTATGTTTTATGTCATAAATATGTTTTTATATAGAAAATCTTTAGTTGATATATTAATAATACTATTAATAATAACGATAAAAATAATACTCTTTCCAATAATGATAATAATAATGATATTAATAATAATAATACATATAATAATGATAAAAAAATGATAATAATAGTATTCTTAATAACAATAATAATAAAATGATAATTTCAATAAAAATGATACTTTTAATAAAATAGTAGTTAATAAAAAAATAAGTTTAGTAATAATGATAATGAAAATAATCATTTTTGATAATAATATTGAATACTTTATAGTAATAATAATAATAATAATAATAATAATAATAATAATAATAATAATAATAATAATAATAATAATAATAATAATAACAATAACAATAACAACAATAATAATAATAATAATAATAATAATAATAATAATAATAATAATAATAATAATAATAATAATAATAATAATAATAATAATAATAATAATAATAATAATAATAATAATAATAATAATAATAATAATAATAATAATAATAATAATAGTAGTAGTAATAATAATAATACTAATAATGGGTAATAGGTAAACTACCTCATAGAACTAGCCCTTAAAAAAAAATGCCCAAGTCCGGGTTTGAACCCGCGACGTCCCGCTAACCCGATAACGCCTTTAACCATTCCTTTATCACCTCACTTCTGATTTAATTGATACACCAAATCTATTTATCCTAATACAACTGTCTGTCTTTTTCTTCTTAAAGAAAAATGTCATAACTCAGGCTCGAACCCGAGACCTCTCGTTCAAACCCAAACACTCCTAACCAATGAACCATTTATTTGTTTCTGTAATAACTCACGTTTTCATATATTTATCATCATCTTCATCATAAATCGTAATCATACTAACATCATCTTATTATCCTTTCATCCTCAGTTTAATGTTTCTGTTATTTTATGTATAACTTAATCATCTTTAATCATCAGTATTATCAAGCATCATTACGCCAACCTCATTAACTCTTTAAACCATTATCATCTTAAATTACAGTTTCATCATCATTTCATCATACTTGTATCACCATCTTCATCTTAAACTTCCTCCTTATGATCATCATCGTGATCACATTCATCATCAGTTTATACCTCAACTTCTAACAATAAAAGAAACCGAAATAGATAATACGCGTGTGGGTTTGTTTACAGTAGAAAACAGAAGGATCAGCCTAGCAGCTTAGATTACACGGTAGTTCCACACAATTTATGTTGGGCCACGAACCATAATTTGGGCCTCGTAAAAATTGATTCGATAGTTGGCCCAAGTATTAAATGAAAACGAGTTTATGTGAATCAAAGTCTTCAACAGCAACTTTCACCATCATTCTAATCAGCTTGTTCACCAGCTCATCACTTTAAAGAAAAAAAAATAAAACTCGATATCATAGTGGATCCCATCAAGGCTTTATCACATGATAAAAAGTAGCAAAAAGGAAGAGAGTAATGCACAATTTAAAGTGAGTTTGGTTGGGGAATAAGTCTCGGTGGAGTGTGGGTCATGAAACAAACAACAACAAAAAATATCGTTGTAAATTTATGATTCCAGCTGGATGTTTATAGGTTGTGGGGTTGGGTTCTATCCCGGATGATTAAAGAAATACAACAAACAAAAGGGTTATGGTTTGGTTCGACAAAAAGGAGGAGGGCAGGTGTGATGGTTTCTTGCGACAGAAAGAGGCATAATAATTGTAACAGCAAAATTCGTTTTCAATTATAAGCAAGTGGGGTTTGGTTTTCTTGGTGCTTGTGGTCCAAAAGATAAAGAAATAGATAAAGGAAGGAACAGAAAAAGGTTTACTTGGTGCTTGCTTAGTAGTTTACGGTTATAATGGAGGAAGGGGTCCATGAATAAAGGAATTCCTATTAAGCGTTTATTAAACTCCACTTTTTCAATCCACTACCGAAAGTTATTGAAAATGGGTATTCATTGCTTAAAACTATGTCGTCCAATATATATATATATATATATATATATATATATATATATATATATATATATATATATATATATATATATATATATATATATATATATATATATATATAGCAATCTTGTCCGCATGCTTCATTGAATTCAAAAATTTTAAAAATAGAAAACTCGGCGGGTGGTAGTAGGAGCACACTGTAGCAGCAGTAACACCTCAAGGTGATGATGTTGGGTTGGTTTTGTATTGTTTTCGATAAAGACAGTGGGCTGTAATTGCAACAGTTTATGTGACGGTTTGAATGGGTTTTAAAAGGTGATGGTGAGGTGCAGCGTTTTGTGATTCGCGATGAGAAAAAAAAATAAAGTGGTGATGGTTTATCATGGTGGTTCCGGTGAGGTGAAGGTGGCATAAATAGTGAAGGATGGTGGTCATGGATGCTAGGGATGTGATAAGGTGGTGGGGTTTTTCTTGATAAACAAAAACAGAAAAATGGAATGGTGGTGAAGGTGGTTGCTCGTGGGTTGTTTAGTTGATGAAGGTGGTTGATCATGGTAATCGTTTGATCGAAGAAGATAGTAACACAAGGTGATGGTGAATGTAAATCTATAACTCTCTCTCCCTCTATGTGCTTTGTATATGTAATTATATATACATACATACATACATATATATATATATATATATATATATATATATATATATATATATATATATATATATATATATATATATATATATATATTGTGAGTGATACCGCAATAATAATTGATCACATTTTTGTTTTGTAGGGTTGATGGTGGTCATCAGAAATATTCGAGGCCAGAAGGAAACGAACAAAGAGAAAGAAAAGGATTTGTTAAAGCTGATGCGATTGCTAACTGAATTCAATTATCTGACTGTATGATTATAGTGGTCAATTTTGTTTGCATTGTGGAGGGATTTGGACGTGTAACAAGAATCATACAGGAAGTACATGATTAATTCGATCAGAGAAAATAATATAAAGCTTGATCACAATGGTTAACAGATTGGAATCAATTGTCGTTGTTTTGTAGTGAATATAGTGATCAACAGTTTCAATCAGGAGCAGAGAAAATGAATCAAAGAAGAGAAGAAAGACAAAACTGAAAAATCGATGGCTAAGTGAATTTTGTCTTGTAACTGGGATTAAATTTGATATGAAATCAGATTAGAGAAATAAAACAAAATCCTTTACAGGGAGATAGTGATAGGAACGGAATACTTGATACGTATCTGTATTTATTTTATGTATGTATATATTTGTTTTTATATATAATAATTAATATTTATAATTATAGTAATAATAGTAAAGTAATACTCTTAATATTATAAATAATAACAAAATTTCTAATAATATAATAGTAATAATAATAATATCATTATTAATGATATTGATAATAATAATAATTATAAAATTTATAACAATTATAATTATAATAATAATACTAATATTTTTAATGATAATAATAATATTAGTAATTATAACACTTATCATATATTACAATACACCTATAATAATAATTACAGAAATCATATATATAGATTCATTTTAAATTACACTTAATTATTTTTGTATCTTATTTTACATATTTGAATCTAATGTTTAATTTTTATATTTTATAATTTAAAATTTATATATATATATATATATATATATATATATATATATATATATATATATATATATATATATATATATATATATATATATATATATATATATATATATATATATATATATACATGTTTATTTACAAACAATTGTTCGTGAATCGTCAGACATAGTCAAAGGTTAACTGAATCCATGTAAACAGTTCAAAAATTTTGAGATTCGGTTTAACAGACTTTGCTTATCGAGTCGAAATCATATAAAGATCAAGTTTAAATTTGGTCTGAAATTTCCGGGTCGTCACATTCCCAATGCAGGGCGAGTGGCTCACGCGCGCCGAATCACTGATGCTTTATGTCTTGTCAGCCGAACAGGCTTCTGTGGCAGCGACATGCATTTAATGGCCTCAGGCCGCGTGAGGGGCCTTTAATGCTCGGCGGATTCTCATCGTTTTTTTTTCTTTCATTTTTTGCTTATTAGTTTGGTGTCATGCGTCTCGCGCCACCTAACACTAAACTGGGGGACATAATGATGCCGCGACCCGCACCTGCATGCTTATCGTCCGCGATAAAGTCATGGTACGCGTATGCGGGTGGACTCTATGCGGTATGCGGTAACGCACGGTGTACATTATCCCCAGAGGGGCGGTTACTTGGTGACCAAGTCTCGATATATTTTCCATAATTAAATCCGAGATTCGGGGGAGTTTGTTATGGAAAGGATTATCACAATCTTGGATGATTCTAGAATTAGGGTTTGCCTATATATACTAACCCTAATTTTCATTCTAAGATATATCACTCTACGTGACCTACAATACGTAACAATCATCGTTGTCATCTTTCTCTCATCTTCTAAGGTTAACAAGTTAGTTCTTTGACGACTGCTATCTACAACCTTGCTTAAGGCCTTCTGATCAACGACCGTCATCGAATGTGGACTTAACCACTTAGTCACCCCGCTAACATCATCATGTCGGTCTGGGTTATTCACAGTAGCCGGACCGGAGAACTAAGTTCTAAGATCCTTAAAACCCTTTAAACGTATTGAACATGCATATTTGCCCTTTGGAAAATATTCGCATGATCAATAACCCATTTACTCCCTTTAGTATGGCACCACTTCCATCATCGCTTGTTTTAGTGTTGAGGGAGGTGATCACTCCAAACAGATTAAGGAACTTCACCAGCAAGTGCGAGAACAGAAAATCATGTACAATGAAAAGTACCATACACATGTTTACAAACTGATAAACAAGTACTTAGCGAAGAAGGTGATCTCTTTTGGATTCATTTGAGAAAATACGTTTTCCCACGGGTCGTTTTGGGAATTGAAAACACGTGCTGATGATCTGTTCCAGGGTCTTAAACGAGTCTACAACGACAATGCCTACAAGATAGATCTTCCAGGGCATTGCAATGTTCCAGTTACCTTTAATGTTGTAAATTTGTCCACATACATTGGAGATGACGATCAAAAAAGATGACTTGAGGATGAGCCCCCTTCAAGGTGAGGAGGAGAATGAAGGGTACTAGACTACTAGGTGACGATTTCAAGATAACAGAATATATTAATATCTCAATGTTGCATATTGCAGCTTTACTTTTTTGTATGCGATGGTAAAATGACTTATTTCCAACTTTTTTTTTCTCCCGAGACATTTTAGTTTTATTCATTTACTAATTTAAACACTTGTTAGTATTGGCAACTATTATAGATATTTGATTGATCAAAATAAACTATATTTTTTTAAAAGCAAGTAATCTTATATAAAACACAAAAATAAGCGTACAAGGGGTCAAAACGAGAGCCCAGGATACAATGCTACATTACAACACGAATATTACAAAGCGGGTTGCTAAGAATGCAATGCCCAACAATTAAACACCTCAATTCTAACTATAATAAATAGACACTTATCATTCAACCACGATAGCCACTTGAACTTCTTCCCACGTGCCCTTCTTGATATCCATTCGAACGAGTTGATTTGGATCTCGTTTAAAGCAATCACACCATTCCATTTGTTGCCACGAAACACCATGTTGTTAGGATTTTTCCAAATCAACTTTAAATAGAATTATGAAAAGGGCCAAAGCTACAAACATGTCATATACTTTCACTTTTGTCTCATTGTAGGCTATATACCATAAATACTCTCACGGTAGAGTATATACCTTCAAAAAGTGTATTCATGTAAACGCCAAAACCTTTTTAACCTGGAACAAAAACATGTGATGACGACTCATCCTACTTGGCGTTGAGTTGTCATTCCACGTAAGAACAAATGAGAAACTATATAGCTTACATTGGAACAAAGGAGAAACTATATAGCCTACATTGAAACAAAGAGAAAATATATAGTCTATTTATAGCTCACCCTTAATTATATCCATTCCATGTCATCTTTATAAGAAAAGAAAAAAAAAATGCCACGTAATTAATTTACTGGTACAATCAGTAGCAGGTAACTTTTTGTTGACATGAATACACTTTTTGAAAGTTAAGTTTATAACCTACAACGAGAGTATTTGGGGTATATAGCCCACAATGAGATAAAAGTGAAAGTATATGTCATATTTGTAGCTTTAACCCTTATGAAAATATAAATAAAATGGGAAGGACCATACTTTGGGATAGTTTGTGAAGATAATATAAACCAACCTCAAAATATATGTGTTGATGTACACTATAGTTGAATAATCAGTATAGTTCAGATTGCTGAATTCAAACATTTCGTTAGCATTGTTTCTTCAATTTCGGGATTGTTTTGTATAAGTAATTGGATAAGAAAAATGGTTAATAAGTGAACGGATACACAAAAGGTAACAAACTCGCGACAAAATAAATTTGCTTAATTCGACTCACAATAGTTTGCAATTGCAGATTTCACACGAGGAACATCTTCATAATGCAATAGCAGACTTGTTACATAAAGGAAGTTAGTTTGCTGGCAATGAAGGTAATTTGGATAATCACTACAAAATCAAACTTAAATTGAAATTGCAGATTTCACATGAAAGAAATCTACATATTTTGATTAATAAAAAATGCAGTATTAATTCATAATCTTTTGGAAAGTAGTGTGTTAAATGTTGAGTCCCCTACAGAATTAAGTATTTAATTATGTTAAAACATGATTATAAACACTAGATGTAATGTGTAGGCCAACATAAATTTATTTATTTGTAAAACAGCGTTGTATGATGTGTTTAAGTGTTAAGTGTACTGCCTTCGCTATCATCACAAGATAGTTCAAGATTCAAGGTTACTTTTAACCAGCATAGGATGTATGCAGAACAACCACGAGTGTTCAATGAAGAACCGGTAAACTGAAGAACCAGCAAAGGCTGGAGCAACACACAACAATTAGACAAATCAAGCTCCGTTACAAGCATGATGGTTTCATGTGTTGTCAACATCAATTGGCACTATTCAACTGACATCAAAGACGAAGTTGAACAGAGAAGGACATGAGTTGGCGGCTGACAAATGACCTTACAAGACAACGAAGGAATGCTGAAGATTAACCCATGTGCACTTCATGGTTAATGCTTTTTCGCCGCCTACGAAACCCAACATTCTATTTGTTTAATCAATTTTGTTAGGACCCTAGAATGAGTCAATCATACTCCTAAGAGATCCTTTAGATGAGGACTATATAAAGGATCTAGGAACTCCATAGAAACTAACAATAATCAATGTTATGTAATGAGATCAAGGAAGCCGTGGAATAAAAAATCTAATATTCTGTCTACTTCCTTGATTACTTTATGGCTATTCGTTTCATTCATCGTGTTCATGTTGATCTTAGGATCCAACATGTGGTATGAGAGTGGGATCTTCAACGAAACGAAGATGATCCGCATGAATATCGATGAATGTTCATATCCGAAACCAATACACCTTCATATCTTCAACATGAAGATATTCATATCTTCAAACCTTCATCATTAAGATCTTCATATCTTCATGAAGATCTTCATACCTTCAACCAAAAATTTTCGAAAACATAAAATTATTCCAAACAATTTACCGAATTCAACCTAAGCACAAACACATCCGAATGAGATTTAACCGAAACCGAATGGCATTTTCGGATTTCAATTAGAATTTACACCGAAACTTATTCTAAATTTCACCAACACTTATTCAAATCAAATCTCAAACACATTTGATCAATTCATTATCATTAAACATTTCAGATTCAGATTACATAAATCATAAAAGTCACTTAATCAGATTCAAGCTATCTGCTACAGTGCTCGTATGAATGTTCATGGCTCAAAAAATCCAAATCTTCAAATATTGAGTGTTAACTTCAATTGATTACAAAACATGATCCTAATACAATTCCTAAACCTCGTAGATCACAACTTCAGTTCTACAACAACAGATTTAAGCAAACTGATCCCGAGTTCATCGTTCTTCACAAAGACATGGTAATTTTAGCTCCGGATCGTTTCAGAATAAAATTAAGAAAAAGTAAAAGTGTAGAGTTGTTTATTTTCATCTCATAAATGTGTATGAACAATTTCAGATCTCAATTCGATGTAACGAATTCTAATTTCGGAGTCAAAGATTCATGGAAAAAGTCAACCGAATCTTCATCCTTCAAATTCGTGATTTTTGCTATGATTCAGGTCTGGATGATGACTGTCGAGTGTTTGTGGATGCATTTACAACATATTTTATGAAGGATTCATGATCAGAAACGCTCTATATAAAAAAATTAAATTTGTGAGTTCATATGATGAACTTCGACACTCTTCATGGATAATTCATCGATGAATTTAATTTTTGAAGCTGATTTATAGTTTATTTCCTCTTAATCACTGTTGTTTGATGCTATTTCCATCAGGTTTGAGGTTGAATTGCATCAAATTCGAGATTCGAGTTCTTATGTTCATGGCGATTTTGAAGGATAAGCTTCGGTACAATGATTTAGATTCGGTATTGGTTGTTCATTATAATTCGGTATTGAATTACAGTTATGATTCGGTATTTGGACTTGAATCTGATTTGATAGTTGGTTATATGATTCGGTATACACCGTTGGTGATGGTGGATTCTGTATTATCACTCCCTAATTCGGTTACCAGATTGAAAGTAATTGTGTTGATTTGGGCTTTAAGATAACCAACCGAATCTTAATGGGCCACCCCATCATTCCAGCCCAACAAGGGTATACATTATGTACTTGAGCCTACCAAATATTCTTTACCAAATGTCCAACAGTCAAGGCCCGAATGGGCCTACCGAATCTAATTAGCCCAACATCAGTCCACGTATCATTTTCTAATGAATTTTTAGATTCAGTCCATGTCAGGTTTCAAGGTTTTGCAAAGACAGTCCCTCAACCGAATCTGGCTACATTTTTGACAGTATTGGTCCCTAACCGAATGTCATGATTTTCAGGGGTGGTCCCTTACCGAATCTGGACCTCCAAAGCATATTTTTCCACTACTTTTGAGGCTCAGATTCACATGGCTTTTCTCATACACGTTATTTATTTTGGGGATTTTTCGAGTACAAAAACCATTTTAACAATGAAGCTTTTATTTTATGCAAGCATCATTGTGGGGGGATATATGGATAAGGTTGATGTGCATATGACTTCAATACACGTACGGTATTGGACTCGGACTTCAAAGAGACAAAATTGAAGCGTCACTTGTTTGACGAGTGAGCAAAGGAAAACCAAAGAGACTTCCACATCCTCGGGGGAGTATTAGAGACATTAGGAACTTCGAAGGAGCCACGTCAAGCTACCTTATATTAATACGATGATATAATGATTTATGAGACAATCATGGATGTGATTGAAATCACACTTGATTGGCTGTGCCCCATATACTTTATGAGGGGATCTCAAGTTTTCTCGAGCTTAGTAATCAAGGAAAGTGTCGGAGGGGAGCTAAGTGAATTCAAATATGAACTTTCTTCATTGGGGTTTAACGAACCTAGTCGAAAACCGGTACTTCAGTAGTTTTCCAATAATCGTGACTAAGTTAGAAGATGCTTGGTTTCAAGATCGTTCTTTGTTCATGTAGGAGCCCACGAGAGCTTTGGAGGGAGTGATTCCAAGAATTTGAAGTGTCTTTCCAACAACATTAAGTGATGCTACGATGAATGTCACATGGTTGCACATTTCCGCTGTGCAAACTCAAAGACCATTGAAGGTATAAGAATTCCAACATTCAAGATCTACTTCAACGGCCTTGCAAGATTCGTGAGGGGAGCTAGTTAGCAATATCGTGTTTCTTTCATGTAATTTTGTTTGTATTTCCTATGGAGTATTCGTTTGGAAGTATAATGACCTCATGAGGGGAGATTGTTAGGACTCTAGAATGAGTCAATAATACTCCCAAGAGATCCTTTAGATGAGATCTATATAAAGGATCTAGGAAGTCCATAGAAACTAACAATAGCCAATGTTATGCAATGAGATCAAGGAAGTTGTGAAATAGAAAATCTCATTTTCTCTCTACTTCCTTGATTACTTTATGGCTATTCGTTTCATTCATCATGTTCATGTTGATCTTAGGATCCAACAAATTTGAAAGTCCAAAGGGGTCTTCCTACAATTAGCTACCGAAGAAGAAAAGGAGAGTCACGTGCTTCCTGAAAAAAAAAGACAAGTACAAAAATATGGAGCAGAGTCAAAACCAGATTGAAACACATAGTACATCAGCAAAAGATTGATTTCTGTCTCAGAGATAAACAAAAGGGTCCGATAGCCATTGATGTCAATCAAACTTCTTTTTCTTAGCCCAACTTGACTTGAGATCCATTCAAAACTCTTATATTGTATCATTTACTTGAATGTGAATATAACATACTTTTACAATATTTATGAAACGATTTTATAACATTGTTCAATTTAATTATATATATACGTCATCTTTACTATTTCGAATCTCGTGAATTCGTGAGTATTAAACTAGTAGACGTTATTTGCCACAAATTAATGTTTAGTATACATAACTTTCAATACTGTATGAACAAGACAAACGCATCATACAGAAAATTCATAGCTAGAAATTTTATCTGATCTTTTGGATGGTAAAATTTTATTCTATTAACCACAAGGGTAGTAACCTAGTGGTGAAGGACTTGGTCTCTAAATACCCTCATGTAGGGGCAAAAAATATACCCTCATGTAGCCACGATATTCACCCACGATGACTTTGGAGTAATCACAAAGAAGATAATCGTCTTGAAGTTAGTCGGTTCGCAAAGCAGATCAGAAACTTACATATACCCAAAAAATATTTTCTTCTATTTTGTCATAAGTGATACTAGTAGTTAAATAAAAGATCTATTTTATATTTATTTGTAATTGTAACTATGTAGGCCTTCCTTTATTGGCACACATGTTTTTAAATTATTTTGCTTCCAAATCATACCCAATAAGGGAGTTTATATGTTATTTTATGAAACTGTATACGTTGTTTAGCTTGAGGGATGAGATTGTTCTATAATCAATTTGTTTCATTTTTCTTGTAATCGATATGTGAAATCGTGATTGACAACTTGATTATGAGGAAAACAATGATCTAAAAGAGTACACTAAGAGTATTTTTAAAGGTATAAATGTTTCCTTAAATCATTTTAAAAGGAAAAAAAATGTTATTAAAACCATTCTCATTGGTAATGTGATTTTTCGTTATTTCCATCGCTATCCATCACACCCGATGGCATTCAATCGCCATCGAGTTGTTATCTATTTCTCGCGACGCACCTTGTGATCCCAAAGCATATATCATAACGATTCAATTACCAAATATGTTTGAAATATTTTGTTTCAACCGCTATTTGTTATTAAAAAAAATCAAAACTAAAAATAAAAGAACCTACTTGTTGGCCAACGGTTACTTTTTCTTAGACCATTTTTAACCCTGAGGGGGCGTGTTGGCGTGTTGCTGGGTGGGGGTGGGGTGCTTGATGAGCGTGCTGCCATACTGCTGTGTAATGGATGGCGTGCTGAGTGGCGTATTGCTGGGTAGGGGTGAAGTATTTTTTATTTCTTTTTCATTTTTCTTGCATTTAATTTATTTTGTTTAATTAGTTATATTATTATTTTGTAATTATAATAACAAATTAATTTAACAAAACACACTAAAGTTAATATTAAAAATACGATTTCAATAAAAAAAGTCCTAAAAATAGAAAATTATAATACGGTAATTTAAAAAAATTCCAATAACTAAACATTACTTAAATGGTACAACGGTAGTTTGGTGGAAGATTCCAAATATGCTCGGTTAAGTCTGCACGAAGTGCATTATGCACATCTTTGTCGCGAATTTCCTCTTCTCGTGCAGCTCGAGTAGTATTTCGATTCCTAACAAAAACGGGTCGGTTTTCTGGCTCTCTTAGATACTCTTCATCGAGTGACGTTATAGCAAAACCATTATCCTCTTGGATCATATTGTGCAATAGAACACAACAATATAATATGCGGTGCATTTGTTTAGCTCTCCAAGCTCGTCCAGGCACACGTAATATATTGAATCTACCTTGAAGGACACCAAATGTTCACTCGACATCTTTTCGTGCACTTTCTTGAAAACGTGTAAAATTTGCAGATGGCTAGTCGGTTGGGGATTGGTATACTTTGATAAGTGTAGCCCAATCCGGATAAATACCGTCCGTGAGATAATAACCATGTGTGTAGTCATGACCATTTACTGTAAATGGTGAAGGTAGAGCGGAACCGTTCTTAATAGAATCAAACAATGGGGAAAGGGTCTACACATTGATGTCATTGTTGGAACCTGCAACACCAAAATATGCGTGCCATATCCACATATCATACAAAGCTACAGCTTTGAGAATAAGAGATGATTTTTTTATGCCCACTTGTGTATTGACCTTGCCATGCAACGGAACAATTCTTCCATTTCCAATGCATGCAATCGATGCTCCCAAGCAACCCCCTAAAACCATGCCTTGTTTCTTGCGTTTCGTGTAATCGTTGAATATCACGTGCAGTTGGTTTACGTAGATATTCTTGTTGGTACAAATCAGTAACACACAAATAAAAGTTGTCTAAACAGTTTAATGAGGTTAGCTCACTCATATGCAAATATTCATCCCACATATCACCCGTCATATTGTACGCCAACTAGCGTAATGTAGATGTGCACTTATGATATAAATTAAAACTTTCACGACCAACGACGTCGTATGCGTGCCTAAAATATGCAAAGTGTGCGGGTAAAGGATTAATAGTGCAGTCACGTATACCTGCTACGATACGCTCGAATAATTGCGGTTGCATCTGATAACATCTTTTAAATTTTTAATCGGGAAACGTAGGTTGTTCAGCAAAATAGTCTCTGTGTATACGTGTAGCCGCACCTTCACGATCCCTAGGAATATAGATTCGGGCTTGTGGAGGTCGTGGAGGTCCCTGACTTGAGCCCTCACCAGCTTCTCGGTCTAGCTCTTCGGCGCACGAACACATAACACTTAATTACATTTCATCGTCCGAAGAATCATCGTCGACGATCTTTAAATAGGCATCCATTTTGAGTAATGATTTGTTTATAGAGAAATTGAAATTGTTTAGTAATGAGAGAAATGAAAGTGTGTTTGAAATTATATTTGATATTGTATTTATATAGATAAAATTTAAGTTTTTTAATTAATTAAAATAGAATATATGTATATGTCCGTTGAAAAATACAAGGTATATAAACCCCCACGTCACTAACTCATTCAACACGCACCAAAATGATCCTGTGTTGAGTTGAAGCACGCCGGCCTCCCCACCGCCCAACACGCCGTGCTAACCCATGTTAGGTGGCGTGTTGGGGGTAAAAACCGCTGCAGCACGGTAGCGTTACATATGGTCTTATTATTTTTTAAAAACTTTTATCACCTCAAACATTATAAATAACACCTAAACACTATCAATTTTATCTCACCTCATCTCACTTTCAAACAATTCTTCTTCACCTTCTATTTTCATTTAACTTCAAACATTACTTTTATATTCATGACTGCCATATTGGTTTCAATGGACGTACATTACGGGAGGTAAAGTAGGGTATGACTGAAAGTCATACGTTGGCATGGAATTTGATGATTTCGACGTTACTAACTTCGATCTATCAAAGTTGTACGACTTCCTCCATGAACTAATACTGTTCGGATACTCGATGATTTTGTATTTCGATGGAGACAAGAAGTAATTTAGGTTTCTGTTAAAGAATGTGATGCTTAAAAAGAACAAGTCAAGATACATTTTCCTCGAATTGAGTTGCATCTTATATACTTTGATGAAAATCCCTAAGGTGATTCGAGTCGGATGAGAATCCCTTCCGATTCGAGTAGTCTTGATTCAGACTAGGTGAGTTAGGACTCGATTAAAAATATTAAATTTATTTATGTAATCGTATTATTAACTTTTTTTTAACTTTAAATTATTTCAATTTTAGGACGTTTTAATTATTAATTTTTTTTTATTTTTAGGATGTTTTTATAATTGTAATTGTATTATTATTATTATTATTATTATTATTATTATTATTATTATTATTATTATTATTATGTTTAATTTTAGTTTTATTTAAAATGTTATGTTTTTTATTTAAATTTAATGTTTTAAGACCATATCTAACGCTGGCGTTATTAACCTTTTTTACCACCATCACACCATGGTGGCACCACAGTGTGGCGTGATCGAAGCAAAATTCAGGTGACGCGATGGTTGCTTCACGGGCAGTGAAATGGCGTGTTTGAAGCCATAACTAATAATAAACAACCACCTCCCTTGTTCCATGTATTTTTATTATAAATTTTAGTTTTAATTTTGGGCGTATTATTGTAGTGTAGTGTATATTGATAAAGAAGATTTTTAAGATGAAGAAGAAGATGATGTTAAGATGATGAAGAAGAAGATGTTGATTCAGATCGTGATGTAAAATGGAGATAAAATAAAGAAAGTTACACTTTATGCCCCTTAGACTTTGTAATAATTTACAAAAAATATCTTAAATCTAAGTAACTATATATAATAACTTAAGTAAAAGATATTTTAAATTAATTAATAAATTAAGATGAAATACGGAGTAATATAAAAACTTTACAAAAAATGAAAAATAAAATTAAAAAGATAGGACATATTGTCCTATCAGACAACCATCACGTCATATCATTACAAACTCCATCACGCCATCACATTTTCCAAATCAACATTATAACCCATTAAAACACCCAATCACACCCTCACCATTAAAT
Organism: Rutidosis leptorrhynchoides; assembly: GCF_046630445.1. NCBI lineage: Eukaryota > Viridiplantae > Streptophyta > Magnoliopsida > Asterales > Asteraceae > Rutidosis > Rutidosis leptorrhynchoides. Next base: position 276,382,299 of record NC_092335.1, read on the forward strand.
ATGGTCTAGATTGTAAAATAATATTTAAATTGAATGAAGGTGTCATGGATGACATTGTATTAGTTATTGTTTGGTAATAGAAGAAAGTGTTGATATAATGCTATAGTTGCATTTAGTTAGAATAAAGATATGTAATGGATGTAAATGTCTAATAAATTATGTTTTCCTTTAATAGAACATGTAATTTTTGTTATTATATTTTAACAATCACTTAGTCTTAGGGGCGTATCTACATAACTTTTACCAGTAGCATGTGCTACCACTAAAAGTTGGAATTAGAATATGAATTAAGCATTACTATAAAGCATAAGTTTGTTGAAATTCTAGAAGAAAAATGATAGTCTTATGTTAAGTTAATGGATGAAAAGTTTTGTACAAGTAAACTTGTGTTGTGGGGAAGACGATTGTGGGGCCAATGTCATATTAAATATTTTTCATATAACTCTTTTAGTTATATAAATATGCAATTTAAAATCTGATGTCATTATATAGAATTATTTTACATTCAAACTACTTCCAGCTCTTTTATGTACAGTAGTATGTATACGTATATATAGTAAGTTCTGGCTAACAATTCTATTTGGCACTTGAACCTTCTTTGTTTACCTATGAAGATCAATCTCATGCAGCGAGACATCGAGTTGGACGATACTACATGCTGCTCATGTAACCGTATGGATGAAGATGAATGCCATTTATTTCTTGACTGCGACATCAATATTCAGATTTGGAATGAAGTTAACCAATGGACCAACATTCTGTTTCCTCATTGGAATTCTATTGAAGATATTTGGCTATGGGTTGATGAGGTTCCCATCACTGGAAAACAATGTGTCATTCTCAGAGTTATTGTAATTTTGGTGATATGGAATATTTGACGTCTTCACAAAAGCTATATCTTCAACGACCTAAAATGAAAAAAGTCTCATGTTTACGATAGCATAGTTGTTTCGGCTTTTATTTGGTTGTATTCTCGATTTTAGATACGTAGTTTTAAACAATTCGGTGTGGTTGCAAAACCCCTTAAATAAATTGTAATTTTTTTGCTAGCTTCTCGCTAATATTATATTATTTTTTTGTCGTTGAAAAAATAATCTAACTTGGTAAACGTATTAAAAGGGACTCTTATGTTTGATAAACTCATTAAAGCTTATTTTTCTTTCTCTAAAAATAGTGAAGAATTGTAAAATATGATGTGCAAATGAAGTGGTTAGCCTATTATTATTATGTTCTACCACTGACTATAATATCTAGATCCGCCACTACTTAGATTTAAAATACCTACCCTAAAGTGTACAACTATTTAATGCATAAATTTATTCTTAATGACAATTCTTAAGGTTGTCACTAGAAAATTTGTTGTTGATGTTGTTGTTGTTGCTGCTACTGCTGTCATTGTTGGTGATATTTAGTTACTTTAACGATTCTGTATGATATGAAGAATTACTTATTTAATTTTATGGATTTGATTTGAAATTTGATTCGAATTATCAGTGTAATTTTGTCTTATTATTATTACTACTCTTTCAAATAATGGTTATGAAATTTTGAATAATGACCATGCTATTCCGAACAATACGTATGTAATCTTAAATAATTGCTCTATAATTTCGAATAATGTAATTTCAAGTAATGATAAAAATAGCTATGCAATTAATAATAACTCTCACATCTGCGCCGCATGAGCACTATTCACCAGGACTAACCCAAGAACAAACACTCTCTACCATGACATACTTCCTTATAAAAATTAAGAACTGTTATCGGCCAAAAAGTCACGTTTTTACCCCCGATATTAAGCCCTAAATCAATAAAGTTCCAAATTTTATCGCCAAAATAATCACTTTGTCGGTTAATATTGTAGATCAAGTAATTACAAAGCCGATGCAAAACGAATCAAATAAAACAGAGCTAAAACGAAGATTCTAGAGCGAAAACGGTGGAAGACAAGTTACGACCCCGGAAACCAAGTAACGATCCAGGGAACGAGCAAGATAATCCAAGCAATCAAAAACGGCTTGCCAGGACAACTTGCCATTAGTGGCCGGCTTGCCAGACACTGGGCACCAGAAATGGCCACGAGGACCGGCTTACCTAGCACCGCGCACCAACGCCGGGCATAGGCGCCGACTTTCCAGGGGGTTTCAAGCCATTTACTAGATACCCCCCCCCATGCAACCCACCTGCCGCACCTACTTGCCAGGGGTTTTTAAGCCATTTTTTTCCAGCAGATACCCATTGACGCACCCACTTACCAGAACTACCCCTATTGAAGCTACCTGCCAGGGGTTTTATTTACAACTTTGCCATCAAGCTTTCCTATAAATAAATGGCACATCCCACCATTTCAACACACACCTTCTTCACTTCTCTCTCTAAAACATCTCTCTATTGTCGCTCACTAGTGATCAGTAGAAGATTACTTCTCTCTCTACTTTCTAGAGAGAGAAAAGTACAGAGATTAGGAAAATAATTATCTCTCTATTGTTGCTCTCTAGTGATCAGTAGGATATTAGTAAGTAGTTATTAGTAGAAGCTATCAAACATTGTAACACTATGGATATTATGAAGAAATACAAGTGTTATTCTACCGACATTATTCGGTAATATATGTCCCTTCTTTTATTAATTTATTATAATATTCTTGTTCGATGTTTATGATTTATTAATATCTGAAATGTTTGTTGCCATGATGTGTGAGTAATTACTTGATTGTTTGCCATGATTTAATAATGTTAGTTAGGGATGATTATCGTTTCTTACTCGCTTTCTGTCTATGATATTAAACCTCGTGATTATCGTCCTTTCACCAATAAACGTGATTAAAACCTTTTACAAAGTCGACAATTATAAGGTAATTAATTATCTGTGTTTATACATTGGTCAAGGTATGAACCCATTGGAAATACTATAAAGTACATGGGGAATTACCGTAGGATCAGATCAAGACATTGGTCAAGAGTATAAGACTCGAGGAAATATTGTTGCAACAGCAGAGTACAGTGTTGATGTACTATAGGACAACTTGAGCATGGTCAATGTTAGAAGATATGGAATCTCTATAAGTGTAGTACATGGTGGATAACTAAGGGATTTATTAGGTAGATTAAAGTAAGAGCTGGTTTAAATCATAAATGGGAATTTAACGCACTACACTACAAAGCTTATAAATCTTTAAGGATGACTATGAACTATCAGAGGTTCTAATTTGTCTACAAACCCTTAGAGATTTTACCAAACCATTTATAGAAAGGAATTTGAAACACAATCATAACCACTCACTTGGGTGATACACTAAGGTGTTAAGAAAGGTTGGATATTATATATATATATATATATATATATATATATATATATATATATATATATATATATATATATATATATATATGGCTATGCTACATTATTCGTGCGCCCAAGGTATGCATTGCATCCAAGATGGGCCGCTTATATCCTTAATTCGGATAAGTGTCGGGAGTTGAGCATAGTCCATCCGATCAGAATCACGATAGTCTAATTCCTCGTGAAATGCTAATCGAGAAATCAATTAGTAGGGAATCTAGTGTTTACACCAAGGTATAGTTATCCAATGAGTGCCTCGCAATCATCCCGACATTGCGTTATCCTAAATCATGGTGAACCACGTCTTCTTTGTCCTTAGCTGTTGCATGCTAGCTAGATTATTTTAATTATATTGCTTTAATATTTTAATTACAATTATAAATCGAATCAACCCAACTATAGCCTTTACACAATTTGATATTCCGGATAAAAGTGGTGTCTAGAATAAACTGGTTGAACTTGGTTGTTGGATTTTCCGAACAGTCGCCAATTTATTGGGACCAAAAGGATCCTACCTCTCTATAAAAGGTGTACCTGGCCACTAGTCTTGGATACTAAAATGTGTACAAACTCAAACTTAATTACTAAATTATTTGAATAAGCTCCGTTTCAAGTTCGACCGCTCAAGGAATGACCCTAGGTCATGTTTGCCCTTGCTAACCCATAGGAAAGAATAATAGATTTAGGCCCAACAAAATATAAATTTAAAACTCTATTGATAAGTTCGTATCGACACCTTGTGACCTAATGACACCGCATAAATAAACCATCCGATTCGGGCATATCACAGGTAACTTAATTTTTGGCGTCGCTGTCGCAGAGGAGTAGTACGATTTAGAGCCTATTTAGATTAGTTAGTTTTTAAGAGAACCTTTTGACTGAGACTAACTTTTTCAGAAGTTACTAGTTTACCGTAGTTAGGTTAGATAAAAATTTTAAAATGGACTTCCTTATTAGTGAACCTTTAGGATGGTTTAACCTACTTAGATTGCTAAAAATTCTTCCGACACATCCTTTCTTCTACCCAATATAATACATTGTACCCATCTGACGAGATCTACACTTATATGCCGATAGTTTGACGATGGATGCACGCATCACTCTCGTTGAAATCACCACATCCTCGTTAGAAGGATGAGGAGGACCGATACTGTATCCAGTGGTTAACGGAGCGTCTTTTCTGCTTAAGTATAGCATCATACGACTCATTTAGAACCATTGCCACGGCTTAACAAATGACGATCCCAACTCTCACTTAAATAGATTCCTCTCCTTATCCAACTCATATAAGCAAAACGGGGTTGAACAAGATGTAGTTCGTCTGTATCTATTATCCTATTCCATAACTCTTCATGAAAAAACATAGTTCGTGGGGTTAGAACCCAACTCTATCACCTCATTGGAGGAAATGGCAACAACCTTGCTTAATCAAGTACTTTCCCCCATCAAAACAAATTAGAGTTAGGAATGATATCATAAACTTTCAACAAGTATACGATGAATCACTCTACACCGCATGGGAAAGATTCAAACATTTGCTTCGAAGATTCTCGAACCACTGTATTGAGAGTTCTGTTGAAATTTTGATCTTCTACAAAGGTCTGAATCGGAACAACAATGTAACAACCCTCACTTTTCGACTTCTAAATTTACTGAATTAACCCTAGGGTTATCTGCTTGACTATATGTATTAAGGGTTGTTATATACAATTAAATATTGACCGAATATTAATTTTTAGTCAACAATGTACTCTTAAATAAATAATATATTATTAATTTATATAATTTGACATAATTTAACTAAGTATATAAACTTTGTATCACTTTTATTATTTAGTTAATGTATTATATATTTAACTATATAATAAATTCAATTATATATAAATGTAATAATATTTACAAACTTACTAAAACTATAGTTTAATAATTAAAATCATAATTATTATTAAAAAAACAAAATACCGAATTATTTATTATTTTTATGCAAAATTTATATTTATTAATTAAATAAAAAATATTGACAAATATTCTTGGAAAAGCACTAAATCAATTTGTTTATTTATATATATAAAAAAAATCCTTAAAATAAATGAATTAAAAATTAAATAAAATAATTTTTAATTAAAAATTAAATGGAAAAACTACTTTTATTATTTTATTTTGTGCATTATCCCATGACCTAACATTTAATACTTTTGAATTTTAAAATCCCATTAAAAATTAAAAAATTTCGTTTTCTTTTAATTATTTTATTCTTTTTACCTAATTTTTTCAAGTATAAATACCCCTCATTTCTCATTCAAACTCACACCAAAATTTCTCTCATTCTCTCTTTGAAGAATTACTACTAATAAGTATTCTTTTCATACATTTTACTTTTTACTTTTTACTTTTTACTTTTTACTTTTTACTTTTTACTTTTTACTTTTTACTTTTTACTTTTTACTTTAGTTTATTATTTTTTTTACCAAAACATGTAAATAATGTTATAAATTATATGCAATTAAAAATAAAATAAATAAAATGTTATAATTAGTAATATATGTTACTAAAAATTATAAAAGTATTTTTATGAATTAATATATAGGAATTATAATTAAAATCGAATTAATGAATATATATGTATATACGCACCTAACGTGAAGGTTATAATTAAAGATAGCATACAAAGACTACAAACATCACCGCTACTTGTGGCCTAGGGTGATCCTTGTTACTATTATGGGACGCTCGTGGATCTCGATTGCCAAGACTTAGATTCTGGTCAAGAGATCCTAGGCCACTCGGTAACAATAAATCATTCGAGTAACTTGCATGTTAGCAACGAAGTTTGGGCGAGATTGTACAACATCTTTGTTAAGAATTATAATCCGAACATTCTTAAACTAGAAGCTTACTATAAGTGGAAGCTTTTCATAAATAGTAAGTTTCCAAAAATAGAAACTTTTGAGAAATAGGAACTTTTCTCGAAAACCGTCACTGTCAATATAGTTGCTATATTAATAAACATACTTTATGTTAGTTAGACATTAACTAATCAAACGTTATACCTCTAGGTTGATATCCATATCACTTACTTGCTTTACTTTCCTTCTTGCATGGAATACTTCAACTGCTATTTAAGGTGAATTCATAGCCCCTCTTTATTGCTAGCAAACTTACTTACTTTACTTGGGGTGAGACACATGCTATTTTTAATTTTTACAATTTAGACACAAGTACCAAACTGTTAAACTATGCTATACCCGGCTATGTCTGACTAAGTTCCTACAATGATATTTTTAATTGCTGCTGCATGCTTAATTATTGGGGGTAGGCCTATCGGGAGTAACGTCCCCGATACATTTGACTAAGTCTTTGTATTACTTGATAATGAAATTAAACCGCCAAGGACAGACACAACTTATCATGGGGTAAACTTGAACGTTTAGTCTAAATATCAAGCTTTGGCATAACTTTTTGATCCTGCAGGAGATCAACTTTACAAACTAAATCTTGTGGTCTAAAACAACGGTCAAACTTTTGTTAAACCTATGAACTTCACTCAATCTTTTGGTTGACACTTTAGCATGTTTTGTCTCAGGTGCTATTTGATTCAAGCTTACTTATCTACTGCTTATGTGATGCTACTTGGACATAGGATCAAGAGATTATCGCATTTATTACTATTGCATTTAAACATTTACTTTACTCCTTTGTAACGACATTTCATTTTCCGCTGCGTACTCAATAAAGTTTAACTTTCTCATTTAGTATTGTTCTCGTTATTATAATATGTTGGTATATTTTGATATTAAGTCATATTTCGCCCAGGCCCTAACTTGGGGTGTGATAGATTAGTATCAGAGCATAACCAGGCTGTTATAGAGAACCAGGATTGCATTTTTGTGTGTGCCTTATGTGTTAGCTAGGGTGCCTTAGTAATCTAGGAAACTATAACCTTTCCTACCTTAGACTTAAAGCACTTAGGATTACCTTATAATCTTAACAACCTTGCTTTGATAATCTTGGCTTAAAATGCTAATCAAAGTCTCTTTCCTAATGTTAGAATGTCTAATTTTCATCAAGCGAACAAAATGACTCTTTTCAAGCCGACTGAAGAAGATACTAAATGGTCTTCCACTGAAAGACCAGCCCACAGTCCACCTTATGGCTTTGGTGGTCCTCGTTCACCAAACTATAGTCCGGATACTTTACCTAATTCTCCCGATCACTACCCAACCCCGAAAACTGAAGACAAGGGGAAACGTCCTGAGAAAACTGGTCCATCAAGGAAAAGAGTCCGATCTTCTTCTTATGATGATACTGCTAAGTATGAGATCATGAGCCTGCGAAAAGATACCGAGAGAAACTTGGAAGGTTTGCTTCGTCACGTGGCAAGAGTGGAGGTTCGTATGGATGAGAAGGATCGCAAAATTAAGAAACTCTTGGAGGTAAACGCGGAGTTAAAGAAAGAGATAAAGTTGGTGAAGTATGAGGAAGAACGTAACACCCGTAGGGGAAAGCAATCACTTGCTCATCTCAAGGAGAATGTTGATTTCTGGTTGGATATGGAAAGAAATCGAGTCAATAAACAACTTACTCTAAAGGGGTATGATAACAACGCAGTCAACAGCCGCGTTACCAACCTCTACGATAACCTCGAGTATCTTTATGAGAAGCAAAAGGCGAGGAACGAGAAAGTTGATGAGTTTATGAAGAAGGTGGAGGATGAGAAGAAGAAATATGAAGATTACTTCAATCTTAATATTTCCTACATTATTTTTCCAATTCCTTGTATATGTAAAGGCTATGCCTTAAACTATTTCTATTTTTGAATCGTGTAATAAATGCTTATTTAATGCCTCGTTCTAATAATATAAAGTGTTTTATTAATATCATGCGATATCAATACTTTATTTTATTCATAGTTGTGATTGCTCAAACTTATAACTTGTTAAACTTATCAAACATATGTTCACTTTTATGTAGTGACATCATGGTTCGTTCAGCTGCACCTACCGTTAACAACGTTGTGTTAACTACTGAACAATTCCAACAGTTACTCGCTGCCGCCCAAGGCAACGCCCAAGCTAATCATGCTAATACTCAACCGAAACCTTGTTCCTACAAGGATTTTTCAAACTGTCATCCTCCTGCATTTAAGGGAACTGAGGAAGCTGTCAAACTAGTTCATTGGTTCGAAAAGATCGAATCCATTTTTTGTATTTGCAACTGTGGTGATGAAGATCGAGTGAAGTATGCCACTAGCTCATTGGGTGGTAATGCTTTAACTTGGTGGACTGCTCATGCCAAGTCCGTAGGAATTGATAATGCTAATGCAATTTCATGGGACGAACTCAAAAGCATGATGGTCAACAAATTCTGCCCAAGGAGTCAAGTTCAGAAACTTGAAGCTGAGTTCTGGGAACTTAAGGTCAAGGGTACTGAAATTAAGAACTACACCAACTGTTATCTGGAACTTTCTAGTCTATGTCCTGAGATGTTTCCTATTGAAGCTAGGAAGATTGAGCGGTATATTGAAGGTCTTCCCGAGGATGTACAAGGGAATGTTATTGCTACTGAGAAGGTTACTCTGGATGCTGTGATCCTCATGGCACAAAATCTGATGTTAGCCAAGAGAAGAAGTGCATCGGCTAATAAGCAGGTTGAAACCAATGGTAATGATGGTAAAAGGAAGTTTGAGCCATTTCAAGGTTTAGCTCAGAATGATAATAAGAAGCCTGCGGATAACACAAGGTAGAATTATAATGGTACTTATCCTTTCTGTATTCGTTGTGAGAGGCATCACCCGGGGAAGTGTACTGTGGTCTGTGCGTTATGTAAGAAAGTGGGACACGTTGCTAAGACGTGTAAAACTCCTCCAAAGGATAAGACTATTGTTCCAGCCAAAGCTCCTCCAACCTGCTATACTTGTGGAGAAAAGGGACACATTAGTCCTAATTGTCCTAAGAAGAAGGATAATCCCACTACTGGTGCTAATGCTACTGCTGCAAAGGGTCGTGCGTTTGTTATCACTGCTGCTGAAGCCCGAGATGAGGATGAGGTCATCACGCGTACGTATCTTGTCAATAATTGTTATGAAACTATTTTATTCGATACTGGTGCCGACCGAAGTTATGTGTCTAGTGATTTTTGTACCCTATTTACTGAAAAGCCTCAACCCTTAGAAACTAAACGACTAGTAGAAGTAGCCAATGGAAAAATCATGCAAGTCAATAAAATCTATAAAAATTGCAACTTAATCTTAGCCGATAAGGAATTTAAGATAGACCTTTTGCCGGTCGAACTCGGAAGTTTTGATGTCGTAGTTGGAATGGATTGGTTACGTCCATTGAGAGCTGCTATCATGTGTTACGATAAAACCGTTCATGTTCCATTGGGAAATGGAGAGACTCTTATCATCCAAGGTGAAAAGAGTGGTTCCAATCTCAACATCATCTCCTGTATTAAAACTCGTAAATACCTTAAGAAAGGTTATCCAGCTATTCTAGCTCACGTTAAGATGATTGAATCGAAAGAGAAGCATATTGAAGATGTACCAGTGGTTAAAGCCTTTCCCGATGTGTTTCCCGAAGATCTTCCTGGTCTTCCACCTCCTCGACAAGTTGAATTTCAAATTGATTTAACTCCCAGTGCTGCTCTTATTGCTAAAGTGCCGTATCGTTTAGCACCTCCGAGATGAAGGAATTATCCAACCAGCTCCAAGAACTATTGGATAAAGGTTTCATTCGTCCTAGCTCTTCCCAATGGGGAGCTCCTATTCTGTTTGTTAAAAAGAAGGATGGTACGTTAAGGATGTGCATTGATTACCGCGAACTTAGCAAGCTTACTATCAAGAACCATTATCCATTGCCACATATTGATGATCTATTCGACCAACTTCAAGGGTCAAGTGTTTATTCAAAGATTGATTTGAGGTCCGGATATCACCAACTTAGAGTCAAGGAATCTGATATTCCTAAGACTGCTTTTTGCACTCGTTATAGGCACTATAAATTATGTGTCATGCCTTTTGGTTTGACCAATGCTCCTGCTGTGTTCATGGATCTTATGAACCGTGTTTGCAAACCCTATCTTGATAAATTCGTCATTGTATTCATTGATGACATCTTGATCTATTCCAAGAGTGAGAAAGAACATGAGCAACATTTGCGTATGATTCTTGAACTCTTACGAAAGGAACAACTTTATGCTAAATTCTCTAAGTGCGAATTTTGGCTCAAAACTGTACAATTCCTTGGACATGTTGTTGATAGAAGAGGAATACATGTTGATCCTGCTAAAATCACTGCTATTCAGAACTGGGAGATACCAAAGAGTGCGAAGCAAATTCGCCAATTTTTGGGACATGCCGGTTACTATCGGAGATTTATAAAGGATTTTTCACTTCTTGCTAAACCTCTTACGAAGCTAACACAAAAAGGGAAGAAATTTGAGTGGTCCGAAGAACAGGAATCTGCTTTCAAGATTCTGAAGGAGAAGTTGACCACAGCCCCGATTCTATCTTTACCTGAAGGTACTGACGATTTTGTTGTTTACTGCGATGCCTCAAAGTAAGGCTTTGGTTGTGTTTTAATGCAACGTGAAAAGGTTATTGCCTACGCATCTAGACAGTTGAAGAAACACGAGGAGAACTATACCACACACGACCTTGAGTTATGAGCCGTGGTATTTGCATTAAAGATATGGAGACATTATCAATATGGTACTGATAATGCTAAAAACGAACACATATTTCATAGCAGTATCCCTCAAGAAAGACAAGATTTTAGTTGCAATTGTTCTATTTACAAGTGATATTCGTTTAAATAATAAAAGGTAAAGACAAAAGGCAGATTCGACGATTTGAAGATGCAAACGACCAAAAAGCTCAAATGTACAAAGTACAATCCAAGTGGTTCAATATATTGATGAGAAACGTCTAAAAATTACAAACGTACAAGCCGCAAAACGCAAAGTACAAGATATTAAATTATACGAAAAGGCGTTCAAAAATCCGGAACCGAGACATGAACCAACTTTCAACGCTCGATGCAACAGAGCTGAAAGTACAAATCAACTATGCACAAGAATATAATAAAATATTTAAATAATTCATAATAAGAATAATAATAAATAATAAAAAGTTGTTAATTGAGCATAGTTAAGGGGTCATAAGTGAAAATTTCAAATCAACATTTGCCTATAAAACGAGACTACGGAGAATGAAGAAAGACATACCTTTTTCCAATCTTCTTTCTCTATATATGTAATTTATATATATTTATAATTATAATTTTAATTTAAGTTTAATAATAATTGAGTTATTGTAAGAAATGTTTTACGGGTTTTAAAGTCGAAACTCTGTCCGTGTAACGCTACACGATTATTCACCACTGTAAGCTATGTTCTTCCTTATTAAATTAATGTCTCGTAACTAAGTTATTATTATGCTTATTTGAGCCGAAGTAATCATGATGTTGGACAAAATATTAAAGATTGGGTTATTAGATTTTGTACCATAATTAGGGTATGGACAAAAGACTGACACTTGTGGACATTGGACCATGGACCATTAATAGATGGGGGTATTGTCTAATCGAATGACAACTCTTTGGAGTCTGTCAAACCTATCTTCAAATTAGTTAATCTAATAATTATTAAATGATTATGCATGTCCTATTTAGTGACGTTTATACGACATCTTTTACAATCATTTAATTAATCAATTGGGTTGGGTAATTTATTATTCATTCTGGCCAAGTGGGTAAATTAATAATCATGGACTAATTAAAATAGGGGTGGATTACATACAAGGGTAATTGGTGTAATTGTTAACAAAGTATTAAGACCTTGGATTACACACAGTCGATAACCTGGTGTAATTATTAACAAAGTATTAAGACCTTGTTACAGTTTGAATCCCCAATTAGTTGGAATATTTGACTTCGGGTATAAGGTTAATTTGACGATCATTTTATAATTATGACCGATGAACTATTATGGGCAAAACCTGATAGGTATCAAATAAATCCAGGACAAAGGACAATTAACCCAGCATAATAAATTAAAATCAAAACGTAAAACATCATGATTACGGAAGTTTAAATAAGCATAATTCTTTTATTGTATTTCTCATCGTACTTTCATTTACTCGCAATTTTATTTATTGTCATTTTAATATTGTTATTTATTTTACGCACTTTAATTATCGTCATTTATCTGTACGCTTAAAATATAAAATCGACAAACCGGTCATTAAACGGTAAATCCCCCCAAAGTTACCTATAATTACTATATCTAGTTTAACTACTTAATTAACTAATTTGACCTAGTAAGACACCCAATAATAGTGTCCATGGATCGACCTCCAAGACTTTACCTTAGCTATATTATTACACGATACGTATACTTGCCTTTTGTGTTTTAGTTTAATTTAGGTGATTTCCTGTAGTAAATAAATATAAAACTGATAGCCGTTTCATACACACCCTCTAGAACACATCAAGTTTTTGGCGCTGCTGCCGGGAACACTTTTTGTGTCTTCACGGGGTATTTAAGTCTTTTTTAGTTTTTAATTGATTAAAGATATATTAATTTAAATATAATAATTTAATAAATATAATAATATTGAAATAAAATATAATAATATAATAATATAATAATAATTTCGAATCAAATTTGAATCGTAAAGTTTTAAAAAGTCGTATTTATTAAATACTTCAGGGGTATATTATATAACTTATAATTAATAATTTCTATCATGTCGCTTTCATGTGAATTGTAAATTAATTAATTTCATTTCATTTACTATTCATGAATAGTAAATGAGTTAAAAAAAGTTTTTTAAAAAAAATTAATAAAAAAATTTATTAATTTCGTGAAAAAAAAATTTAAAAAAAAAATTTAAAATCCTTAAAAAAGAAATATTAAAATCGTTAAAAAAATTAAAAAAAATATAAAAATAAAATTTTTTTTAAAAAAAATTTAAAAAAATTTATATATATATATTTTTAAGATTTTGTCTATAAAATTAAAAAATATATATATTTATTTTAAGTTTTATTACCTTTAGATTTTTAGACTCTAGTTACAACTTTTAGTATTAAGTTTAGTTTTGCCATAGTTATTTTTATACTTTTAGATTTTTAGGCTTTGCCATAAAATCCCTTAAGTGCTTTTTCTTTAGACTAAGATTTAGGTGCCTTAAAATTTTGCGACGCCGTGTTAAAATTTTAGTATCATTTTAAGTAATTGTCGTTTTTCATTTAGAATCCCTTTTTAATTTTCGACGCGCTACAATTTTCTTATTTTTCGACATTTTTCGACGCGCTCTTTTTCTTTCTTATTTCTCGACGCTCTAGTTTTTAGGACATAGAATTTTCTATTTCTTCTCTAAAATTTCAAACGAAAAATTATTTTAAGTAGTTAAATTGATAGGCATCCAAAATTTTCTGGTTCGTAGTAATAGTTGGATTTGTTAGTGGCGAGTTGTGGGCTTCCGATTTAAAGGGTCCTGGCTACCTGCTGCATCTATTGGCTATTCGAAACGTGGGCAAAATCAGAAAAGTCTATTAATTTGATAACTTTAATAATTTTTATCTTTATAACTAATAGGATATTCTGTGAATGCACCGAGCAAAACGTTCACCACCTTTCATACGTTCACCACCTGTAACTCGATCAAGACATCTAGCCAATATTGTCGCCGTTGATTTTTCTTTAGAATCGTCATCTAGTCAACCAAGTACTCCAATTCAAATTTCCGATAATCCATCTTTTGAACCCGATTTCACAATTGAGAATACGGAGAATATTCAAGGACAATTCAGAGATCCTGAACCACTAATCATTCCTCCGGAACCACAAATTACTCATCCAGAGATTGTCAAGGAAGAAACCATTTCAGAATCCTCTAGTGATTCGGATTCAACAATTTCAAATATGAAAATAACGGAACCTCTAAGTATAGAAGACCGAATGAGAGCCACACGTACGGGCCAAGGTCACGCAATTATTAAGCCAGACATTAATGCGCCAGATTATGAAATCAAAGGACAAATCCTACACATGGTAACTAATCAATGCCAATATAGAGGTACGCCGAAGGAAGAAACAAACGAACATCTTCGAACTTTTAATAGGATCTGTACTCTATTCAAAATCAGAGAAGTTGAGGAGGAACACATCTATCTCATGTTATTTCCCTGGACTTTAAAGGGAGAAGCCAAAGATTGGTTAGAATCGTTACCTAAAGGGGCGATTGACACATGGGATGTCTTAGTTGAAAAATTTCTTAAACAATTCTTTCCGGCATCTAAAGCTGTGAGACTTCAAGGAGAAATTGTTACGTTCGCGCAAAAGCCAAATAAAACTCTATATGAGGCGTGGATAAGATTCGGAAAATTGTTGAGAGGATGTCCGCAACATGGTTTAGACACTTATCAAATAGTACAAATATTCTACCAAGGTGTTGACGTTGCTACACGAAAAGACATCGACATAACAGCTGGTGGTTCCATTATGAAGAAAACCGCAACTGAAGCTTACAAAATTATTGATAACACTGCCTCCCACTCACATGAGTGGCCCCACGAAAAAGATATCTTTCGATCATCTAAAGCGGCTAGAGCCGATTCTAGCCATGACTTTGATTCCGTTTCCGCAAAAATAGATGCTTTCGAGAGACGAATGGAAAAGATGAATAAAGATATTCACGCAATACGAATCAGTTGTGAGCAATGCGGTGGACCACACTTAATGAAAGATTGTCACATTGAACAAACCATGGAACAACGAGAGAATGTTTCCTACATGAACCAAAGGCCGGGAAATAATTTTCAAAATAATTATCAACCGCCAAGGCCAAACTTCAATCGATATCAAAATATTCTTTACAATCCAAATGGACCCAACAATAACTCGTATAACCAACAAGGTCCGAATAACCAACCAACTCAAAACAACACTTTCAATCAACAAAGACCTGGCTTGTATAAACCACCACAACATACCGAAGAGAAAAAGTCAAATCTAGAAGAAATGATGGCAAAGCTAATGGAATCTCAAACACAATTTATTACATCTCAAACCCAAACAAATGAAAGGTTTGATCAGTCATTAGGAACTCAACAAGCTTCCATTTTGAATCTAGAAAAACACGTAGGAACTCTTGCTAGCATGATGAGTGAGAGGGAACAAGGAAAGCTACTGAGTAATACTGAAGTAAATCCTCGGAATGAGAATGTTAATATGGTGTCAACAAATTCTGAAAAACCAACACCAAAAGATGGGAAGGTTTTAGATGTGAGTAACAATGAAGAAGTTACACCACCACCACTACCCGAATATGTAAAGTCAGTGGTGGCACCATACAGACTACCCATCCCGTTTCCAAGAAAAGGAGTTGAGTATGAGCAAGTAATAGGTAATAAAGTTTGTGATACCTCTGGAAAAAAGAAGAAGAAGAATAAGAAAGTACAAGAAACAAAAATCGTAAAGATAAACCCGGTGAAGATAGTTCCACCAAAACCTCCACCTAGGGTAGGTGATCCGGGTGAATTTATTGTTCCTTGTCTACTAAGTGACTGTGTCATGTATGATGCACTAGCAGATTTAGGTGCAAGTGTGAGTGTTATGCCTCTTTCATTATATAAGAGATTAGGAGTAGGTGAGTTAAGTCCAACGGATATGAGTGTTCGACTCCTTGATTAAACCATTAAGTACCCAGTTAGAATTGCTGACAACCTACCCGTTCAAGTAGGTAATTTAACCTTTCTAGTCGAATTCATTGTCATTGACATAGAAGAGGACCCAAACATTCCTCTAATTTTAGGTCGACCATTCTTAGCGTCCACCGGGGCGTTATTTGATGTAAGAAATGGTAGAATGACACTTAGTAATGATGAGAAATCGGTCACCTTTATGATTCGAAAGTCTAAATCTCCACCAACCAAAACCATTGAACCAGCAAAAACGATTGGTAAGAACCATGTTGTTTTACCAACTCCAACGGTAGTGCTCAACAATAATAAAACGCCTAAGTGTGGGGAAAATGAAGTAACACCTAATGATGACCTGATAACAAAGAACCCCGTTGTTGATACAAAATTAAATGATCCCGTTATTAATAGTTCAATGAAGAAACTTATTAAACGAATTCGCGATGCTAGAACCAAGGGAAACTTTAAGTTATGTAGCCGATTAGTATCCAATCTATCGCCTAAAGAAAAGGCGAAATTAGTTGAATTTGTGGATATTACACAAGAATCCGACCAATGGCTTAAAGCAAAAGTCACAGATATGCAAGTTGATTATGGTCCAAGAAAAATATACGATGAATTTAATCACAATTTTGACACCACAGCTACCTAAGTGTGGGGAGATTCAAAATGTTCTAAAAAGAAAATGCTGTCTAGAGTTAGTTGTTCTGTTCTCGTGTAGTTCCGAGAATGGAATCCGATTGGTCTTTTCCACTAGCAGACACTAAAGAACTAGTTTTCTCCCCCCATTCTGAAATTTTTTTTTGTTTTGTAGGTTTTATATGAAATTAATATGCTTTTTAAATTTAAGTTTTGTGTGATTTTAAAAACAAAAATTTACTTTATTTAATTAAGTTTAAAAAATGATTTCTAAAATTCGTCGTGAGTTAAACACTAGGTCATTGAACCAAAATTGCTTTACCCGAGGGCGGGACGATAAATTTTGTTATCATTATTTTTAATTTTATTGATTTAAAGTAGGCCAAAAAAAATATTAGATTTTATAAATTTTTGAATGTGGGGTAATATACCAAACTTTAAAAATATGTATATATATTTGTAGTTTATCTTATGTACAAAACAGGGTAAAACAACGCACTTTCAAAGACTGTCATTAAGTTCAGCAAAAGCTACTAATTTTGACGACAAGACGCAAAATATCAAATGTGAAATAACAACATTATGTTTGTAAACTCGGTAATTTTAATCATTTTTCTACACTAATCACCCTCATGAATTTAAATTTTTACTGATTTCTTGCAAATGAGGGCATTGCAAGATCTCAAGTGTAGGGAAGGGTTATAAATTCTCTCGGGTTTACACTTGGTTTAATTGCCCAATTTTGTGAAAATTTGAAAATTTTTCAACTAAATGAATTCAAAATCATGTTTATACATATTTATGAACGATAAAACTAGGTGATACTACCGAAATTATTGTTACCTTGGAAAGGACATAAATTGAGAAACAACCCAAAACGCTTGAATTCATTTAAAATGGAATAGAGGGGAATAAAAAGGCAAAGAAAGAAATAAATAAAAGTTGAGTGTGGGAAGAATTCACCAAGTTCTTTAAAACATATATCACATATCTGTACAGGCTTATTGCAGGTACTTTTGTTTTGGACTAAACTAATCAGTTTTACCCGATTTAGTGTAATATATTTGAAAGAAATATGGATCTACACGATGAATCAATTCCATCATTAAAAGGAAGTAAAGTCTTCCGAAAAAGACACGCGCTTCTTGATTTAGGTCAAGAAGTTGTCGTCCAGACCAGCTGTAGGTTGACGAAAAATCTAGAAAAGTCATCACTAAAATGAGCAGGAAATCCACGGACCTCAGCATCAAACAGGGTTTCCATGTGGTCAGACTTATCCTAACCATGAGAGGATCTGTCTCGTAAAATGGGGAGGGCGCCGTGCAAATTAGCTTGATAAGACTAATGAATCAGACCCCCAGAAAGGATAATCTCCTTAAAGATTAAAAATCGGCTTTTAAGCCTGATATTACTCAATCCTTGAGATTGACCTTAAAGATTGAGAATTCAAACTCATGGAATTCGATGATATCTAAACTCGAGCTTGAACGAGAAAATATTTTGATCAAAAATTAAAACCGATTTGTTTTCTAAAAACCCATTTTCAATGCGTTCATTACCATTGAACGTAAAATCCTAGGAATTCACCTGGAATTCATTAGGTCACCTGAACCAAATCGGGTGTCAACCGTAAGAACGGTGGTTGCATAGCATGGTCGGAGACAGGACCTTGTGCCAGACCAGAAAAATTATAGGTTGATCTTTACTATTGCTCCTACAAATGATAGTAATAGCATCCGACACATTTTAGACCATGAACAAATGCATGTCATTAGACATTGCCTTAACAGTTTCTTGTTCATCGCTTTCCTTTACAACTGGACGGTAGTTTACCGAAAGGTAATATACGGGACAAGTAAACTGGATGTGTTGCTTTCCTAATACAAGGTTAGCAAGTGGGTGACACAAAACCGTAAAGTTTTGAGCTAAAATTTTAAAATCCAAAACCTACAAAACCCACAATAACATTTTGCAACACCGGTGAAGGGTTATTCCGGAAAACTTATCTAGGATAAAAACTAGATTGAATTTTCAAAAGATCAAATGTTTTCATAAAGATCCAATTTCCTAACGGATCTAAATTTTTATAGTCATGTGAGACTATAAACCACATCGTTACTATCATTGTTCATAACTGTCGTATTGAAATCACTTATGTACAATGTGTGAAGAATAAAGAAGTGATTCAAGTATGTTTTTATTTCAAGACTCTATTGCTTGAGGACAAGCAACGTTCAAGTGTGGGAATATTGATAATGCTAAAAACGAACACATATTTCATAGCATTATCCCTCAAGAAAGACAAGATTTTAGTTGCAATTGTTCTATTTACAAGTGATATTCGTTTAAATAATAAAAGGTAAAGACAAAAGGCAGATTCGACGATTTAAAGATGCAAACGACCAAAAAGCTCAAATGTACAAAGTACAATCCAAGTGGTTCAATATATTGATGAGAAACATCTAAAAATTACAAACGTACAAGCCGTAAAATGCAAAGTACAAGATATTAAATTATACGAAAAGGCGTTCGAAAATCCGGAACCGAGACATGAACCAACTTTCAACGCTCGACGCAACGGAGCTGAAAGTACAAGTCAACAATGTACAAAAATATAATATAATATTTAAATAATTCATAATAAGAATACAAATAAATAATAAAAAGTTGTTAATTGAGCATAGTTAAGGGGTCATAAGTGAAAATTTCAAATCAACATTTGCCTATAAAACGAGACTACGGAGAATGAAGAAAGACACACCTTTTTCCAATCTTCTTTCTCTATATATGTAATTTATATATATTTAAATTATAATTTTAATTTAAGTTTAATAATAATTGAGTTATTGTAAGAAATGTTTTACGGGTTTTAAAGTCGGAACTCTGTCCGTGTAACGCTACGCGATTATTCACCACTGTAAGCTATGTTCTTCCTTTTTAAATTAATGTCTCGTAACTAAGTTATTATTATGCTTATTTGAGCCGAAGTAATCATGATGTTGGACTAAATATTAAAGATTGGGTTATTGGATTTTGTACCATAATTAGGGTATGGACAAAAGACCGACACTTGTGGACATTGGACCATGGGGTATTGTCTAATCGAATGACAACTCTTTGGAGTCTGTCAAACCTATCTTCAAATTAGTTAATCTAATAATTATTAAATGATTATGCATGTCCTATTTAGTGACGTTTATAGGACATCTTTTACAATCACTTAATTAATCAATTGGGTTGGGTAATTTATTATTCATTCTGGCCAAGTGGGTAAATTAATAATCATGGACTAATTAAAACAGGGGTGGATTACATACAAGGGTAATTGGTGTAATTGTTAACAAAGTATTAAGACCTTGGATTACACACAGTCGATAACCTGGTGTAATTATTAACAAATTATTAAGACCTTATTACAGTTCGAATCCCCAATTAGTTGGAATATTTGACTTCGGGTATAAGGTTAATTTGACGATCATTTTATAATTATGACCTATGAACTATTATGGGAAAAAACTAGATAGGTATCAAATAAATCCAGGACAAAGGACAATTAACCCAGCATAATTAATTAAAATCAACACATCAAACATCATGATTACGGAAGTTTAAATAAGCATAATTATTTTATTGTATTTCTCATCGTACTTTCATTTACTCACAATTTTATTTATTGTCATTTTAATATTGTTATTTATTTTACGCACTTTAATTATCGTCATTTATCTGTACGCTTAAAATATAAAATCGACAAACCGGTCATTAAACGGTAAATCCCCCCAAAGTTACCTATAATTACTATATCTAGTTTAACTACTTAATTAACTAATTTGACCTAGTAAGACAACCAATAATAGTGACCACGGATCGACCTCCCGGACTTTACCTTAGCTATATTATTACACGATAGGTATACTTGCCTTTTGTGTTTTAGTTTAATTTAGGTGATTTCTTGTAGTAAATAAATATAAAAATGATAGCCGTTTCATACACACCCTCTAGAACACATCAAGTACCCAGTTTACGGTGTACACTGACCATAAAAGTCTTCGACACATCTTTGATCAAAAACAGCTGAATATGAGGCAAAGCTGATGGCTCGAGTTATTGAACGATTATCACTGTGAACTGAAATATCATCCTGGAAAGGCGAATATAGTTGCCGATGCCCTTAGTCGAAAAGACGATGTTAAACGTGTTCGTGCTCTGAATCTGAAAATCAAATCGAATCTTATCTCACGAATCTGTGAAGCTCAATTAGAAGCTATTAAACCAACAATTATCGAAGGTGAAGAACCTATTGGTTATGAAAACCATTTCCAAGTGAAAGCTAATGGTACACGGTATTTTGGCAACAGAATTTGGGTTCCTCGCTTCGGTAATCTCCGTGAACTAGTTTTGGATGAAGCGCATAAGACTAGGTATTCTATTCATCCGGGTTCCAGTAAGATGTACCACGATGTGAAGGAATTCTACTGGCGGCCTAACATGAAAACTGACATTGCTACTTATGTTAGTAAGTGTATCACTTGTTTGAAAGTCAAGGTTGAACATCAAAAGCCTTCTGGTCTGTTCACACAACCCGATATTCCACAGTGGAAGTGGGAATGTATCACTATGGACTTTATTACTAAATTGCCCAAGACTTCTAGTGGAAATGATACTATATGGGTCATAGTAGATCGTCTTACTAAATCTGCTCATTTCTTACCGATCAAGGAGACCGACAAGATGGAGAGATTGTCACAACTGTATATCAAAGAAATTGTATCTCGTCATGGTGTTCCTATATCAATCATATCCGATCGCGACAGTAGATTCACTTCCAGATTCTGGAAATTCTTACAAACTGCTCTTGGAACTCAACTTGACATGAGTACTACTTATCATCCGCAAACCAATGTTCAAGGTGAGCGAACCATTCAAACATTGGAAGATATGCTTCGTGCTTGTGTTATCGACTTCGGCAAAGGCTGGGATAGACATCTGCCTTTGGTTGAATTTTCTTATAACAACAGTTATCACTCTAGCATTAAAGCTGCACCTTTTGAAGCTCTATATGGAAGGAAGTGTAGATCCCCTCTGTGTTGGGATGAACTTGAGGACAGACATTTAACTGGTCCTAAATTATTCACGAAACTACCGAAAAGATCGTTCAAATCAAGCAACGTTTAGAAACTGCCCGTAGCCGACAGAAGAGTTATGCCGATAAAAAACGAAAGGACATCGAATACCAAGTTGGAGATAAAGTCATGTTGAAAGTATCCCCTTGGAAAGGTGTTGTCCGTTTCGGTAAATGAAGTAAACTCAGTCCACGATATGTTGGAGCTTTCACAATCACTGAAAGAATTGGTCCCATGGCATATCGATTAGAACTACCAACCGAACTCAGTCAAGTACATGATGTGTTTCATGTCTCAAATCTTAAACGGTGTATTGCTGATGACACTATCGTTATTCCTTTGGATGACATTCGCATTGATGATAAAATGCACTTCATAGAGGAACCCGTAGAAGTCATGGACCGATCTGCTAAACGCTTAAAACAAAGCACCATACCTGTTGTTAAGATCCGTTGGAATTCACGACGTGGCCTCGAGTATACCTGGGAACGTGAAGACCAAATGAAACAGAAATATCCCCATCTCTTCTCAACCTCTGATGCATCCGAGAAGTCTACCTAAAACTTCAGGACGAATTTTTTATTAACGGGGAGGTACTGTAACAACCCTCACTTTTCAACTTCTAAATTTACTTAATTAACTCTAGGGTTATCTGCCTGACTATATGTATTAAGGGTTGTTATATACAATTAAATATTGACCGAATAGTAATTTTTAGTCAACAATGTACGCTTAAATAAATAATATATTATTAATTTATATAATTTGACATAATTTAACTAAGTATATAAACTTTGTATCACTTTTATTATTTAGTTAATGTATTATATATTTAACTATATAATAAATCCAATTATATATAAATGTAATAATATTTACAAACAGTAATTAAAATCATAATTATTATTAAAAATACAAAATACCGAATTATTTATTATTTTTATGCAAAATTTGTATTTATTAATTAAGTAAAAAAATATTGACAAATATTCTTGGAAAAGCACTAAATCAATTTGTTTATTTATATATATAAAAAAATCCTTAAAATAAATGAATTAAAAAAATAAATAAATAAATAAATAAATAAATAAAATACTTTTTAATTAAAAATTATAATGGAAAAACTACTTTTATTATTTTATTTTGTGCATTATCCCATGACCTAACATTTAATACTTTTGAATTTTAAAATCCCATTAAAAATTAAAATATTTCTTTTTCTTTTAATTATTTTATTTTTTTACCTAATTTTTTCCAGTATAAATACCCCTCATTTCTCATTCAAACTCACACCAAAATTTCTCTCATTCTCTCTTTGAAGAATTACTACTAGTAAGTATTCTTTTCTTACTTTTTACTTTTTACTTTTTACTTTTTTATTTTTTACTTTTTACTTTTTACTTTAGTTTATTATTATTTTTTTTCCAAAACATGTAAATAATGTTATAAATTATATACAATTAAAAATAAAATAAATAACATGTTATAATTAGTAATATATGTTACTAAAAATTATAAAAGTATTTTTATGAATTAAGATATAGGAATTATAATTAAAATCGAATTAATGAATATATATGTATATATGCACCTAACGTGAAGGTTATAATTAAAGATAGCGTACAAAGACTACAAACATCACCGCTACTTGTGGCCTAGGGTGATCCTTGTTACTATTATGGGACGCTTGTGGATCTCGAATGCCAAGACTTAGATTCTGGTTAAGAGATCCTGGGCCACTTGGTAACAATAGATCATTCGAGTAACTTGCATGTTAGCAACGAAGTTTGGGCGAGATTGTACAACATCTTTGTTAAGAATTATAACCCGAACATTCTTAAACTAGAAGCTTACTATAAGTGGAAGCTTTCCATAAATAGTAAGTTTCCAAAAATAGAAACTTTTGAGAAATATGAACTTTTCTCGAAAACCGTCACTGTCAATATAGTTGCTATATTAATAAACATACTTTATGTCAGTTAGACATTAACTAATTAAACGTTATACCTCTAGGTTAATATCCAGATCACTTACTTGCTTTACTTTCCTTCTTGCGTGGAATACTTCAACTGCTATTTAAGGTGAATTCATAGCCCCTCTTTATTGCAAGCAAACTTACTTACTTTACTTGGGGTGAGACACATGCTGTTTTTACTTTTTACAATTTAGACACAAGTACCAAACTGTTAAACTATGCTATACCCGGCTATGCCCGACTAAGTCCCTACAGTGATATTTTTAATTGCTGCTGCATGCTTAATTATTGGGGGTAGGCCTATCGGGAGTAACGTCCCCGATACATTTGACTAAGTCTTTGTATTACTTGATAATGAAATTAAACCGACAAGGACAGACACAACTTGTCATGGGGCAAACTTGAACGTTTAGTCTAAATATCATGCTTTGGCATAACTTTTTGATCCTGCGGGAGATCAACTTTACAAACTAAATCTTGTGGTCTAAAACAACGATCAAACTTTTGTTAAACCAATGAACTTCACTCAACCTTTTGGTTGACACTTTAGCATGCTTTGTCTCAGGTGCTGTTTGATTCAAGCTTACTTATCTACTGCTTATGTGATACTACTTGGACATAGGATCAAGAGCTTATCGCATTTATTACTATTGCATTTAAACATTTACTTTACTCCTTTATAACGACATTTCATTTTCCACTGCGTAATCAATAAAGTTTAACTTTCTCATTTAGTATTGTTCTCGTTATTATAATATGTTGGTATATTTTGATATTAAGTCACATTTCGCCCAGGCCCTACCTGGGGGTGTGATAAACAAGTATACTCTTGATGCTGTTTCTTAAGGTAACTTCATAAACTTCGCCGCTGACGAGGCATAGAGATTGATCGAGGAGATGACTATGCACCGTCATGATTGGAACATGGAAGAGCACATTTCATCAGCAACGCCACTTTCTGCCTCCGATATTATCAAAAATAAAACCATCAAACTTCTCTCGGACCAAATAGAATGAAATGTCCCATTCATATTGATTATAAACGTTCCATATTAATTGATTTTGTCGCTAGGTTTTGACCTCTATATGAGATGTTTTTCAAAGACTGCATTCATTTTTAAAACAACCATAACCTTTATTTTATCTATAAAGGTTTAAAAAGCATTACGTAGATTATCAAATAATGATAATCTAAAATATACCGTTTACACACGACCATTACATAATGGTTTAAAATAAGAATATATTACATCAAAAATAAGTTTCTTGAATGCAGTTTTTACATAATATCATACAAGCATGGACTCCAAATCTTGTCCTTATTTTAGTATGCAACAGCAGAAGCTCTTAATAATCACCTGAGAATAAACATGCTTAAAACATCAACAAAAATGTTGGTGAGTTATAGGTTTAACCTATATATCATAAAATCATAATAATAGACCACAAGATTTCATATTTCAATATACATCCCA
This sequence comes from Rutidosis leptorrhynchoides, assembly GCF_046630445.1. NCBI lineage: Eukaryota > Viridiplantae > Streptophyta > Magnoliopsida > Asterales > Asteraceae > Rutidosis > Rutidosis leptorrhynchoides. Next base: position 276,407,557 of record NC_092335.1, read on the forward strand.
TACATAGAGATAAAATTCATTCATATGGTGAACACCTGGTAACCGACAATAACAAGATGCATATAAGAATATCCCCTATCATTCCGGGAAATCCTTCGAACATGATAAAAACGAATTCGAAGTACTAAAGCATCTGGTACTTTGGATGGGGTTCGTTAGGCCCAATAGATCTATCTTTAGGATTCGCATCAATTAGTAGATCGGTTTACTAATTCTTAGGTTACCAAGCAAAAGGGGCATATTCGGCTTCGATCATTCACCCATATAATGTAGTTTCATTTACTTGTGTCTATTTCGTAAAACATTTATAAAACTGCATGTATTCTCATCCCAAAATATTAGATTTTAAAAGTGGGACTATAACTCACTTTCACATATTTACTTCGTCAGGAAGTAAGACTTAGCCACTGGTCGATTCACGAACCTATAACAAATACGTACATATATATCAAAGTATGTTCAAAATATATTTACAACATTTTTTCAATACGTTTTACTATTTTAAGTTTATTAAGTCAGCTGTCCTCGTTAGTAACCTACAATTAGTTGTCCACAGTTAGATGTACAGAAATAAATTGATATATATTATCTTGAATCAATCCACGACCCATTGTATACACGTCTCAGGCTAGATCACAACTCAAAGTATATATATATTTGGAATCTACTTCGACCCTGTATAGCTAACTCCAACATTACTGCATATAGAGTGTCTATGGTTGTTCCAAATAACATATATACATGGGTCGATATGATATGTCAAAACATTTGCATACGTGTCTATGGTATCCTAAGATTACATAATATATTAGAATACATGTATAATACAATATAAGTTAGCTAGGATATGATTAATATAGATTTGTTACCAATTTTCACGTAGCTACAACAAGCAAAAATATCCAATCTTGTTTTACCCGTAACTTGTTCGTTTTAAATCCGTTTTGAGTGAATCAAATTGCTATGGTTTCATATTGAACTCTATTTTATGATTCTAAACAGAAAAAGTATAGATTTATAGTCAGAAATATAAGTTACAAGTCATTTTTGTAAGAGGTAGTCATTTCAGTCGAAAGAACGACGTCTTGATGACCATTTTGAAAAACATACTTTCACTTTGAGTTTAATCATGATTTTTGGATACAGTTTTATGTTCATAAGAAAAATCATTTTCATAGAAGAACAACTTTTAAATCAAAGTTTATCATAGTTTTTAATTAACTAACCCAAAACAGCCCGCGGTGTTACTACGACGGCGTATATCCGGTTTTACGGTGTTTTTCGTGTTTTCAGGTTTTAAATCATTAAGTTAGCATATCATATAGATATAGAACATGTGTTTAGTTGATTTTAAAAGTCAATTTAGAAGGATTAACTTTTATTTGCGAAAAAGTTTAGAATTAACTAAACTATGTTCTAGTGATCACAAGTTTAAACCTTCGAATAAGATAGTTTTATATGTATGAATCGAATGATGTTATGAACATCATTACTACCTCAAGTTTAGTAGGTAAACCTAATGGAAGTGAAAAGAAATGATCTAGATTCAAAGGATCTTGGATGGCTTGAAAGTTCTTGAAGTAGAATCATGACACGAAAACAAGTTCAAGTAAGATTATCACTCGAATTAAGATAGTTATAGTTATAGGAATTGATTCAAAGTTTGTATATGAGTATTACCTTGATTTAGAATGATATCTTACTGTAAACAACAAGGATTTCTTGAGGTTGGATGATCACTTTACAAGATTGAAAGTGAGCTAGTAAACTTGGAAGTATCTTGATTTTATGAAACTAGAACTTGTAGAATTTATGAAGAACACTTAGAACTTGAAGATGGAACTTGAGAGAGATCAATTAAATGAAGAAAATTGAAGAATGAAAGTGTTTGTAGGTGTTTTTGATCGTTGGTATATGGATTAGATATAAAGGATATGTAATTTTGTTTTCATGTAAATAAGTCACGAATGATTACTCATATTTTTATAATTTTATGAGATATTTCATGCTAGTTGCCAAATCATGGTTCCCACATGTGTTAGGTGACTCACATGGGCTTCTAAGAGCTGATCATTGGAGTGTATATACCAATAGTACATACATATAAAAGCTGTGTATTGTACGAGTACGAATACGGGTGCATACGAGTAAAATTGTTGATGAAACTGAACGAGGATGTAATTGTAATCATTTTTGTTAAGTAGAAGTATTTTTATAAGTGTCTTGAAGTATTTCAAAAGTGTATAAATACATATTAAAACACTACATGTATATACATTTTAACTGAGTCGTTAAGTCATCGTTAGTCGTTACATGTAAATGTTGTTTTGAAACCTTTAGGTTAACGATCTTGTTAAATGTTGTTAACCCATTGTTTATTATATCTAAAGAGATGTTAAATTATTACATTATCATGATATTATGATATATTAATATATCTTAGTATGATATATATACAGTTAAATGTTGTTACAACGATAATCGTTACATATGTGTCTCGTTTCAAAATCATTAAGTTAGTAGTCTTGTTTTTAAATATATAGTTCATTGTTAATACACTTAATGACATGTTTACTTATCATTTATCATAATTAAACATAGTGTATCAATATCTTAATATGATTCATATGTATTTAGTAAGACGTTGTTATAACGATAATCGTTTTATATATCGTTTCGAGTTTCTTAATTCAATAAACTCAATTTTATGTATATAACTCATTGTTAAAATACCTAATGAGATACTTACTTATCATAATATCATGTTAACTATATATATAATCATATATATGTCATCATATAGTTTTTACAAGTTTTAACGTTCGTGAATCACCGGTCAACTTGGTTAGTCAATTGTCTATATGAAACCAATTTCAATTAATCAAGTCTTAACAAGTTTGATTGCTTAACATGTTAGAAACACTTAATCATGTAAATATCAATTTCATTTAATATATATAAACATGGAAAAGTTCAGATCACTACATAGAAAACCTCACCAAAGAAGTCAAAGAGCTAAATAAACTCCCGCAACATGTGTCTCAAGTGTAAATATGCCAGAATTGTACTGACCCACATCCAGCCAAGGTATACGAGGCTGAATATGAGGACTCTGTTGTCTACTCTGATAAGATCCTAGTTCATCCGCATAACCAACCAACCAAACCCACTACCCCACTAGAGACAAGTCCAGACGATGTCCTACTGCGAACCATCCACATGCTCACAGCAAGAAAAGACGCAGATGACTTAGTCATGACTAATCACTTAAATAGTCTTAAAAATCAAATAAGCCAGCTAAATCAACATCTCGATTCTCTAGGTTATCCTAAAAATGACTTAAAGGTGGCACATAACTAACCTTCAGTTTCTTCCTCGGATTCACGAAACTAACTAATACATGTTCAGTAGTAGTCATTGGGTCAATACCTAAAGCACCCATTCCATTCCCAGGCTTTCTTAAGAAAAGACATAACAAGACGAAATCTTTCAAGCTTGACGGTAAATTTTTGGATAATGTATCTAAAAATCTTCAGAGTAAGAAGTATTTTTGGAAACTCCTATCAACCAAGGATAAGGTACCCGAAGTACCCAATGTCCCGCTGAACACGGATTGTTCAGCCATTCTCTTAAATACACTTCCTGAGAAACTAGGGGATACCGGGCAATTTACCCTTCCTTGTTGTATCTACCAATCTAGTACTATCTCTTCTCTCACTGACATTGGTGCCATCATCAAACTCATGCCCTACTCACTATTTCAGAGACTCGAAATTGGAGATCTTAACCCTACCAAAATGAGCATCCAGCTAGCTCAACAATCCACTAGATATCCTATGGGAATAGTTGAGAACATCAAGGTTAAGGTTGACAAATTCTTTTTTCTAGCCGACTTTGTGGTTATGGATTTTAAAGAAGACGTGAAAACCCCCATCATCTTAGGAAGGCCTTTCATGAATACACTCAAAGCGATCGTTGACGTTTATTCATGGACTATCACCTTGAGAGCCCGTGGAGAAGAGCTCACTTTCACGATAGACTAGTCTGTATATCCTTCTGATGGGAACAACGAAATAAATACCATCTCCACTAGGAAAGTCACCTTCTATTCCGAGAATGAAGAGAAGAAGATAGAAGTGGAAGACAAAAAGAATAACCACTCTACACCAACCCCATCTTCACTCCCACCTTATTTTATCTTGCAATGACTGGAGAGTATTTCATTCTAGAACCTTAAGAATTGGTATCTTGTTTTGTTTAAGTCTTTTAACCTCACGATCCATTATTTCGAAGGGTTCTTCGATAAATTGAAGTTTTATGTTGATTTGGATTTCGTCTAACAGAATAGTGAGATCTTCTTTAGCAAAACATTTCTTCAAATTCGAGATGTGGAAAGTGTTATGTACAGCCGCAAGTTGTTGAGGTAACTCAAGTCGGTAAGCTACTGGTCTGACACGATCAATAATCTTGAATGGTCCAATATACCATGGATTTAATTTCCCTCGTTTACCAAATCGAACAACGCCTTTCCAAGGTGCAACCTTAAGCATGACCATCTCTCCAATTTCAAATTCTATATCTTTTCTTTTAATGTCGGCGTAGCTCTTTTGTCGACTTTGGGCGGTTTTCAACCGTTGTTGAATTTGGATGATCTTCTCGGTAGTTTCTTGTATTATCTCCGAACCCGTAATCTGTCTATCCCCCACTTCACTCCAACAAATCGGAGACCTGCACTTTCTACCATAAAGTGCTTCAAACGGAGCCATCTCAATGCTTGAATGGTAGCTGTTGTTGTAGGAAAATTCTGCTAACGGTAGATGTCGATCCCAACTGTTTCCGAAATCAATAACACATGCTCGTAGCATGTCTTCAAGCGTTTGTATCGTCCTTTCACTCTGCCCATCAGTTTGTGGATGATAGTCAGTACTCATGTCTAGACGAGTTCCTAATGCTTGCTGTAATGTCTGCCAGAATCTTGAAATAAATCTGCCATCCCTATCAGAGATAATAGAGATTGGTATTCCATGTCTGGAGACGACTTCCTTCAAATACAGTCGTGCTAACTTCTCCATCTTGTCATCTTCTCTTATTGGCAGGAAGTGTGCTGATTTGGTGAGACGATCAACTATTACCCAAAGAGTATCAAAACCACTTGCAGTCCTTGGCAATTTAGTGATGAATTCTATGGTAATGTTTTCCCATTTCCATTCCAGGATTTCGAGTTGTTGAAGTAGACCTGATGGTTTCTGATGCTTCGCTTTGACCTTAGAATACGTCAAACATTCCCCTACGTATTTAGCAACATCGACTTTCATACCTGGCCACCAAAAATGTTTCTTGAGATCCTTGTACATCTTCCTCGTTCCAGGATGTATTGAGTATCTGGTTTTATGAGCTTCTTTAAGTACCATTTCTCTCATATCACCAAATTTTGGTACCCAAATTCTTTCAGCCCTATACCGGGTTCCATCTTCCTGAATATTAAGATGCTTCTCCGATCCTTTGGGTATTTCATTCTTTAAATTTCCCTCTTTTAAAACTCCTTGTTGCGCCTCCTTTATTTGAGTAGTAAGGTTATTGTGAATCATTATATTCATAGATTTTACTCGAATGGGTTCTCTGTCCTTTCTGCTCAAGGCATCGGCTACCACATTTGCCTTCCCCTGGTGGTAACGAATCTCAAAGTCGTAATCATTCAACAATTCAATCCACCTACGCTGCCTCATGTTCAGTTGCTTCTGATTAAATATGTGTTGAAGACTTTTGTGGTCGGTATATATAATACTTTTGACCCCATATAAGTAGTGCCTCCAAGTCTTTAGTGCAAAAACAACCGTGCCTAATTCCAAATCATGCGTCGTATAATTTTGCTCGTGAATCTTCAATTGTCTAGATGCATAAGCAATTACCTTCATTCATTGTATTAATACATAACCGAGACCTTGGTTTGAGGCATCACAATATATCACAAAATCATCATTCCCTTCAGGTAATGACAATATAGGTGCCGTAGTTAACTTTTTCTTCAACAATTGAAATGCTTTCTCTTGTTCATCCTTCCATTCAAATTTCTTCCCTTTATGCGTTAATGCAGTCAAGGGTTTTGCTATTTTGGAAAAATCTTGGATGAATCTCCTGTAATAACCAGCCAGCCCTAAAAATTGGCGTATGTGTTTCGGTGTTTTCGGGGTTTCCCACTTTTCAACGGTTTCAATCTTTGCTGGATCCACCTGAATACCTTCTTTGTTCACTATATGACTAAGGAATTGAACTTCTTCCAACCAAAATGCACACTTTGAAAACTTAGCGTACAGTTTTTCTTTTCTCAGCAACTCTAGCACTTTTCTCAAATGTTCTTCGTGCTCTTGATCATTCTTCGAGTAAATAAGTATGTCATCGATGAAAACAATGACAAACTTGTCAAGATATAGCCCACACACTTGGTTTATGAGGTCTATGAACACAGCTGGTGCGGTAGTCAATCCAAACGGCATAACCATAAACTCGTAATGACCGTAACGCGTCCTAAAAGCAGTCTTTGGAATATCATCCTCCTTCACCCGCATTTGATGATACCCATAACGTAAATCACGAGACATGTAGTTGATCAAATAAGTCATCGATTCTCGGTAGTGGGTAGCGGTTCTTGATGGTAAGTTTGTTCAACTCTCGGTAGTCGATACACAACCTAAATGTACCATCCTTCTTCTTGACAAACAAAACAGGAGCTCCCCACGGTGATGTGCTTGGTCGAATGAAATCACGCTCTAAAAGTTCTTGTAATTGGCTTTGAAGTTCCTTCATTTCGCTGGGTGTGAGTATGTATGGAGCACGAGCTATTGGTGCAGCTCCCGGTACAAGGTCTATTTAAAATTCAACGGATTGGTGTGGAGGTAGTCCCGGTAATTCTTTTGGAAATACATCAGGAAATTCTTTTGTGACGGGAACATCACTGATGTTCTTTTCTTCAGGTTTAACTTCCTCGATGTGTTCTAGAATAATGTAACAACCTTTTCTTATTAGTTTTTGCGCCTTCAAACTACTAATAAGATTTAATTTCGCGTTGTTCTTTTCTCCGTACACCATTAAAAGTTTTCCTTTTTCACGTATAATGAGAATCGCATTTTTGTAACAAACGACCTCTGCTCTTACCTTCTTCAACCAGTCCATGCCAATTATTATATCAAAACTCCCTAACTCGACTGGTATTAAATCAATCTTAAATGTTTCATCACCCAGTTTAATTTCTCTATCCCGACATATATTATCTGCTGAAATTAATTTACCATTTGCTAATTCGAGTAAAAATTTATTATCCAAAGGCGTCAATGGGCAACTTAATTTAGCACAAAATTCTCTACTCATATAGCTTCTATCCGCACCCGAATCAAATAAAACATAAGCAGATTTATCGTCAATAAGAAACGTACCCGTAACAAGCTCCGGGTCTTCATGTGCTTCTGCTGCATTAATATTTAAAACTCTTCCACGGACCTACCCATTAGTATTCCCCTGATTCGGGAAATTTCTAATAATGTGGCCCGGTTTTCCACATTTATAACAAACGGCGTTGGTATTACTTACTCCGACACTATTCGTTTCGGCATTACTTGTTCCGACATTATTTGTTCCTTTAGTTCTGTTAAACTTTGGTCCGTAGACCTCACACTTTGTCGCGCTATGACCATTTCTTTTACACTTGTTGCAAAATGTCGTACAAAACCCCTGATGATTTTCTTCACACCTATGACATGGCTATTTTTTGTTTTTGTTGTCGTTGTTGTTATTGAGGTTGTTGTTGGGATTGTTATTATTATTGAAATGGTTGTTGTAGTTGTTGTTGTTGTTGGGATGTTTATTGTAGTTATTGTTAAGATTGCGGTTATTGTTGCGATTGTTGTTGCAGTTGTTGGGATAGTTGTTGCGATTGTGGTTGTAATTGTTGTTGTTGTTGTTGTACTGGTGACTCTTGTCACCATTTTCCTCCCATTTCCTCTTGAGTTGTTTCATGTTGGCTTCTTCGGCCACCTGCTCTTTAATTCTTCCCTCAATCTGATTTATGAGTTTATGAGCCATTCGACTTGCCTTCTGTATAGAAGCGGGATCGTGTGAACTTACATCTTCTTGAATCCTTACTGGTAACCCTTTTACAAACGCGTCGATCTTCTCTTCTTCATCTTCGAATGCTCCCGGACACAATAGGCACAACTCTGTGAATCGTCGTTCATATGTGGTAACGTCGAACCCTTGTGTTCGTAACTCTCTAAGTTCTGCCTTGAGTTTATTGACTTCGTTTCTAGGACGGTACTGCTCGTTCATCAATTGCTTGAATGCCGACCACGGTAGTGCGTAAGCAGCATTTTGTCCTACCTGTTCAAGATAGGTGTTCCACCACGTTAACGCAGTACCTGTGAAGGTATGCGTAGCGTACTTAACTTTATAGTACACTTACTTATGGAAAACACCGATTTGACTTTCTCGGTCCACCGTTTCAATCCAATTGGTCCTTCGGTTCCATCAAATTCCAAAGGTTTGCAGGCAGTGAATTCTTTATAGGAGCATCCTACACGATTTCTTGCTCCGTTAGCTACATTGCTAGATTCAGAGTTATTGTTGGTATGTAGCGCAGCCTGTACTGCGGCTATGTTTGCAGCAAGAAAGGTACGAAATTCCTCTTCGCTCATATTCATGGTGTGTCGAGTAGTCGGTGCCATTTCCTTCAAAATAGCCAACTGAATCGAGTTAATCATACAGAATATTAAGAGTAGTCAATAGTATTTCGTAGCATAATATGAACTCATTTATAAAAGCTTTTTCTTCATATTAGCGTTTTATAAGTTTAAATTCGGGTACTACCTACCCGTTAAGTTCATACTTAGTAGCTAATATACAATTCAACTACTACAATTCCATATGAAAAACTGATTATAATAATATATCACATACAAATATTCTTCAAACTTACAACTTCGCTATATTACATATAACATGAAATATAGTACACTATGATACAGGACAGTTTTGAAGATAAATCTAGTTAATACGTAAGTTGTTCAGCAAAGGAAATAAAGACACGTAATTCATAAGTCCAGAAACAAGTCACGCATTCTGGTTTTACTAAGATAACTTCCCATCCTTGGTCTTGTGAAAATAACCGTTATGACCATTGGCTAGGCAGCATGTTGTAATGTCGTCAAAAGGATGAGGGTTTTGTAATGTCCAATAGCCCCGTAATAATCTAAAAACCTTGTTTCTCACCCCAACTACTGAATCCGTCACTTGTGGGAAGGTTTTATTTAAAAGTTGCAATCCGATGTTCTTTTTCTCACTTTGGTAAGAAGCGAACATCACTAACCCGTAAGTATAACATGCTTCTTTATGTTGCAAGTTAGAAGCTCTTTCTAATTCACGAAATCCTATGTTGGGATATGTTGAGTCAAAATAGGTTCTTAACCCGTAGCGTAAAATTGCATTTGGGTTCCCCGCATTTAATGCTTTAAAGAAAACACGACGTAACTTACGGTCTCCCCAATGTGATATATCCCACCTATCAAAGGAAAGCCTTTTATAAACTAAGGCATTTCTGGAAAGTCTTTCAAATGTTTGGCAAGTTAATTTCGCCATAACTAAATGTGCTGATGAATTCTGACCGACTCTAGACAAGATTTCCTCAATCATATCCTCTGGTAGGTCTTCTAAAATATTCGGTTGTCTACCCTTAACGCCCATTTTGTTTTTATACTGTAAAATAGACAAGGATTAGATTCGTAAAAGATAATTACTAAATAATACAAACAATTTTTACATAGAACATAAAAGTACAAGCACACTACAATACATATAATATACAACATGATTACAACTATCTAATCTGAATCACTGGTCTCTTCTTCTTTGGACTTGGTTCATTTTCCTAATTTTCTAGGAATATATGGTGTTCCTCTAATACGAGCTGTCGTTCTCCATAATGGTTTAGAAAAACCTGGTAGTTTAGAGGTTCCCGGGTCGTTATTACATTTTAGGAAATACGGATGTTGCCGATACATATAAAGTTCATCGGGGTTGGAATCGGGTTTCTCTATTTTTATACCTTTTTCCCTTATTATTTTCTTTCGCTTTATTAAATTGGGTCGAGATAATTTCTATAACATCATCGGAATCCTCATCGGGATCCGATTCATCTGAAAATTGGTAATCTTCCCAATATTTTGCTTCCTCGGCGGAAACACCATTGACCATTATTAACTTTGGTCCGTTGGTTGAGGATTTTCTTTTATTTAATCGATTTACTATAGGTATCAATATTTATTCCTCCGGAACCTCTTCTTCTTCTGGTTCCTCCTCTTTCGATTCCTCCTCTTCTGGTTCCTCTTCTTCCCGTTCCTCCTCTTCCGGTTCCTCCTCTTCGGGAATTTGTGAATCTTCCCAAAATATATTTGACTCTTCATTATTATTAGGTGAATCAATGGGATTTGTACTAGAGGTAGACATCTATCACATAATATCAAACACGTTAAGAGATTAATATATCACATAATATTTACATGTTAATAATATATAGTTTCCAACAAAAAAATGTTAAGCAATCGTTTTTGAAGAAAAACACGATCAAAGTCCAGACTCACTAATGCATCCTAACAAACTTAGTAAGACATACTAATGCAATTTTATGGTTCTCTAAGACCAACGCTCGGATACCAACTGAAATGTCCCGTTCACATTGATTATAAACGTTCCATATTAATTGATTTCGTCGCGAGATTTTGACCTCTATATGAGACGTTTTCAAAGACTGCATTCATTTTTAAAACAACCATAACTTTTATTTTATCTATAAAGGTTTAAAAAGCATTACGTAGATTATCAAATAATGATAATATAAAATATACCGTTTACACACGACCATTACATAATGGTTTACAATAAGAATATATTACATCAAAAATAAGTTTCTTGAATGCAGTTTTTACATAATATCATACAAGCATGGACTCCAAATCTTGTCCTTATTTTAGTATGTAACAGCGGAAGCTCTTAATAATCACCTGAGAATAAACAAGTTTAAAACGTCAACAAAAATGTTGGAGAGTTATAGGTTTAACCTATATATCATCAAATCATAATAATAGACCACAAGATTTCATATTTCAATATACAGCCCATACATAGAGATAAAATTCATTCATATGGTGAACACCTGGTAATCGACATTAACAAGATGCATATAAGAATATCCCCTATCATTCCGGGAAATCCTTCGGACATGATAAAAACGAATTCGAAGTACTAAAGCATCCGGTACTTTGGATGGGGTTCGTTAGGCCCAATAGATATATCTTTAGGATTCGCGTCAATTAGTAGATCGGTTTACTAATTCTTAGGTTACCAAGCAAAAGGGACATATTCGGCTTCGATCATTCACCCATATAATGTAGTTTCATTTATTTGTGTCTATTTCGTAAAACATTTATAAAACTGCATGTATTCTCATCCCAAAATATTAGATTTTAAAAGTGGGACTATAACTCACTTTCACATATTTACTTCGTCTGGAAGTAAGACTTGGCCACTGGTCGATTCGCGAACCTATAACAATACGTACATATATATCAAAGTATGTTCAAAATATATTTACAACATTTTTTCAATACGTTTTACTGTTTTAAGTTTATTAAGTCAGCTGTCCTCGTTAGTAACCTACAACTAGTTGTCCACAGTTAGATGTACAGAAATAAATTGATATATATTATCTTGAATCAATCCACGACCCAGTGTATACACGTCTCAGGCTAGATCACAACTTAAAGTATATATATTTTTGGAATCAACCTCAACCCTGTATAGCTAACTCCAACATAACTACATATAGAGTGTCTATGGTTGTTCCAAATAACATATATACATGGGTCGATATGATATGTCAAAACATTTGCATACGTGTCTATGGTATCTCAAGATTACATAATATATTAGAATACATGTATAATACAATATAAGTTAGCTAGGATATGATTAATATAGATTTGTTACCAATTTTCACGTAGCTACAACAAGCAAAAATATCCAATCTTGTTTTACCCATAACTTCTTCGTTTTAAATCCGTTTTGAGTGAATCAAATTGCTATGGTTTTATATTGAACTCTATTTTATGAATCTAAACATAAAAAGTATAGGTTTATAGTTGTAAATATAAGTTACAAGTCATTTTTATAAGAGTTAGTCATTTCAGTCGAAAGAACGACGTCTTGATGACCATTTTGAAAAACATACTTCCACTTTGAGTTTAATAATGATTTTTGGATATAGTTTCATGTTCATAAGAAAAATCATTTTCCTAGAAGAACAACTTTTAAATCAAAGTTTATCATAGTTTTTAATTAACTAACCCAAAACAGCCCACGGTGTTACTACGACAGCGTATATCCGGTTTTACGGTGTTTTTCGTGTTTTCAGGTTTTAAATCATTAAGTTAGCATATCATATAGATATAGAACATGTGTTTAATTGATTTTAAAAGTCAAGTTAGAAGGATTAACTTTTGTTTGCGAACATGTTTAGAATTAACTAAACTATGTTCGAGTGATTACAAGTTTAAACCTTCGAATAAGATAGTTTTATATGTATGAATCGAATGATGTTATGAACATCATTACTACCTCAAGTTTAGTAGGTAAACCTACTGGAAGTGACAAGAAATGATCTAGCTTCAAAGGATCTTGGATGGCTTAAAAGTTCTTGAAGTAGAATCATGACACGAAAACAAGTTCAAGTAAGATTATCACTCGAATTAAGATAGTTATAGTTATAGGAATTGAATCAAAGTTTGTATATGAGTATTACCTTGATTTAGAATGATATCTTAATGTAAACAACAAGGATTTCTTGAGGTTGGATGATCACTTTACAAGATTGGAAGTGAGCTAGTAAACTTGGAAGTATTCTTGATTTTATGAAACTAGAACTTGTAGAATTTATGAAGAACACTTAGAACTTGAAGATGGAAATTGAGAGAGATCAATTAGATGAAGAAAATTGAAGAATAAAAGTTTTTGTAGGTGTTTTTGATCGTTGGTATATGGATTAGATATAAAGGATATGTAATTTTGTTTTCATGTAAATAAGTCATGAATGATTACTCAAATTTTTATAATTTTATGAGATATTTCATGCTAGTTGCCAAATGATGGTTCCCACATATGTTAGGTGACTCACATGGACTTCTAAGAGCTGATCATTGGAGTATATATACCAATAGTACATACATCTAAAAGCTGTATATTGTACGAGTACGAATACGGGGGCATACGAGTAAAATTGTTGATGAAACTGAACGAGGATGTAATTGTAAGCATTTTTGTTAAGTAGAAGTATTTTTATAAGTGTCTTAAAGTCTTTCAAAAGTGTATAAATACATATTAAAACACTACATGTATATACATTTTAACTGAGTCGTTAAGTCATCGTTAGTCGTTACATGTAAATGTTATTTTGAAACCTTTAGGTTAACGATCTTGTTAAATGTTGTTAACCCATTATTTATTATATCTAAAGAGATGTTAAATTATTACATTATCATGATATTATGATATATTAATATATCTTAGTATGATATATATACAGTTAAATGTTGTTACAACGATAATCGTTACATATGTGTCTCGTTTCAAAATCATTAAGTTAGTAGTCTTGTTTTTACATATATAGTTCATTGTTAATACACTTAATGACATGTTTACTTATAATTTATCATGATTAAACATAGTGTATCAATATCTTAATATGATTCATATATATTTAGTAAGACGTTGTTATAACGATAATCGTTATATATATCGTTTCGAGTTTCTTAATTCAATAAACTCAATTTTATGTATATAACTTATTGTTAAAATACCTAATGAGATACTTACTTATCATAATATCATGTTAACTATATATATAATCATATATATGTCATCATATAGTTTTTACAAGTTTTAACGTTCATGAATCACCGGTCAACTTGGGTGGTCAATTGTCTATATGAAACCAATTTCAATTAATCAAGTCTTAACAAGTTTGATTGCTTAACATGTTGGAAACACTTAATCATGTAAATATCAATTTCATTTAATATATATAAACATGGAAAAGTTCGGGTCACTACATAGAAAACCTCACCAAAGAAGTCAAAGAGCTAAATAAACTCCCGCAACATGTGTCTCAAGTGTAATTATGCCAGAATTGTACTGATCCACATCCGGCCAAGGTATACGAGGCTGAATATGAGAACTCTGTTGTCTACTCTGATAAGATCCTAGCTCATCCACATAACCAACCAACCAAACCCACTACCCCACCAGAGACAAGTCCAGACAATGTCCTACTGCGAACCATCCACATGCTCATAGCAAGAAAAGACGCAGATGACTTAGTCATGACTAATCACTTGAATAGTCTTAAAAATCAAATAAGCCAGCTAAATCAACATCTCGATTCTCTAGGTTGTCCTAAAAATGACTCAAAGGTGGCACATAACTAACCTTTAGTTTCTTCCTCGAATTCACGAAACTAACTAATACATGTTCAGTAGTAGTCATTGGGTCAATACCTAAAGCACCCATTCCATTCCCAGGCTTTCTTAAGAAAAGACATAACAAGACGAAATCTTTCAAGCTTGACGGTAAATTTTTGGACAATGTGTCTAAAAATCTTCAGAGTAAGAAGTATTTTTGGAAACTCCTATCAACCAAGGATAAGGTACCCGAAGTACCCAATGTCCCGCTGAACACGGATTGTTCAGCCATTCTCTTAAATACTTTTCCTGAGAAACTAGGGGATACCGGGCGATTTACCCTTCCTTGTTGTATCTACCAATCTAGTACTATCTCTTCTCTCGCTGACCTTGGTGCCATCATCAATCTCATGCCCTACTCACTATTTCAGAGACTCGAAATTGGAGACCTTAACCCTACCAAAATGAGCATCCAGCTAGATCAACAATCCATTAGATATCCTATGGGAATAGTTGAGAACATCAAGGTTAAGGTTGACAAATTCGTTTTTCCAGCAGACTTTGTGGTTATGGATTTTAAAGAAGACGTGAAAACCCCCATCATCTTAGGAAGGCCTTTCATGAATACAGCCAAAGCGATCGTTGACTTTTATTCATGGACTATCACCTTGAGAGCCCGTGGAGAAGAGGTCACTTTCATGATAGACGAGTCTGTATATCCTTCTGATGGGAACAACGAAATAAATACCATCTCCACTAGGAAAGTCACCTTCTATTCCGAGAATGAAGAGAAGAAGATAGAAGTGGAAGACAAAAAGAATAACCACTCTACACCAACCCCATCTTCACACCCACCTTATTTTATCTTGTAATGACTGGAGAGGATTTCGTTCTAGAAGAACTCTCTGAACCAATTATACTTGAATCCCCCGACCAGAGTGACGAGGTGGTGGATGACGAAATTGAAATGGAGAGCCGGATAAGAAGAAAAAGATGGAGGATTCTAGCACCGAAGTAGTTTTTAATGTTGCTACCATATTGGAGACGTCAATGGACATCGTCCCACCTCCATCCTTAGAGTACAACATTACGACCAACCTGAAGTCACAAAGAAGAAATACGGGTTTTGCGTCAAGGATACCCTATAAATCATCACTCAAATACATAATGACGTACACATCATGGAGTGATGAGGACCACTTTAACCAAAAACTCGTCTGTAATATAAACTCGAAGTACTAAAGCATACCATTTTCCAGTATGGGGGGTGTTAGTGCCCGTAGATCTATCTTTAGGATTCGCGTCAATTAGGGTGTCTGTTCCCTAATTCTTAGGCTACCATAGAATGTAGTTTCGATTACTTGTGTCTATTTCGTAAAACTTTTATAAAAGCAGCGCATGTATTCTCAGTCCCAAAAATATATATATCAAAAGCATTTAAAAAGGGAGCAAATGAAACTCACAATACTATATTTTGTAGCAATAATGCAAATGACGGCACTGAATAAGTGCATGGTTGGCCTCGGATTCTCGAACCTATATTAAGTATATATATTTATATGTTGATCAATATCTGTCTAATAATTTAGGTCAAATCGTAGTGTATCACAATCCTAATGCTCGAGACCGATATGCAAAAGTCAACAAAAGTCAACTTGACCCAAAATGACTTCCAAAATCTATATATGTTTAATATATAACCTAAATATAGTCGTTTTAAATATATTTATCAGATTTTATTAGAGTAAATAATACAAGTCATTTATTAATAAATAAAAATTTATATTAAAATTTATATATGATAAAAATATACTTTTATCAACAGTTCACTCAATATCATAAAAATATAGTCGTATGTATTATTAATTTAATTATATTACGTGTGGTAAAAATATCTTTGTATCACATATTTATTTGATAAAATAATATTGATAATAATAATAATGAGTAAAAGTTGTATTATTTTGTAATAATAATTATTATTATTATTATTCTACTAATAATAATAATAACAATATTTATTTACTAATGATGATATTAATATAATAAAATGATCATTCTAATCATGAAAATTTTAATAATAACGATACTTTTTAATATTCACTGTAATAATAATAATATTTTATCTAAAAATAATAATTCTATTCAAAATGATAATTTTTAATAATAATAATACTAAAATGATAATAATAATGCTATCTTACAATAACAATGATATTTCTATTAAAAATGATAATTTTAATAAAAATGATAGTTTTAATATTAATTATACTTTTAATAATAATAATAATGATAAAAATAATGAAAATGATAATTTTATCTAAATCAATATCTTACCATATTTTAATTTCATCATGATACTTATACTCATTATTTCCTAATCGATTTGTTTAATAGCTTTTAGTCCTCTTTTATATCGCATTCATAATAATGATAATAATAATAATCATAATAATTAGATGATACTAATATTAGTTTTAATGATAATGATACTAATAATAATAATTATAAAAATAATACTAATGATAATACTAATAATTATTATAATGTTAATAATAATAATAATAATAATAATAATAATAATAATAATAATAATAATAATAATAATAATAATAATAATAATAATAATAATAATAATAATATTAATATTAATAATAACCTTAGTGATAATAACGATAATATTAATAATAACAATAACAATTTTAATGATAATACTTATATTGATAATGATAATGATAATAATAATAATTATTATTAGATAATAATAATAATGACGATAACAATAACGACGATAGTAATAATGATAATAATAATAACAATATTATAATTAATGATAATTCAGTTGACCATATCTTTTAATCCGTTCATCGAAACCACACGATTTCTAAATGAAAAGTTATTGATTTTTCACCAGCTTTCCAACGACATGCATATCATATACTTTATATCAGTAGCATATGTATCAAATTCGTGATTCATCATAAACTATTAAATGATAAAATTAAGCATACAAGCATGCATAAACATATATACTCGAGCACTAGTCAGGGATACACTATTATTATATAAAAGATAAGAAATGAATGCTCATGTATCAATATTGTGATTCAATATTGTAGGAAAGTACGTAGACATAACGGAAATGATAAACACTAGATTGACCTCACGAGCATACCCCCGAACAATACCCATAACCTCCATAGCTATAACCCATTATTTCCTTAGCTCTATCATGCTCGTACAACTCGTTTGAAATAACTCGCCCATAACTTCGTCGTAGTATTTTATGTAAATACTTAATAATAATAATAATAATACTACTAATAATAATAATACGATTAATAATAATAATAATAATAATAATAATAATAATAATAATAATAATAATAATAATAATAATAATAATAATAATAATATTAATATTAATAATAATAATAATAATAATAATAATAATAATAATAATAATAATAATAATAATAATAATAATAATAATAATAATAATAATAATAATAATAATAATATATGTATGTATATAAGGAGAGAGATTGAGAAATGAAATAAGAAATGCATTCGGCAGAACATCGAGCTTTATAACCCATTTCTGTGTCACCTAGCTCCACGATCGCGGAGCTTGTGTGCCTATATTTGCCGCGATCGCGGCTTTATGCCGTCCAACTCATGCTCAATGATTTCTCAGCTGCCGACAGTTTTAATATGTATTAATATATATATATATATATATATATATTTAATTTATATAATTAAATATATATTATATTATATTCTCGTGCATAGTTAATTTGTAATTTTTGTTCCTGATGTTACAGCGGAGGTATATGAAATGCTATTATTTTTACTACGAAATACTACGAAATATTACACAAGTTTTATTAATTTACGGATGGGATATACCTAAACCTTGCTACAACACTTATAGGCAGTGTACCTAATTGTAGAGTAGTGTAGTTTTTAGTAAGTCCGGTTCGTTCCACAGGGAGACGGCTTATTGCGTACACTATATTTTTAACAATTATATTTGTATATGTATATATATATATATATATATATATATATATATATATATATATATATATATATATATATATATATATATATATATATATATATATATATATATAAGTAGTAATATTATTATAAAAGGGGGGTTTACCGTTTAATGACCGGTTTGTCGATTTTATATTTTAAACGTAAAGATAAATGACGATAATATAAATGACAGAATTTAAATTGAGAAAAAGTAAATTGCAGTAATTAAAATGACAGTAAATAAAGGTACGATGAAATATGAAATAAAAGTATTATGCTTATTTAAACTTCCGTAATCATGATGTTTGACATTTTGATTTTAATTAATTGTTACCCGGGTTAATTGTCCTTTGTCCTGGCTTATTTGATACCAATCTTGGTTTTGCACATAATAGTCCATCGGTCATAATTATAATATGCTCGTCAAATTAACATTATTCCCGAAGTCAAATATTCCAACTAATTAGGGATTCGAACTGTAACAAGGTTTTAATACTTTGTTAACAATTACACCAATTATCCTTGTATGTAATCCACCCCTGCTTTAATTAGTCCATGATATATTAATTTATCCACTTGGCCAAAATGAATAATCAATTACCCAATCCAATTAATTAAATGATTGTAAACGATGTCGTATAAACGTCACTAAATAGGACATTCGTAATCAATTTAATAATTATTAGATTAACTAATTTGAAGATAGGTTTGATAGGTTCCAATGAGTTGTTATTCAATTAGACAATACCCCCTACCTATTAATAGTCAATAGTCCAATGTTCACAAGTGTCGGTCTTTTATCCAAACCCGAATTATGGTACAAAATCCAATAACTCCATCTTAATATTTAGTCTAACATCACGATTACTTCGGCTTAAATAAGCATAATAATAACTTAGTTACGAGACATTAATTTAAAAAGGAAGAACATAGCTTACAGTGGTGATTAATCGCGTAGCGTTACACGGACAGAGTTCCAAGTTACAAAACCTTAAAACATTTCTTACATTAACCCAATTATTATTAAACTTAATTTAAACTTTAAATTATAAATATAAATATATATAATTCTTTACAGAGGAAGAAAGAAAATTGAGGTGTGTGAAACTCGTCCGAAAATTGCTCAATTTATAGACTTGGCCAGGATTTCATCTCCATGCGATCGCATGGATTTTTAGCTTCCATCCCATGCGATCGCATGGCCAGCTGGGTGCAGATATTTTTGATTCAAAACGTGGGCGGCTCGATTATTTAATATATATAATATAATATATATAATTTTATATAATTATATATATATTATATTATATTTTTGTGCAATATTGACTTGTAATTTTAGGTCCGTTGACTTGCGCGTTGATGCTCGGTTTATGTCTCGGTTTCGGATTTTCGAACGTCCTTTCGTATGCGTAGATATCTTGTACTTTGTGTTTCGCAACTTGTAATTTGCAAAAAAATTATTTTCCTTAACTCCCAAAATCTGCGCAAGTCTTTAACTCACTTTTAGTTACACTTTTGAGTGCACTATGGCTTTAGAGGCACTTTTCAGGCTTTAGTGGCACTTTTTCTTCAATTCTTTAATCTTCATGCTTAGTCTTCACATTTATTTATTTAAACGATTACAACTTAAAAATAGAATAATTACAACTAAAAACTTTACATATTGGGATTATATTGCGACTAAATATATGTTAATTTGGAGTACTATCAAATATCCCCACACTTGAACATTGCTTGTCCTCAAGCAATACAGAACTTGAAATAAAATCACACTTCACTTGAATCACTTTTTATTCTCACACTTTATACATCAGTGATTTTGATACGGCGGTATAAACAATGATAGTAATGATATGGTTTACAGTCCCACATGACTATGAAAATTTAGATCCTTTAAGGAAATTGGATCTTTATGAAAACATTTGATGTTTTGAAAATTCTAGCTTTTACCCTAGATAAGTTTTCCGGAATAACCCCTCATCGGTGTTTGCAAAATGTTTTTGTGGGTTGCGTGGGTTTCAGATTTGAAAATTTTAGCTCAAAACTTGTGGCTTTGTGTCACCCACTTGCTAACCTTGTATTAAGAAAGCAACACGTCTAGTATACTTGCTCCGTATTTTACCTTTTGGTAAACTACCGTCCGGTTGTAAAGGAAAGTGTTGAACAAGCAACTGTTAAGGCAATGTCTAATGACATGCAGATATTCATGGTCCACATTGTGTCAGATGCAATTACTATCCTTTGTAGGAGAAATAGTAAAGATCACCCTATAATTTTTCGGTCTGGCACAAGGTCCTGTCTTTGACCATGCTATGCAACCACTGCTCTTACGGTTGACACCCAATTTGGTTCAGGTGACCTAATAAATTCTGATGAATTCTTAGGATTTTACGTTCAACAGTAATGAACGCATTGAAAATAGGTTTTCAGAAAACAAATCGGTTTTAATTTTGATCAAAATATTTTCTCGTTCAAGCTCGAGTTTAGATATCATCGAATTTCATGAGTTGTAATTCTCAATCTTTAAGGTCAATCTCAAGGATTGAGTAATATCATGCTTAAAAGCTGATTTTTAATCTTTAAGGAGATTATCCTTTCTGGGGGTCTGATTCATTAGTCTTATCAAGCTAATTTGCACGGCGCCCTCCCCATTTTACGAGACAGATCCTCTCATGGTTAGGATAAGTCTGACCACTTGGCGACCCTGTTTGATACTGAGGTCAGTGGATTTCCTGCTGATTTTAGAGATGACTTTTCTAGATTTTTCGTCAACCTACAGCTGGTCTGGACGACAACTTCCTGACCTAAATCAAGAAGCGCGTGTCTTTTTCGAAAGACTTTACTTCCTTTTAATGATGGAATTGATTCATCGTGTAGATCCATCTATTCTTTCAAAGGTATTATAATAAATCGGGTAAAACTGATTAGTTTAGTCCAAAGCAAAAGTACCTGCAATAATCTGTACCAAATATGTGATATGTGTTTTAAAGAACTTGGTAAATTCTTCCCACACTTAGCTTTTATTTATTCTTTTCTTTTCCTTTTTATTTTCTTCTATTCCATTTTAAATGAATTTAAGCATTTTAGGTTGTTTCTCCATTTATGTTCTCTCCGAGGTAATAATAATTTCAGCATTAACACCTAGTTTTATCATTCATAAATATGTATAAACGTGATTTTGAATTCATTTAGTTGAAAATATTTCAAATTTTTACAAAATTTGGCAATTAAACTAAGTGTAAACCCGAGAGAATTTATAACCCTTCCCCACATTTGAGATCATGCAATGCCCTCATTTGCATGAAATCAGACTATAATTATAAATTCATGAGGGTGATTAGTGTAGAAAAGTAATTAAAAATACCGAGTTTGCAAACAAATTATTTTATATCACATTTGATATTTTGTGTCTTGTCGTCAAAATTAGTAGCTTTTGCTGAACTTTAATGCCAGTCTTTGAAAGTGCGCTGTTTTACCCTGTTTTGTACATAAGATAAACTACAAACATATATATTATATATATATATATATATATATATATATATATATATATATATATATATATTTTTTTATAAAACCTGAATAATTTTTTAAAATTTTGTTTCCTTTTACTTTAGGTAGTTTCGGTATGTTTACCTAGTCCGTCCCTCGACAAAATTTAAAATTTTTCGTTTTTAAAGCGATTGTTTTAAAAGCAAAGATTTTTGGGTTTTTTAATTTTTTTGGTATACTTTAGATCAATAAAATTAAAAAATAATGATAACAAAATTTTTCGCCCCGCCCTCAGGTAAAGCAATTTCGGTTCCATGACCTAGTCTTCAACTTACGATGAATTTTAGAAATTATTTTTTAAACTTAATGAAATAAAGTAAATTTTGTTTTTAAATTCACACAAAACTTAAATTTAAAAATGCATATTAATTTTATTCAAAACCTACAAAACAAAAATTCAGAATGGGGGAGAAAACTAGTTCTTTAGTGTCTGCTAGTGGAAAAGACCAATCGGATTACGTTCTCGGAACTACATGAGAACAGAACAATTAACTCTAGACAGCATTATTTTTTTAGAGCATTTGAATATTCCCACACTTAGGTAGCTGTGGTGTCGAAATTGTGGTTAACTTTATTGTCAATTTCTCTTGGACCATAATCAACTTGCATATCTGTGACTTTTGCTTTAAGCCATTGGTCGAATTCCTATGTAATATCCACAAATTCAACTAGTTTTGCCTTTTCTTAGGCGATAGATTGGATACTAACCGGTTACACAACTTAAAGTTCCCCTTGGTTCTAGCATCGCGAATCCGTTTAATAAGTTTCTTCATTGAACTGTTAATAACGGGGTCATTTAATTTTGTATCAACAACGGGGTTCTTTGTTATCAGGTGATATATATATATATATATATATATATATATATATATATATATATATATATATATATATATATATATATATATATTTATATATATTATTATATATATTATAAAACCTGAATAATTTTTTAAAATTTTGTTTCCTTTTACTTTAGGTAGTTTCTGTATGTTTACCTAGTCCGTCCCTCGACGAAATTTAAAATTTGTCGTTTTTAAAGCGATTGTTTTAAAAGCAAAGATTTTTGGGTTTTTTTTAATTTTTTTGGTATACTTATGATCAATAAAATTAAAAAATAATGATAACAAAATTTTTCGCCACGCCCTCGGGTAAAGCAATTTCGGTTCCATGACCTAGTCTTGAACTTATGATGAATTTTAGAAATCATTTTTTAAACTTAATGAAATAAAGTAAATTTTGTTTTTAAATTCACACAAAACTTAAATTTAAAAATACATATTAATTTTATTCAAAACCTACAAAACAAAAATTCAGAATGGGGGAGAAAACTAGTTCTTTAGTGTCTGCTAATGGAAAAGACCAATCGGATTCCATTCTCGGAACTACACGAGAACAGAACAATTAACTCTAGACAGTATTATTTCTTTTTAGAGCATTTGAATCTTCCCACACTTAGGTAGCTGTGGTGTCGAAATTGTGGTTAACTTCATCGTCAATTTCTCTTGGACTATAATCAACTTGCATATCTGTGACTTTTACTTTAAGCCATTGGCCGGATTCCTGTGTAATATCCACAAATTCAACTAGTTTTGCCTTTTCTTAGGCGATAGATTGGATATTAGCCGATTACACAACTTAAAGTTCCCCTTGGTTCTAGCATCACATATCCATTTAATAAGTTTCTTCATTGAACTGTTAATAACGGGGTCATTTAATTTTGTATCAACAACGGGGTTCT
The DNA here is from genome assembly GCF_046630445.1 of Rutidosis leptorrhynchoides. Taxonomy (NCBI): domain Eukaryota; kingdom Viridiplantae; phylum Streptophyta; class Magnoliopsida; order Asterales; family Asteraceae; genus Rutidosis; species Rutidosis leptorrhynchoides. Next base: position 276,431,392 of record NC_092335.1, read on the forward strand.
TTGTTATCAGGTCATCATTAGGTATTACTTCATCTTACCCACACTTAGGCGTTTTATTATTGTTAAGCACTACCGTTGTAGTTGGTAAAACAATATGGTTCTTACCAATCGTTTTTGTTGGTTCAACAGTTTTGGTTGGTGGAGATTTAGCCTTTCGATTCACAAAGGTGATTGATTTTTCATCATTACTAAGTGTCATTCTACCCTCTCTTCCATCAAATAACGCCCCGGTGGACGCTAAGAATGGTCGACCTAAAATTAGAGAAATGTTTGGGTCCTCTTCTATGTTAATGACAATAAATTTGACTAGAAAGGTTAAATTACCCACTTGAACGGGTAGGTTGTCAGCAATTCCAACTGGGTGCTTAATAGTTTGATCAAAGAGTCAAACACTCATCTCCGTTGGACTTAACTCACCTACTCCTAATCTCTTATATAATGAAAGAGGCCTAACACTTATACTCGCACCTAAATCTGCTAGTACATCATACATGACACAATCACTAAGTAGACAAGGAGACATAAATTCACCCGGATCACCAAACCTAGGTGGAGGTTTTGGTGGAACTGTCTTCACCTGGTTTACTTCTACGGTTTTTATTTCTTGCACTTTCTTATTCTTCTTCTTCTTTCCAGAGGTACCACAAACTTTATTACCTATCACTTGCTCATACTCAACTCCTTTTCTTGGAAACGGGATGGGTGGTCTGTATGGTGCAACCACTGGCTTTACATACTCGGGTGGTGGTGGTGGCGTAACTTCTTCATTGTTACTCACATCTAAAACCTTCCCATCTTCTAATGCTGGTTTTTCAGAATTCGTTGATACCATATTAACATTCTCATTTCGAGGATTTACTTCAGTATAACTCGGTAGTTTTCCTTGTTCCCTCTCACTTATCATGCTAGCAAGAGTACCTACGTGTTTTTCTAGATTCAAAATGGTAGCTTGTTTAGTTCTTAATGACTGATCAAACCTCTCATTCATTTGGGTTTGAGATGTAATAAATTGTGTTTGAGATTTCATTAGCTTTGCCACCATTTCTTCCAGATTTGGCTTTTTCTCTTCGGTTTGTTGTGGTGGTTTATACAAGCCAGGTCTTTGTTGATTGAAAGTGTTGTTTTGAGTTGACTAGTTATTCAGACTTTGTTGGTTGTACAAGTTATTGTTGGGTCTATTTGGATTGTAAAGAATGTTTTGATTTCGATTGAAGTTTGGCCTTGGCAGTTGATAATTATTTTGATAATTATTTCCCGGCCTTTGGTTCATGTAGGAAACATTCTCACGTTGTTCCATCGTTTGCACGATGTGACAATCTTTCGTTAAGTGTGTTCCACCGTATTGCTCACAACTGATTCGTATTGTGTGAATATCTTTATTCATCTTTTCCATTCGTCTCTCGAAAACATCTATTTTTGCGGAAACGGAATCAAAGTCATGGCTAGAATCGGCTCTAGCCGCTTTAGATGAATGAAAGATATCTTTTTCCTGATGCCACTCATGTGAGTGGGAGGCTGTGTTATCAATAATTTTATGAGCTTCAGTTGCGGTTTTCTTCATAATGGAACCACCAGCTGTTGTGTCGATGTCTTTTCGTGTAGCAACGTCGACACCTTGGTAGAATATTTGTACTATTTGATAACTGTCTAAATCGTGCTGAGGACATCCTCTCAACAACTTTCCGAATCTTGTCCACGCCTCATATAATGTTTCATTTGGCTTTTGCGCGAACGTAACAATTTCTCCTTGAAGTCTTACGGCTTTAGATGCCGGAAAGAATCTTTTAAGAAATTTCTCAGCTAAAACATCCCATGTGTCAATCGCTCCTTCGGGTAACGATTCTAACCAATCTTTGGCTTCTCCCTTTAAAGTTCAGGGAAACAACATGAGATAGATCATTTCATCCTCAACTTCTCTGATTTTGAATAGAGTACAGATCATATTAAAGGTTCGAAGATGTTTGTTTGGATCTTCTTTTGGCGTACCACTATATTGGCATTGATTAGTTACCATGTGTAGGATTTGTCCTTTGATTTCATAATATGGCGCATTAACATCTGGCTTAATAATGGCGTGACCTTGGCCCATGCGTGTTGCTCTCATTCAGTCTTCCATACTTAGAGGTTCCGTTACTTCCATAATTGAAGTTGTTGAATACGAATCACTAGAGGATTCTGATTTAACGGTTTGTGGTACAGGAGGAATGATTAGTGGTTCTGGATCTTGGAATTGTCCTTGAATATCCTCCAGGTTCTCGATAGTGAAATTGGGTTCAAAAGATAGTTTATCGGAAATTCGAATTGGAGTACTTATTCGACTAGATGATGATTCTAAAGAAAAATCAACGGCGATAATATTGGCTAGATGTCTTGATCGAGTTACAGGTGGTGAACCTATGAAAGGTGGTGAACGTTTTGCTCAGTGCATTCACTGAATATCCTATTAGTTATGAATATAAAAATTATATAAGTTATCAAATTAATAGACTTTTCTGCTTTTGCCCACATTTCGAATAGCCAAAAGATGCAGCAGGGAGCCAGGATCCTTTAAATCGGAAAATCCACAACTCAACCACTAACAAATCCAACTATTACTACGAAGCAGAAAATTTTGATGCCTGTCAATTTAACCGCTTAAAATAATTTTTCATCGAAATTTAAAGAAAATAATGAAAATTCTATGTCCTAAAAACTAGAGCGTAGAAATGAGAAAGAAAAAGCGCGTTGAGAAATAAGAGTCGAAAAACAAACGTCGAAAAATAAAAAGATCAAAAAATAATAATAAGAAAGTAAAGCGCCGAAACTTAAAAGTCTAAAAACTAAATATTAAAACTTGCGTCTAAAGGTATTAAAGCTTAAAAGGAATTCTATATCCAAAACGGCAATAACTTAAAAAGGCACTAAAATCTATTAAATAATAAAGCGATAAGCGACGTCGTAAAATTCTAAAGCGCCTAAATCTTAATCTAAAGAAAAAGCACTTAAGGGATTTTACGGCAAAGCCTAAAAATCTAGAAATATAAAAGTAACTACGGCAAAAACTAAGTTTAAAACTAGTTATGAACGATAAATATACAAATTATGAATTAAACGAATAAAGATACAAAAGTTAAAAATAAAACTAAAGTTATAAAAATACAATTTTTATAAAAATATTATTTTTATATTATTTATATAAAAGTATTGATCTAATTATTTAATAACAAAAACTTAATATTATTATTTATGGTAAAACTTAAAAGAAATATATAATAACTAAACCCTAATTAATAATAATAATTAAATCTAACCCTAAAGATTAAATAATATAAATAATTAATAACCCTAATCGTATTTAATGTCCGAGGTCAGGTCTGTCAAATTACCTCATGCGATCGCATGAGGATATAGTTTTGGTCTCATGCGGTCGCATGCACATTTAATCCAGCAATATTTTGGGCTTTTAACAGGTTCGACCCAATTTAATTATATATATATAAATATATATATATATATATATATATATATATATATATATATATATATATATATATATATATATATATATATATTTTCTCTATTAATTTTTTTAACACTTATACAAAATATTTTTACGAAATAAGAAATAATATATTTTTACAAAAATATAGTAATAATAAATATAGCGTAAAAATATAGCGTTTCGCCGGTTCCCCGGCAGCGGCGCCAAAAACTTGATGTTACAGCGGAGGTATATGAAATGCTATTATTTTTACTACGAAATACTACGAAATATTACACAAATTTTATTAATTTACGGATGGGATATACCTAAACCTTGCTACAACACTTATAGGCAGTGTACCTAATCATAGAGTAGTGTAGTTTTTAGTAAGTCCGGTTCGTTCCACATGGAGATGGCTTATTGCGTACACTATATTTTTAACAACTATATTTGTATATATATATATATATATATATATATATATATATATATATATATATATATATATATATATATATATATATAATATATATATATATATATATAACTAGTAATATTATTATAAAAGGGGGGTTTACCGTTTAATGACCGGTTTGTCGATTTTATATTTTAAGCGTAAAGATAAATGACGATAATATAAATGACAGAATTTAAATTGCGATAAAGTAAATTGCAGTAATTAAAATGACAGTAAATAAAGGTACGATGAAATATGAAATAAAAGTATTATGCTTATTTAAACTTCCGTAATCATGATGTTTGACGTTTTGATTTTAATTAATTGTTACCCGGGTTAATTGTCCTTTGTCCTGTCTTATTTGATACCTATATGGGTTTTGCCCATAATAGTCCGTCGATCATAATTATAATATGCTCGTCAAATTAACCTTATTCCCGAAGTCAAATATTCCAACTAATTAGGGATTCGAACTGTAACAAGGTTTTAATACTTTGTTAACAATTACACCAATTATCCTTGTATGTAATCCACCCCTGCTTTAATTAGTCCATGATATATTAATTTATCCACTTGGCCAAAATGAATAATCAATTACCCAATCCAATTAATTAAATGATTGTAAACGATGTCGTATAAACGTCACTAAATAGGACATTCGTAATCAATTTAATAATTATTAGATTAACTAATTTGAAGATAGGTTTGATAGGTTCCAATGAGTTGTTATTCAATTAGACAATACCCCCTACCTATTAATAGTCAATAGTCCAATGTTCACAAGTGTCGGTCTTTTATCCAAACCCGAATTATGGTACAAAATCCAATAACCCCATCTTAATATTTAGTCTAACATCACGATTACTTCGGCTTAAATAAGCATAATAATAACTTAGTTACGAGACATTAATTTAAAAAGGAAGAACATAGCTTACAGTGGTGATTAATCGCGTAGCGTTACACGGACAGAGTTCCAACTTACAAAACCTTAAAACATTTCTTACATTAACCCAATTATTATTAAACATAATTTAAACTTTAAATTATAAATATAAATATATATAATTCTTTACAGAGGAAGAAAGAAAATTGAGGTGTGTGAAACTCGTCCGAAAATTGCTCAATTTATAGACTTGGCCAGGATTTCATCTCCATGCGATCGCATGGATTTTTAGCTTCCATGCCATGCGATCGCATAGCCAGCTGGGTGCAGATATTTTTGATTCAAAACGTGGGCGGCTCGATTATTTAATATATATAATATAATATATATAATTTTATATAATTATATATATATTATATTATATTTTTGTGCAATGTTGACTTGTAATTTTAGGTCCGTTGACTCGCGCATTGATGCTTGGTTTATGTCTCGGTTTCGGATTTTCGAACGTCCTTTCGTATGCGTAGATATCTTGTACTTTGTGTTTCGCAACTTGTAATTTGCACAATGGCTTTAGTGGCACTTTTCAGGCTTTAGTGTCACTTTTTCTTCAATTCTTTAATCTTCATGCTTAGTCTTCACATTTATTTATTTAAACGATTACAACTTAAAAATAGAATAATTACAACTAAAAACTTTACATATTGGGATTATATTGTGACTAAATATATGTTCATTTGGAGCACTATCAGTTCCATTGACTTGTCTGTTAACGCTCGACTTATATCCTGGTTCCGATTTTTCAAACGCCCTTTCGTACACTTAGAAAACTTGTACTTTACGTTTCACGACATGTACCTTTAACAGTAATTAGACTTAATCATCGATAAACTATGTTAACCGAAGTATAACTTTTACATTTGAGTGTTTTGGTCATTTGCTTCTATAAATCAATGTCTCGTTATTTAACAAAGTATATTTAATAATATTATTTTAAATCAAAACGTTTTATGACTAAATTAATATTATATTTTATCACTTTGTAAAATATAAATATATTTTCAATATTCATAAACACGTTTAAATATACGTTGCGAGTTATTTATATATTTAATAACCAACATTCCAACCTATTGTATATATTCAAAATTATGTTATCAAAACATTTTAATAACCAAATTCTATTGAATCGAAAAACGTTTCGGCATGTTTGAAACTAAATCAATTGAATATTATGAAATCCAATTCTCCACTAACTTTTGTCTAACCTTCGTTAATTGACACATTTGTTCTTACTTGTAAATTACTTTACCAATTATTCCGAATACCGTTAAAAGGGACAGACTTCTTAAATCACAGTGGACCTCACAACAGAGACCCGTAATCATATCACAATGTATCTGATAATTCAATCATTTGATATTATCTTCTAATTCAATCAATAAACATATTGAAACAAATACGTTCATGTAAAGTATTATACCTTTAATACTTTGTTAACATTTTCAAGTTATAATATATATATATATATATATATATATATATATATATATATATATATATATATATATATATATATATATATATATATATATAATCGTTCGTGAATCGTCGGAATTTGGTCGAGGTTAAATGAATGTATGAACACAGTTTAAAATTTTTGAGATTCAACTTAACAAACTTTGCTTATCGTGTCGGAATAATATAAAGATAAAGTTTAAATTTGGTTGAAAATTTCCGGGTTGTCACAGTACCTACCCGTTAAAGAAATTTTGTCCCGAAATTTGATCGAGGTCGTCATGGTTAACAATAAGAATGTTATTATGACGAATATAAGTTGATACATAGGGTTTTATCATTATTAAGAAGTATGGATAAAATAATTCGATTACTCGAAGCGTATGTGTGAAACTATCGTAAAAGAGTGAGATGAGAAAGTTAAAGATTCGTCTTAACTTTTGATGTCATCACAGGTGATCTCCTGATTAAAGAAAATCTTTGTAATCTATATAAGATTTGATTCTTCGGTGATTAAGGAAATTATGATCCTCTTCGATTTAATGCGATAATCTGTCTCGATTTCCCTGTCTGATATTTTACTATAAATCTACCCCCTTCGTTTCCATATTTTCACATCTCCCATCTTCTATACTTTCTTCTTTAATTCATATTTTCAAAACATTCGTCAATATGCTTGATCCAGTTCTGATCCTTGATATGTTTTTAACTATCGCAACAATCATCCTTCTCTTCTAACTTCCACCGGAAGAATCTGTTTACTTCTATTTCGCTCTTGGAGTGGTGATATTTATAATCCTTCCTTGCATCTGTCTTTCCATAATTATTGATATTCACGGTTAATGATCTCTCTTATTTGCTACGATTTATACTCCTATATATATTTCGAAGCTTTGTGCTTGTTTTCTCTCCTCGCCTTTAAGTACAGTAAGTAATGATTCAGAATTCGTAGGTATGGAGTTTCGAATGAACATGACTAATGTTCTAAAAGATAAATTGTAATAGCACAATCTTGATTGGTTAAATTACCAGAATTCAAGAGAAAAGATAAAACTATCAATAAATTATGTTCTTGATATGTTTGGAGATCAGGTAGAATGTAAGCGTCGTGTAACATGGCACATGATGATTGTATGGTCTGTGAATCATCGCGTTTCATTAGAAACTCATCATGACTTACTGTAATATAATCACGTTGATCAAGTGTTATTATATTATACTAACTCATGCTTCAGTTCCCAACACTACTTCAAAAACATTCATATTTTAAATTTGAATTTTTCAAAATTTAGAAACTAAAATAGTTTTCTTTCTGATGTAACTCTGATATTGCGAGGAGATAAATGATTTCAGATAAGAATAGTTATGAAAATATCTTCAGAAATATCAAGGATATTTATAATGAAAGATACGGTGATATCTTAGAATTTCTAATGTCGAATAATGATGAAGAAGATTTGTCCGTAAAGGTTTAGAGTCAGGAGCAAGATATTCGTTAATGACTTCAGCATATATTGAATCATTTGGATTCTTTGAAGGCAGGTTTAGTCTTTGTGATTTGCCACAGCCTCCTTCATAGTTTGCTCAATCCGTTTTTTTGTACCAAATTTTCTTTTGAGCTTTTCCAACGTATCCTACTTTATCATCAAACTTTTGACTGTTAAAGTCGTTTACAGTTTTTGTTGCTTCATTCAGCTTTTTCAACATTCAGAGCATTGATTCGTAGACTGGGTGCTTTTCAGAATTTTAGAATGGAAGATCATAATTCTAAGAGATAAATGTTATATGTATGCATATAACTGTTGATGTAGAAACGTTACGAGATTCAAAATACTGATTGCTGATTCTCGGTAATTGGTATGGCAATTCTCATTACAAGATGCGGATGAATATATGATAGGGTTTTAATGAACAAATATAATAGTTTTTCGGAGAGACTTAAGTCAATGAATAATGAAGTTGTTGGTAAGTTTACTGCTAATGTGGTGGGATATGAACGGTTCCCCGGTAACAATGACATACAGAGCAACGTATATATCAAGGTTATAATAAGGCTAATCCGAATGAAAAGTCGAAATTGATTTTGCTGGAGGTGTGACAAAAGTGGCTATTTTAGAAAGGAATTGCAAAGTTATTTTCGATAATAACAACGCCAATGGATCACGGATTTGTGTTAAACTTCTACTTAGGTTCCAAGAGTTTTCCAGGTGCATGACTGTGGATAAGATGTGGTTGGATCATCCTCTTGATTGTTTCTTAATTGAGGGGTTTTCAAGAATCATGAAGGGTTTGAACGCAGATTGTAATCGTCAGTATACATATGGTGTTCTAGAATTTTGAATGAAATAAATATTTTTCTGGGTTTTAAGAATAGAAGTGATGATCTATCACAGTTTTGAAGTCAAAGCATAGATTCGAAAGATGTAGGAATCTAATAGTGATGATATCGGTTATATTTTAATTTGGATTCTGATCTGTTAAAATCAGAATATGTAATGAGAATGGTTGTTCTGATTTCTATAAAAGAATGTATATCGTTGTGAAAGTAGTAAATATAGTTGATGATTTGCTGAATCAGAATCGAAGAATGTAACATATTAATTGTGAATTTATATATCTCTCGGGTATTACCTACCCGTTAAAAGTTTCACAAGTAATATTTTGTACAAGAGAATTTTTATTACAGTCTTTATGAAAATTATACGTATATTTTCTTCAGATGTAATACTTAGTTAATGAGTTAATATTAAATTAAACTCATTTGATTTTCGGCTGGAATTAGAAATGAATAATCTCTGAAACATTAGAGATTCATAATCTTCGCGGAGTATTTCACTAATGTAATCAATACTTTATTATTTATTCTTACTGACATTCCTTGGTGACAAATGTTGATGTTTGTGAATTCTTGATAACTTTGCAAGGTACGAATGATGTTGTCTAGAAAGTTTTCGAGTACATTGAAGATGAAAGTGTAAAATCAAACATGTAATTGATTAATACACTTGGTTTATTATGAAATGGGATTCATTGAGTTGAAACAGAGATTGTAGTTAATGATGGTTAAGTCTTTAACGAATGATGTACATCATTGCATATTAGTAATATGAATTAACCGAGTAGTATCTACCCTTATTCAATTCATACATAATAGCTTAGTACGAAAAGACATATTATGGTTTTCAAACTTTATATATATAAGATATACATATAAATTCTCTAGTGGAAATGAGTTAATACTTCATAACTCATAGATATGACATACTTGTTGTTGATTCGTGATGATATCCGCGGTGATTATGGAACTGACGGAGCTTGTGATGTTATAGGTGCTGCTGATGCTGACGATGCTGTCGATACTGATGGTGCTAGTGATGCTGCTTGTATAACAAATCTAGCTTGTAAATCACGCACTATTCTTGTCAGGGTTTTATTTTTCCTTCTATCATTTCTATCCATTCCACTCATCTGATTTATGGTTAGAACTAGAATAAGTAATCTCTAAAACTTTTAAAAACTACATATTCTCTACATAATATTTCTTCAATAAAGTGATGAATCGATACTTCATCATTTGTTGGTACTCCTTGGTATCTATGGTTCGTATGATGTTGATGCTTGTGGAACAGATTATGATGCGGATGTTGTTGGTGGTGGTGGTAATGGTACTGTTGATGCTAGTGATGGTACTTGTGGTATTGTGGCTTGCAATGTGGATCTTATTGGTGGTACTAGTGTTGTTACTGGTGCTTGTAATCTTTGCACCATATTCTCCAAAGCCACTACTCGAGCGCGAAGCTCATTGACTTCTTCTATTACACCGGGATGATTGTCGGTTCAGACGAGCGGATGAATAAGATTTAAAATTTGAGATAGTACATAATCGTGATGAGATACTTTGAAAATGAGAGAGAAAATGGTGTTTCGAACAGGTTCGCCGGTAAGTGCTTCAGATTCTTCGCCAAGAGGGAAATGTGATGGATGGAAGGGATCACCTTCTTCTTGTCTCCAATGATTAAGTAGGCTACAAACCCATCCCCAATTCATACAGAATAGATTATGGCTAATTGGTTGATCCATTCCGGTCACACTGCTTTCGGAGCTCGAGTGGAGCTCCATATCGGAATTCGAAGAACTTGAACGGGTTGCGGCATCCATCTTGTATCGTCAGGGAAATGATTTTTGATATGAAATAGATTATAGGATTTAGTTTGTTATTCTTCAATACATAGTTTACATATGTATATATATATATAATACTAAGTTCCCATAAGTTACGGAGAGATTTTCGAAAGATGTCAGACAGAGTTTACTGTAATAGATATGTAAAGATATGAATTTATCTATACACTATCTATGCAATGAATGTAGTAAGACGCGTCTAGACTTGAGATGATAAGCAGGTAATTTTTGACAAAAATGATAAGCAAAACTTTTGATATGCAGACACGGTCGAAGTCCAGACTCACTAATGCATCTTAATAACTATCCGTTAGACACACTAATGCAAGACCTGGTTCGCTAAGACCACCGCTCTGATACCAACTGAAATGCCCCGTTCATATCTATTATAAACGTTACATAATAATTGATTTCATTGCGAGATATTTGACCTCTATATGATATATTTTACAAACATTGCATTCGTTTTTAAAAGACAAACCTTCATTACAACGAATGTTGACAGGCATGCATACTATTTCATAAAATATCCAACTATAAATGACTTAATAATAATCTTGTTGAATCAATGACTCGAATGCAACGTCTTTTGAAATATGACATGAATGACTCCAAGTAATATCTTTAAAATGAGCAAATGCACAGCGAAAGATTTCTTTCAAACCTGAGAATAAACATGCTTTCAAGTGTCAACCAAAAGGTTGGTGAGTTCATTAGTTTATCATAAACAATAATTTCCATTAATTTAATAGACCACAAAATTTTCATTTCCATTTCTCATAAACATCATGCATCTGCATAAAAATCATTCATATGGATTGAACACCTGGTAACCGACATTAACAAGATGCATTTAGAATATCCCCAAACAGAAACTCGTCTGTAATATAAACTCTAAGTACTAAAGCATACCATTTTCCAGTATGGGGGGTGTTAGTGCCCGTAGATCTACCTTTAGGATTCACGTCAATTAGGGTGTCTGTTCCCTAATTCTTAGGCTACCAAGCTAAAAGGGGCATATTCGATTCGATAATCCAACCATAGAATGTAATTTCAATTACTTGTGTCTATTTCGTAAAACTTTTATAAAAGCAGCGCATGTATTCTCAGTCCCAAAAATATATATTGCAAAAGCCTTTAAAAAGGGAGCAAATGAAACTCACAATACTGTATTTTATAGCAATAATGCAAATGACGGCACTGAACAAGTGCAGGGTTGGCCTCGGATTCACGAACCTATATTAAGTATATATATTTATATGTTGATCAATATCTGTCTAACAATTTAGGTCAAGTCGTAGTGTATCACAATCTTAATGCTCGAGACCGATATGCAAAAGTCAACAAAAGTCAAGTTGACCCAAAATGACTTCCAAAATCTATACATGTTTATTATATAACCTAAATATAGTCATTTTAAATATATTTATCAGATTTTATTAGAGTAAATAATACAAGTCATTTATTAATAAATAAACATTTATATTAAAATTTATATATGATAAAAATATACTTTTATCAACAGTTCACTCAATATCATAAAAATATAGTGGTATGTATTATTAATGTAATTATATTACGTGTGGTAAAAATATCTTTGTATCACATATTTATTTGATAAAATAATATTGATAATAATATTAATGAGTACAAGTTGTATTATTTTGTAATAATAATAATTATTATTATTATTCTACTAATAATAATAATAACAATATTTATTTACTAATGATGATATTAATATAATAAAATGATCATTCTAATCATGATCATTCTAATAAAACTTTGGTGAGGGATGATTTTAGTGTGTTAACGGGCGATTAGTTTAACGTTTAAAAAAAGGTTAACGGTCAGTTACTTTCGATTAAAAATTAAATAGATTAAAAAGGGGAAAAAAGAAGTGAAAAAAGGTTATAAAAAAGTAATGAAAAAAGTTTTTTTATTATTTTTTGGAAAGAAAAACGATTTAAGTTTGATCTAGGAAAGCAACTTGCAAAATGAGAAAAAAAATTTCTAAGTTTTGATCATAGCAATGATCTTTAAGTATTAAACTTGTTGAAGGTTTTATAGAGTCGACGGCCCAATTTGTTCAAAATTTAGTTTCCTTCATTTATATACACAGAAATATAGGTCAATGTAGGTTTTTAAATTAATCCAATTTGTGCACATAAATTATAGTATTAAGACTACTGTATTACAGAGTATTTCATTTCTCTCACATGCCTAAACTAAAGTCCTTTTACACTCCTCCTTAAAATCCTTTTACTATTCTCTCACTTTTTATGCCGCCACCATGTTCAATCCATCGTCGCCGCCAATGTTGACGACGTACCTTTATTTTTTCAGTAAAATAGCGGCCCGAATCCCTCACCACCGCTCCTCACTCAAATTTTAGCTTCGTGTGTGTTTTTTCGGTTGATCGTACGCATAGCATTACATTGCGTATAGCGCAATATTGTGCAATTATCACCACAATACTGTGCAAAGTTTAAGCACATTGCATATAGCACAAGAAGTGTGCAAAATTAAAGATGCACTCCTAAAGGCATAATCATCTCCTATAAATAGATGACCTAACCTCTCATTTGGAGGTGGCTATAACGAATACCGTTACTCTGCCTGAATAACATCAAGATCGAAACATGGTGATTGACCATTCGAAATGAATGGAAGACGATAATAAGGTCCCTTAAACTTCAAGAAAACTTGAATCTCCACTTTCATTGCACTCGAACTAACTTCGATTAGCATAATCGAATTTAGGCTCGATCATCGGTCAAGCCGCCGCTACGACTATTTCTTCTAGTCGTTGATATGTCTAGGTAAACCCGTTTGTGCAAATCATTGTTATATATGTTTCGTTTTTGTTTATGTTTAATTCTTTTATATAGAGTGGATAGTGGCTGATGGTTGATGAGAGTGGTTGGTAGTGGCATGAATTTTTTGGTGGTGATTTTTGTTTATTTTTATATGTTCAGATTTGGTGGTGTTTGGAAGTTGTTGATTGCGACAGTCGGAAATGATGGTGAACGATGTGTGACAGCAGCAGTGGAAGGAGGCTAATGGTGGCGGTGGCAGGTGGCTAAAGGTGGTGGTGTCAGGTGACTGATGGTGGCGGTTGCAAGTAGTTGGTGGCGGTGGAGTGGTGGTGTTGGTTGCAAAAAGTATGGTAGTTGTGGTGGTAGAAAATGTAGTGTGGTAAAAACAATATTTAGTAAATGTAAAAAATGAAAAGACTAAAATGCCCCTTTATAGTAAAGGACGAATTTGTTTCTGTGAACAGTAAAAGCTCATGACAATTAATATATATAGATAATAGATAATAATGATTTTCTTTAACATATCAATAACTCTCTTTTTACCGGAACATTTTAATTCTCAATAGTTACCATTCTATTAATTTTAACATATACATATATTAAATTTATCAAACCATCATTTCTCTTTGGATGATAGTTTCATTAGTGAATTTGATAAATTCATTAGAATTATATGAGGTCATAATTTATAATTGAAATGAAATCAAAGTTTAAGTTGAAATATCAATTTCATTTTCTTTATGTAAAACTCTCACCATCAATTAGGGATGACAATAGATGAGATATGGATCATGTGATACCATATCTACATTTATATTTATTTAATTTTTGTTCATCGATGTTTATATTCATATTTGTTTAATTTTATTACATTTATTCATATCTATATTTAATGTATTAAGTGGGTTCATATATATCCATTGGATATTCAATGAAATATTAACATGACGACGATTTTGAAGATTAAACATAGATTATAACAAATGTAAATATATAATCTTTATGTTCTTAGTTTGTAACACATGTTTTGATTGTAATTAGTCGTGAAGTGTAAATTTAATTGAGCAAAATATGTTACTATGTAAGTAAATATATGTTTAAATTAATTTAAATGTATAACTTTTAATATTATTAGTAACAATTTATTAATTGTAACTTTTATAACCCATTTTGTTAATTATTTTAAGATTTATAGGTTATATATATATATATATATATATATATATATATATATATATATATATGTGTGTGTGTGTGTGTGTGTGTGTGTGTGTGTGTGTGTGTGTGTGTGTGCGCGCGCGCGCGCGCGCGTATCGATATGTTGATGTATATGCATATATTTTACTACGTATATATGTATGTATAGAAGTATTTCGGGTGATAATGGATATATCAATGAATGATAAATTATCACTTATATTCGATCCACAAAATATTGAGATCATCCATATCTGTATTCATTTATCGTCATTTAGATCATCCATATCCATTATTAGTTGATCGGATTGGATGGATATCCATAAATAAAACATCATTGCCATTAGGCTACCACTAGGGTGAGCGTGAGCCGGTTCGGTGCGGTTAGGGACGATAACCGACCCATAACCAAAACTTCGGTTAATCTATATCTTTAATCATTCAGTTCGATTAATAATAAATTGGTTAAATCGATTAATGTGGTTAATGTGTGGATATAAAACCGTTAATATATTTACGGTATAATAAATATTTTTCAATTGTTTCATGTCTAATTCATCTAGTTTTTACATGTTAAATTTATATAGATAATTATTTAAGTAAAAAAATAAGCAATCATATGACAACACTAAATTAACACCTTCCATTTTCAAATGTTTACGTCATATTCTTATATACATATGCATATGTATATACATATGTATAGGTGAATAAGCCCATCATGCTCCGTTCGTGGCTATCTTCTATTTATTCATAACAAAATCTTTGATCCTAAATAAAATTTACTATGTAGAAAAAAATACATTATGGTGCGGTGCAATTAAATTGTTGCGCAACTTTATTTTCACAACCAAAACCACAAATTTCTGTTAACCTAAAATGTTAACCACATCCGCGGTTATATATTCGGTTTGGTTAATTCGGTTCGATTTTAATGGTTAATTCGGTTATGGCTTAGTTAATTAGGTTTTTCGCTTGGCCCTAGCTACCACAACCTTAATAGGGTAACTTTGTAAAATATTTACACAACTTCAGTTCTGTTACATACAATCAATTCTAAGATAATGCGGACTATCATCATCGGCTCTCATTACTTCAACTTCAAAATTCTCCAAAAAGTCACCGAAATTCATCACTCATTCACCGAAAAATAAAATTATAGGGTCTCATTAATTACCTCACCTTCCAATTCCTCCAAACAGTGCTCATCGGAAAATGGGTTTGCTCCCAAATTAACACAAAACCAACATTAATGGTAGAAGAAAAAACCACTGTTGCCGGAACAACCACCGGACGTTCAAGACTCAGGCAAATCACTGATCGAATCTCTTCATTAATATTTCTTTCACATTCAGTTAAAGTCTTTTCATCGAAATGGAATCTAATAAGAAACAAATTAAACGAAATACATTCTATCCTCACATCTCTCCTACTGGAATTTCATGATTCCGGCGATCCCAACTCAATTCTCTCCGGCATCATTCAATCATTTGAAGACGCAACTAACAGTTGTAACAGTTTAGCTCAAAAATGTATCGAAGATTCGTATAGTGGGAAGTTGTTAATGCAGAGTGATCTTGATATAATCCTTGTTAAATTCGATACAAACCTGAAGTCTTTGTTAGAATTTGTTAACACAAGTCCTACTTTATCGATGGGTGATTACGCAATTGTGGTATCAAAACCTGGGGCCACAACAAATAGAGACGACGTAAAGTTTTATGTTAAGGATTTGTTGTGTAGATTTAAAGTTGGTAGAATTGATGTGAGAAAACAAGCATTGATTAGTTTCAATGAAGTGATCCAAGAAGACGAAAGATGTATTAAAATTGGGATGGAGCTTGACGGTTTTGTGAATGTTATAATGAAGTTTCTGAATTCAAAAGATGCTGGGATTCAAGAAGAGGGGTTAAAAGTGATGGCAACTATTTGTAAGTATGATTCGTATAAAAACGAATTGGTAGGAATTGGTGTTGTTGCATCTTTGATTAGGGTTTTGGAAAGTGGAAGTGTTTTAAGTAAAGAATTGTCTGTAAGATGTTTAATCAAACTTACTATGAATTCGGATAATGTTTGGTCAATTTTGGCTAACGGTGGAGTGAATGCATTGTTAAAGATTTGTTCAAGTAGATGTGATGATGTTGATGGTGAATTGGTTGGTTTGGCTTGTGGGGTGTTGCGAAATTTAATTGGTGTTGATGAAATAAAAAGATTTGTTGTTGAAGAAGGTGTGATTCCTTTGTTGATTAAACTTGTTAAGTCGGGAAATGAAGCTTCACAAATAAGTGCTATTGCTTGTATACAAGTATTAGCATCTGGGAACGGATTTGTGCGTAGTTTGATTGTTAACGAAGGTGGGATTAGAGTACTTGTTCGTGTGCTTGACCCAAAATCGTTGTATCTGTCTAAAGCTCGAGTGAAGTCAATGAGAGCGTTAATGATATTATGTTTGGATTCAGTTGATTACATGAATAGTTTAAAAGGATATGGTTTTATGGATCACATACTTTATCATCTTCTTAATAATGGTGAAGTTACGATGCAAGAATCCGCTTTAAGGGCTGCATCTTGGCTTTCTGAAAGTTCGGATGAGTTTAAGAAGGCAATGGGTGATGCAGGATTCATACCAGAAATTGTTAAGTTTCTTGATGCGAAGTCAATTGAGGCACGAGAAATTGCGGGTGAGACACTTTTGAGATTGTTTGAAGTGCCAAGAAACCAAAAAAGATTTGTGAAAAATGATCAAAATGTGAACTTGCTTCTACAATTGATTGATTCACAAGAAGGTTATTTTGGTAACAGGAAGATTTTACTGTCAATAATAATGTCTTTAACCTTTTGTAATGAAGGGAGAAAGAAAATTACAAGTTCCGAGTACTTGAAAAACATCGAAAAACTTGCTGATGAACAAGTTTTAGATGCAAAAAAGATTGTTAGGAACCTATCGGCGAATCGCTTAAGATGCATGATTAGGGGAATTTGGCATTCTTGAAGTACATTTGCTCTTGTTAATTGCTTTTAAATTCTTGATTTATAATTGTTTTTGCTTTGAAACATTGACATGTATTAGACCATTTGTCTGTATTTTTCGTACCTAATTGTTAGAAATCCAAATAAAAGTAGAATAATTAATATACTGTTATAAAATATCTAGATTATGTTATAAAATATCTAGATTGGATGTTAATTTTATTATTATTATATTTCTTTCATAGTAATATTTTATACTATAAATAGACATGTATGGTAACCATTTAAGGTGTACCATTTCTCTTGAAATATCAATATCAATATTTCTTCTCTCTTTCTTCTCTCTTTTTCTCTCTTTGTTCTTATAACCATTAAAGGTAGTTATAAGCCTACTGAATTATAACACGTTATCAGCACGAAGAGCTCCCGCAGGCCACCGTCCTCCGCTGCTAAAACCGTCGGAAGATCTAGAAACCTCCGATGTGTCTTCTGATCAAGAATTTATCAGCTTGATTTCTTCCACTACTGAGTTATACTCATCGGGTTACATCTCCTGCATTTCTTCCTCTTCATATTTCAATTCATTCATATCATAAATCATAAAAAAATATTATTATATCATATTCTGAAAGAAAAAAAAAATGAGATCAATCGAACCTTTATTTGATCTTTTTCCATTTACACCACACTCTGCCAAATGTTTGCAACATTTAACCAGTGTATTGTACACAAAATCCGGTCCACAATACTCCTCTACTTTTCTTGTTGTCATGTGGAACGTTAAAATATAAATACTTTATTAAAAAATCAATCACTACTATGCCATACAAAAGAGTCCTACTTTATGAAAACCAATTATTAGACAGATGACTTCGACTCGCCTATTATCTCAAATCATGTCTTCTTATATTCATGAAAAGAACATAGGCAGATTTAATTAAGCATTCTCCCTCACGAAGTGCTCCGTATAATCAAGGTTTATCTAAGCAAGCACAAGTCACTAATCAAGGTAACAAAAAAAAAAAAAAAATTCTTATTTATGTTATTTAAGTTATATATGGTCGGTTATACCGCCTGAATTATATTTTCTGTAATCTAACTTTTATTAACTTCACTAACATTTATATTTAAGTTATATATGGTCGGTTATACCGCCTGAATTATATTTTCTGTAATCTAACTCTTATTAACTTCACTAACATTTATATTTATGTTATTTAAGTTATATATGGTCGGTTATACCGCCTGAATTATATTTTCTGTAATCTAACTCTTATTAACTTCACTAACATTTATATTTATGTTAATAAGACCTCATGATTGTACGCAACACGTCATTTGACAACACGGTACTTTATGTACGCAATACGTCATTTGACAACACGGTACCATGGGTCGAGATTAATTTCGATCAATACGAATACGATGGGGTCTTTATATGTTATCTAACATTTATGATTACTTATGCAATTAATCATTATTTATTTCATGCATACTAATGTTTATTCTTAAATTTATAATCTTAAAAGTTAAAAAAAAAAAAGGTAGTTTGTATTTTTATTAAAAGTAAATCTTAAAAGTTAAAATAAGAAAAAGTAGTTTGTACTTTTATTAAAAGTAAATCTTAAAAGTTAAAATACAAAAAGTAGTTTGTATTTTTATTAAAAGTAAATCTTAAAAGTTAAAATAAGAAAAAGTAGTTTGTACTTTTATTAAAAGTAAATCTTAAAGGTTAAAATACAAAAATAGTTTGTATTTTTATTAAAAATAAATCTTAAAAGTTAAAATAAAAAAAGTAGTTTGTATTTTTATTAAAAGTAAATCTTAAAAGTTAAAATAAGAAAAAGTAGTTTGTATTTTTTTATTAAAAGTAAATCTTAAAAGATAAAATAAGAAAAAAAAGGAATGGTAAAATGGAGTATTTTTTTTGTCAAAAATGAATTGTGAACAACTGCTATTATAGCTATTATAGCTAACATAGTATTTTGGAAATATGAACCGAACAAAAGTCATACCTTAGAAAAGAGCATTTGATTGAGAATATCCATTCGGTCATGGATCTCAAACTCCATAAGTTCAGAACCCACCCGTCTCATACCCTTTATGTGTCTATCATTTTGAACAACTCATTTATCCCACCAATCGTTGTACTTAAAAAAATCATGCTGTATTTAAATAATAAGATTAGTAAAAGATGAACCTAAATCAGGCACCAAAACCTTTTCATGGTCATTATAGTCTTTGTCTATTGGTACAATTTGTTGACAATTAATTTAAGGAATTTATGTTTTGACCCCCTAAGTTTTGATGTATTTTTTTGTAAACTGGTTATAGTTGAAAGAAAAAAAAAAGAAAATTCAAGTGTGAAAAGGGTTCAATTGGATGTTTCTTAAAGAAAAAAAAAAAAAAATCCAAATTTCAGTTATTTGATTTAAAGAAAAAATCCGCGGGTACGGGTGATGAATCCAATGAATCCGCATCCACGACTCGCGGGTGCTATCCCTAATTGTGACAAGTACGAATCAACTAAAAGTCTAAAAGATAAATGCTCTTATAGGGACCAAATGTTCACAATAATTGCCTAAGCTAGATATGAAACAAATAGTTCATCAAGAAAAAAAAAATATGCATCTAAAGCTTCTACTGAAAATTAATGTGCAAGGTACAACATATAACTATATGGTCAAATTCATTTGAGCCTTTGGAGTCACAAGTATATGATGTATATATATTACTCAATTAACAAAATAGTAAATCGAAATTAATTCATATGAATAGTAAAACGAAATTAATTAATTTACTATTCACATAAAAAGCGCATATTATAAAAAGCGAATATGATGAAAAGCACATCGCATATGATGAAAAGCGCATATGATTAAAAGCGCATATGGTGAAAAACACAGCGCATATGATTAAAAGCGCATATGGTGAAAAACACAGCGCATATGATTAAAAGCGTATATGGTGAAAAGGATATATGATGAAAAAACACATATGGTGATTTATAAAAAAAAAAAACACATATGGTGATTAATGGAAAACACATATGGTGATTAATGAAAAGTATATTGTGAAAAAGAATCACAAATGTTTCTTGAAAGAATTCAAGGTAAGATATATGAACCAATTCATCCATCATGTGAACCATTTTTGATATTTCATGGTTCTAATAGACGCATCTAGCGGATGGTCTCATATTTGTATGTTATCAAGCCGTAATATGGCATTTGCAAAGTTTCTTGCACAAATTATTAAATTGAGAACACATTATTCTGATTACACCATTAAAAGGATGAGACTTGATAATACCGGTGAGTTAACATCTCAAGCATTTAATGATCATTATATATCTACAGGGATTGTTGTTGAACATCCAGTTGCTCATGTGCATACACAAAATTGGTTTAGCTGAATCAATAGATAAACGCTTGCAGCTAATAACTAGACAATTAATAATGAGTACAAAACTCTCGATATTTATATGTGGACATGTAAATTTACATGCTGCGACATTAATTCGCATTATACCATGTGGAAGTCATAAATATTTTCACTTACTACTTGATTTTGGCCAAGTGCCAAATATTTTCACCTTAGAACATTGGTTGTGCAGTGTATGTTCCAATTGTATCACCACAACACAATAAAATGGTTTTTCAAAGAAAGATGGTAATATATTTTGGATATAAAACATCTTCAATCATAAGATATACTGAACCCATGATGGGTGATGTTTTTACAGCACGTTTTGCTGATTGTCATTTTAATAAAACATTGTTCTCTAGATTAGGGGGTGAAGTAAACAAAATAAATAAATAAAATGATGCTTCATGATGTGAACATCAATTAAGGTATATTGAACTCGCACAAAAGAATGTGAAACGAAAGTTCAAAAATAATGCATATGCAAGAACTTGCAAATTAATTACTTTATGCATTTACAGATATAAAAAAAAAAGTGACTAAATCATATATACCAGCGATAAATGCTCCAGCTCGAACTGAAATTCCAAAAGCTGGCAATAATATCACTGTTGAGTCTTTACCACGCATCAAACGTGGAAGATCAATTGGTTCCGAAGATAAAAATCCTCGAAAAAGAAAATCAGCTGATAATGAGGTAAAAGAAAGTGTTCAAGAAGAACCACAAATCAATATTCCTTCTGCAGAGGATATTGATAAATGTAAATACATAAATTGCGATAAATTATGCAATATTATGGAACCGAAATAAAATGAAAAATCTTGATGAGATATTTTCATATAATGTTACAATGACATCATGAATAAAGATGATGATCTGGAACGAAAATCTGTCATTGAATATACAAAATGGACATGATTGAGCTCAATGGAAAGGAGCAATATGAGCTGAATTAGAATCGCTCGATAAAAGAAAAGTTTTCGGATCAATCGTTATCACTTTTAAAGATGTGAAACGTATGGGATACAAATGAATTTTTATCCGAAAAGAAATGTGCAAATGAAGTTACAAGGCAAAACTAGACTTGTAACTCAATATTTTCCACAATGACCAGAAATGAATTAGGAGGAAAACTTATCCTCCTGTAATGGATACAATTACTTATTAGATACTTAATCAACCTGGTAGTTATTTAAATGCATCTCATGAATGTTGTTACTACTTATCTGTATGGATCACTTAATAGTGATATATATGAATATACCTAAAGGGTTAAGGTATCATAAGCATCTAATGTAAAACCCAAGGGAATATATTCCATTAAATCACAAAGATTTCTAAATGGGTTTATACAAACGGGACATATGTGATATAATCGATTAAATGACTACTTGATAAAAAAAAAGGGTATAAATATAAACTTATTTTGCACGTATGTTTTATAAAAACAATGTTCGGATATGAGATCGTAGTTGTTTATGTCAATGTTCTTAACATCATATGAACAAATAAAGAGATTTATGAAATCATTCAACTTCTAAAGAATTATTTTGAAATGAAAGATCTTGAAAAAACCAAGTATTACCTTGGATTGCAAATTGGGCATATGCCTAATGGTTTACTTGTACATCAAACAACTTATACCGAAAAGATTTTAAAACATTTTTTTAAAGACAAACTCATTGTTGTTAGATCACTCAATATTGACACTGATCTATTTCATCCCTGCGAAGATAGTAAAAATCTTAACAGATCGGAAGTTCCATATTTTAGTGCAATTGAGGTTCTTATGTATCTTATAGATTGTACAAGACCAGACATTTCTCTTGCAGTTAATTTGTTGGCAAGATTCAGCTCAAATGACAATGGAGCGGGATCAAACACATATTTTGATACCCTTGAGAAACTGCTGATTTAAAATTATTTTATTCTAACGTTTCAAAACAAGATTTGGTTGATTATGTATATACAGGTCATTCATCAAATCCTCATAAAGATAAATCTCAAACTCGATATGTATTCCTAAATGGAGGTACCACAAAATCATGGCGTTCTTAAAACAAACACTTGTTGCAACATCATCAAATCATGACGAAGTGATTGCATTATATGAAACTACTCGAAAATGTGTTTGGTTGAGATCAATGACACAAATCATTATTGATTCTTGTGGACTAGAATGCTCTAAAAGACTAACAACTATCTTCACCAACAACTATATATGAAGATAATGCAGCTTGCATAATACAAATGAAAGAAGAGTATCAAAAGTTGTAGCGACCCCGACAAATTTTCAAGTGACGGCGTCGACTACGTAGGTCCCATTACCTGGTCATAAGTCTTTAAAACAGACGTTTGACCCAAAATATGTCGCATCCATTCAAGTGTAAAGATTATTTCAAAGTTTACAAAGATAATTGACCACAAGTTAAGTTACAACGTTAAGTACAAATGAAAACTATGCGACCCAGTTAAAATGAGTTCCTTAGTTCTATAGGTGTCGAGTCCCATTTCTTAACGCATATCCTCCGATAAAATTTATAGGCACACAATATTTTCCGTCGGTCACTTAAATCGTCTAAGTAGTATCTGGGGGAAAGAGGTGGAATATAAAGAGCACGAGTCAAATCCTTGGTTATAAAACGTCTAACGGTACTCGAATCGAATAAGTATGAAATATACGGTTTGTTGTGAAGAAACGTACCCGTGACTAGTCCATCATCGTCTCGGGCATCCTAGGTGTCGATGTTGTAAGTTCAACGGCGCGCGTTGGTTTTTGCTTTATTCTTTGGGCATTCATTCCTAAAATGACCCGATTGGCCACATTTGTAGCAAATACTCGGCTTTGGTGTGTCGGGCCCCTTTTGAGTGACGGGGGCGGTACTTCCACAATACTTGGCAATATGACCACTACCTTGGCACCGATGGCAAATTAGCTTGCCACATTCACCAAAATGATGCTTGTGGCATTTGTTGCAAAAAGGTCGTGTCCCGGCATAACTTTTCTTGCCGACGGGGGTGAGAGGTTCCTTGGCAAAGTTGTTGTTGTAGTTGCTCGATTGGGGGGCTTCCCATTTTCTTTTGTTGTCACCCGACTCATCCTCGGCTTTAGGTGCCGGCACTTCAATCTCGTCTACCGTTTCGATCAATTGACGGGCCATATTCAGGGCCTCTTGGTGATTACTGGGTTTGGATGACATTACTCCTTGTTTGATGCTCTTGGGAAGACCATCCATGTAAAGTTCAACCCTTAGAGGTTCGGGGGTCACGAGGTTTGGGCACATCAAGGATAGCTCATAAAATCGTTGATTATATGCCTTTAGGTCATTCCCGACCGCTTTTAAAGTTCTTAGTTCGTGTTCGAGCTTACGGGTCTCTTCGCGCGGGAAGTATTCGGTGATCATCTTTTTCTTTAAGTCGGCCCATAAGAGAGTGTGAGCTTCATCGATACCCACCGACAGCACATACGTATTCCACCATGTGAGGGCGATACCGGCGAAAGTGTGGGTGGAATATTTGACTTTGTCTTGGTCCCGACAACCGCTTATGCTAAAAACGGCTTCTGTTTGCTCAAACCATCGGGTGAGCACAACCGGTCCTCCGGTCCCATCGAAGGTGTGAGGTTTGCACCCCATGAAAGTTTTGTAGGAGCAACCCTCGTTTGAATTACCGACTCCATGGTTGTTGTGGTTGTGGTTGTTATTGATGTCGGAGGAGATACTAGCCATAGCCGCACCTATGGCGGTGGCTATCATGCGTTGAAAAGCTTGTTCGGAAGTTTCATTACGTGGCCCGCGATGGGGAGGCATTGTTCCTTCAAGACACAAGAATATCGTTGATTAGTATTCTCAATAATACTAATCATGATAGGGAATGATGATGTAGAGAAAATTTTCCTTGACTCGCCTTAAATTCTTTATGTCATAATGTCAGAATGTCCATATGAATCACCGTAATATAATCCCGGAAATTATATTACCCTGATTCTCATGTGCATTTAACATTACCTCATAAAGTCAAGGTGGCGCGTCAACAAAATTTATCAACGTAAGATCAAGATCGAATACGAGTTAGATATGATAGAAGAGTTCGAGTATAGATGCACAAATAGTCAAGTAATTCCTACTTCAGTCTATATGCCAGTTGTAGTCTAGATTCACCTATGTACCCTATGACTCGGGGTGGACACAAATGAACTCTAAATCCCTACAACCAAGGCTCTGATACCACTTGTAGCGACCCCGACAAATTTTCAAGTGACGGCGTCGACTACGTAGGTCCCATTACCTGGTCATAAGTCTTTAAAACAGACGTTTGACCCAAAATATGTCGCATCCATTCAAGTGTAAAGATTATTTCAAAGTTTACAAAGATAATTGACCACAAGTTAAGTTACAACGTTAAGTACAAATGAAAACTATGCGACCCAGTTTAAATAAGTTCAAAAGATGCTCCAAAATGCATGTATACTCGACATCCAAGCAAGTATCAAAAGAGTGCGGAAGCATGTTGTAGTGACCCGAACTTTTCCATGTTTATATATATTAATTGAGATTGATATTTACATGATTAAATGTTTCCAACATGTTAAGCAATCAAACTTGTTAAGACTTGATTAATTGAAATATGTTTCATATAGACAATTGACCACCCAAGTTGATCGGTGATTCACGAACGTTAAAACTTGTAAAAACTATATGATGACATATATATGGATATATATATATAGTTAACATGATACTATGATAATAAAACATATCATAAAGTATATTAACAATGAACTACATATGTAAAAACAAGACTACTAACTTAATGATTTTTAAACGAGACATATATGTAACGATTATCGTTGTAAAGACATTTAATGTATATATATCATATTAAGAGATATTCATACATGATAATATCATGATAATATAATAATTTAAAATCTCATTTGATATTATAAACATTGGGTTAACAACATTTAACAAGATCGTTAACCTAAAGGTTTCAAAACAACACTTACATGTAACGACTAACGATGACTTAACGACTCAGTTAAAATGTATATACATGTAGTGTTTTAATATGTATTTATACACTTTTTAAAGACTTCAATACACTTATCAAAATACTTCTACTTAACAAAAATTCTTACAATTACATTCTCGTTCAGTTTCATCAACAATTCTACTCGTATGCACCCGTATTCGTACTCGTACAATACACAGCTTTTAGATGTATGTACTATTGGTATATACACTCCAATGATCAGCTCTTAGCAGCCCATGTGAGCCACCTAACACATGTGGGAACCATCATTTGGCAACTAGCATGAAATATCTCATAAGATTACAAAAATATGAGTAATCATTCATGACTTATTTACATGAAAACAAAATTACATATCCTTTATATCTAATCCATACACCAACGACCAAAAACACCTACAAACACTTTCATTCTTCAATTTTCTTCATCTAATTGAACTCTCTCAAGTTCTATCTTCAAGTTCTAAGTGTTCTTCATAAATTCCAAAAGTTCTAGTTTCATAAAATCAAGAATACTTTCAAGTTTGCTAGCTCACTTCCAATCTTGTAAGGTGATCATCCAACCTCAAGAAATCTTTGTTTCTTACAGTAGGTTATCATTCTAATACAAGTTAATAATCATATTCAAACTTTGGTTCAATTTCTATAACTATAACAATCTTATTTCAAGTGATGATCTTACTTGAACTTGTTTTCGTGTCATGATTTTGCTTCAAGAACTTTGAGCCATCCAAGGATCCATTGAAGCTAGATCCATTTTTCTCTTTTCCAGTAGGTTCATCCAAGGAACTTAAGGTAGTAATGATGTTCATAACATCATTCGATTCATACATATAAAGCTATCTTATTCGAAGGTTTAAACTTGTAATCACTAGAACATAGTTTAGTTAATTCTAAACTTGTTCGCAAACAAAAGTTAATCCTTCTAACTTGACTTTTAAAATCAACTAAACACATGTTCTATATCTATATGATATGCTAACTTAATGATTTAAAACCTGGAAACACGAAAAACACCGTAAAACCGGATTTACGCCGTCGTAGTAACACCGCGGGCTGTTTTGGGTTAGTTAATTAAAAACTATGATAAACTTTGATTTAAAAGTTGTTATTCTGAGAAAATGATTTTTTTTATGAACATGAAACTATATCCAAAAATTATGGTTAAACTCAAAGTGGAAGTATGTTTTCTAAAATGGTCATCTAGACGTCGTTCTTTCGACTGAAATGACTACCTTTACAAAAACGACTTGTAACTTATTTTTCTGACTAGAAACCTATACTTTTTTTGTTTAGATTCATAAAATAGAGTTCAATATGAAACCATAGCAATTTGATTCACTCAAAACGGATTTAAAATGAAGAAGTTATGGGTAAAACAAGATTGGATAATTTTTCTCATTTTAGCTACGTGAAAATTGGTAACAAATCTATTCCAACCATAACTTAATCAACTTGTATTATATATTATGTAATCTTGAGATACCATAGACACGTATACAATATTTCGACCTATCATGTCGACACATCTATATATATTTCGGAACAACCATAGACACTCTATATGTGAATGTTGGAGTTAGCTATACAGGGTTGAGGTTGATTCCAAAATATATAGTTTGAGTTGTGATCAATACTGAGATACGTATACACTGGGTCGTGGATTGATTCAAGATAATATTTATCGATTTATTTCTGTACATCTAACTGTGGACAACTAGTTGTAGGTTACTAACGAGGACAGCTGACTTAATAAACTTAAAACATCAAAATATATTAAAAGTGTTGTAAATATATTTTGAACATACTTTGATATATATGTATATATTGTTATAGGTTCGTGAATCAACCAGTGGCCAAGTCTTACTTCCCGACGAAGTAAAAATCTGTGAAAGTGAGTTATAGTCCCACTTTTAAAATCTAATATTTTTGGGATGAGAATACATGCAGGTTTTATAAATGATTTACAAAATAGACACAAGTACGTGAAACTACATTCTATGGTTGAATTATCGAAATCGAATATGCCCCTTTTTATTAAGTCTGGTAATCTAAGAATTAGGGAACAGACACCCTAATTGACGCGAATCCTAAAGATAGATCTATTGGGCCTAACAAACCCCATCCAAAGTACCGGATGCTTTAGTACTTCGAAATTTATATCATATCCGAAGGGTGTCCCGGAATGATGGGGATATTCTTATATATGCATCTTGTTATTGTCGGTTACCAGGTGTTCACCATATGAATGATTTTTATCTCTATGTATGGGATGTGTATTGAAATATGAAATCTTGTGGTCTATTGTTACTATTTGATATATATAGGTTAAACCTATAACTCACCAACATTTTTGTTGACGTTTAAAGCATGTTTATTCTCAGGTGAATATTAAGAGCTTCCGCTGTTGCATACTAAAATAAGGACAAGATTTGGAGTCCATGTTTGTATGATATTGTGTAAAAACTGCATTCAAGAAACTGATTTCGATGTAACATATTTGTATTGTAAACCATTATGTAATGGTCGTGTGTAAACAGGATATTTTAGATTATCATTATTTGATAATCTACGTAAAGCTTTTTAAACCTTTATTTATGAAATAAAGGTTATGGTTTGTTTTAAAAATGAATGCAGTCTTTGAAAAACGTCTCATATAGAGGTCAAAACCTCGCAATGAAATCAATTAATATGGAACGTTTTTAATCAATAAGAACGGGACATTTCAGTTGGTATCCGAGCGTTGGTCTTAGAGAACCAGAATTTTGCATTAGTGTGTCTTATCGAGTTTGTTAGGATGCATTAGTGAGTCTGGACTTCGACCGTGTTTTCTTTAAAAATGATTGCTTAACATTTTTGTTGGAAACTATATATTTTTAACATATGAATATTATGTGATATATTAATCTCTTAACGTGTTTGATATTATGTGATAGATGTCTACCTCTAGAACAAGTCCCATTGACTCACCTAATAATAATGAAGAGTCAAATGTAAATTGGAATGATTTGTGGACTGATTCACAAGTTCCCGAAGAGGAACCGGAAGAAGAGTCGGAACCGGAAGAAGAATCGGAACCGGAAGAAGAATCGGAACCGGATGAAGAAATAGAACCGGTGGGGGAAATAATAAAACGGTTAAGTAAAAGAAAATCCTCAACCAACCGACCAAAGTTAATTATGGTCAATGGTGTTTCCGCCAAGGAAGCAAAATATTGGGAGGATTACCAATTCTCCGATGAATCGGATTTCGACGAGAATTCCGATGATGTTATAGAAATTACCCCAACTGAATTTAAAAAGGCAAAAGAAAATAACAAGGGAAAGGGCATAAAAATAGAGAAATCTAATTCCAACCCCGATGAACTTTATATGTATCGTCAACCCCCGAAGTCCTTAAGTTGTAACAATGACCCGGGAACCTCTAAACCACCAGGTTTTTCTAAACCAATGTGGACAACGACGGCTCGTATTAGGGGAACATCATATATCCCTAGAAACTTGGCAAAACGAACCAAAACCGAAGAAGAAGAAACGAGCGAGTCGGAATAAGATAGTTGTATTCGTGTGGTGTAATATATGGAATATAGTGTTCTTATGCTTTATGATATATGTAAAAATTGCTTGTATTAATAAGTATTTTTTTTATGAATCTAACTCTTGTCTATTTTACAGTTTAAAAACACAAAATGGATAGACAACCCAATATTTTAAGAGACCTACCCGGAGACATGATTGATGAAATCTTGTCTAGAGTCGGCCAGAATTCCTCGGCACAACTATTTAAGGCGAGATCAGTTTGTAAGACATTCGAAGAACGTTCCAAGAATGTCTTGGTTTATAAGAGACTTTCGTTTGAAAGATGGGGGATATCACATTGGGAAACCCATAAGTTACGATGTGTTTACTTTGACGCATATATTGCGGGGAACCCAAATGCTATTTTACGCAACGGGTTAAGAAATTATTTTGACTCAATATATCCGAATATTGGACTTCGTGATTTAGAAAAAGCGGCTAACATGCAACATAAAGAAGCATGTTATGCTTACGGATTAGTAATGTTCGCTTCTCACCAAAGTGAGAACAAGAACATCGGGCTACAACTATTAAACAAAACGTTTCCACAAGTGACGGAGTCGGTAATTGGGGTAAGAAATGAGGTTTTTAGATTATTACGGGACTGTTGGACATTACGTAACCCTCGTCCCTTTGATGACGTTACAACACGCTGTCTTATCAACGGCCATAACGGTTATGTTGCACAAGACCAAGGATGGGAAGTAGTCCTAGTAAAACCAGAATGCATGACTTGTTTCTGGACGTATGAATTACGTGTCTTTATTGCCTTTGCCGAACGACTTGTGTACTAGCTAGAATTGTCTTCACAACTATCTTGTATCAAAGTTATTGTGTACTATATTTCATGCTTTATGTAAAATAAGCGGTATTGTAAGTTTGTAAAATATTGTATAAAAGTTTGAACGCGAAATATTATTACAATCAGTTTTTCATATAGAATTGTAGTAGTTGAATTGTATATTAGCTACTAAGTATGAACTTAACGGGTAGGTACTACCCGAATTTAAACTTATAAAACGCTAATATGAAGAAAAAGCTTTTATAAATGAGTTCATATTATGCTACGAAATACTATTAACTACTCTTAATATTCTGTATGATTAACTTGTTCCATTTAACTATTTTGAAGGAAATGGCACCGACTACTCGACACACCGTGAATATGAATGAAGAGGAATTCCGTACTTTTCTAGCTTCAAACATAGCCGCAGTACAGGCTGCGCTACATACCAACAATAACCTTGGATCTAGCAGTACAGGAAATCGTGTAGGATGCACCTACAAAGAATTCACTGCCTGCAAACCTTTGGAATTTGATGGAACCGAAGGACCGATCGGATTGAAACGGTGGACCGAGAAGGTTGAATCGGTGTTTGCCATAAGTAAGTGTACTGAAGAGGACAAAGTGAAGTACGCTACGCATACCTTCACAGGTTCTGCGTTAACATGGTGGAATACCTATCTAGAGCAAGTGGGACAAGATGATGCGTACGCACTACCGTGGTCAGCATTCAAGCACTTGATGAACGAGAAGTACCGTCCCAGAACCGAGGTCAATAAGCTCAAGACAGAACTTAGAGGGTTACGAACCCAAGGATTTGATATTACCACGTACGAAAGACGATTCACAGAATTGTGCCTATTGTGTCCGGGAGCATTCGAAGATGAGGAAGAGAAGATCGACGCGTTTGTGAAAGGATTACCGGAAAGAATCCAAGAAGATATAAGTTCACACGAGCCCGCCTCCATACAACAGGCATGTAGAATGGCTCACAAACTCGTGAACCAAATTGAAGAAAGAATTAAAGAACAGACTGCTGAAGAGGCCAATGTGAAGCAAGTCAAAAGAAAGTGGGAGGAAAACGGTGATAAGAATCACCAATACAACAGCAACAGCAATTACAACAATAATCGCAACAATTATCCCAACAATCGCAACATCAATCGCAACTACAACAAACGGCCCAACAACAACAACAACAACAGCAACTACAACAATCATCCCAACAACAATAATAACCGCAACAACAACAACAATCAGAAGCAGCTATGCCAAAGGTGTGAAAAGAATCACTCGGGGTTCTGCACCAAATTTTGCAACAAGTGTAAAAGAAATGGTCATAGCGCGGCGAAGTGTGAGGTCTACGGACCAGGGGTTAATAGAACGAAAGGAACAAATGGTGTCGGAACGAGTAATGGCGGAGCAAGTAGTGTCGGAGCAAGTTATGCCAATGTAGTTTGTTATAAATGTGGAAAACCGGGCCACATTATTAGAAATTGCCCGAACCAGGAGAACACGAATGGACAAGGCCGTGGAAGAGTTTTCAATATTAATGCGGCAGAGGCACAGGAAGACCCGGAGCTTGTTACGGGTATGTTTCTTATTGACAATAAATCTGCTTACGTTTTATTTGATTCGGGTGCGGATAGAAGCTATATGAGTAGAGATTTTTGTGCTAAATTAAGTTGTCCATTGACACCTTTGGATAGTAAATTTTTACTCGAATTAGCAAATGGTAAATTAATTTCAGCAGATAATATATGTCGGAATCGAGAAATTAAACTGGTTAGCGAAACATTTAAGATTGATTTGATACCAGTAGAGTTAGGGAGTTTTGATGTGATAATCGGTATGGACTGGTTGAAAGAAGTGAAAGCGGAGATCGTTTGTTACAAAAATGCAATTCGCATTATACGAGAAAAAGGAAAACCCTTAATGGTGTACGGAGAAAAGGGCAACACGAAGCTACATCTTATTAGTAATTTGAAGGCACAAAAACTAATAAGAAAAGGTTGCTATGCTGTTCTAGCACACGTCGAGAAAGTACAAACTGAAGAAAAGAGCATCAATGATGTTCCCATTGCAAAAGAATTTCCCAATGTATTTCCGAAAGAATTACCGGGATTACCCCCACATCGATCCGTTGAATTTCAAATAGATCTTGTACCAGGAGCTGCACCAATAGCTCGTGCTCCTTACAGACTCGCACCCAGTGAGATGAAAGAACTGCAAAGCCAATTACAAGAACTTTTAGAGCGTGGTTTCATTCGACCAAGCACATCACCGTGGGGAGCTCCTGTTTTGTTTGTCAAGAAGAAAGATGGTACATTCAGGTTGTGTATCGACTACCGAGAGTTGAACAAACTTACCATCAAGAACCGCTACCCACTACCGAGAATCGACGACTTATTTGATCAACTACAAGGCTCGTCTGTTTATTCAAAGATTGACTTACGTTCCGGGTATCATCAAATGCGGGTGAAAGAAGATGATATTCCAAAGACTGCTTTCAGAACACGTTACGGTCATTACGAGTTTATGGTCATGCCGTTTGGTTTAACTAATGCACCAGCTGTGTTCATGGACCTTATGAACCGAGTGTGTGGACCATACCTTGACAAGTTTGTCATTGTTTTCATTGATGACATACTTATTTACTCAAAGAATGACCAAGAACACGGTGAACATTTGAGAAAGGTGTTAGAAGTATTGAGGAAGGAAGAATTGTACGCTAAGTTTTCAAAGTGTGCATTTTGGTTGGAAGAAGTTCAATTCCTCGGTCACATAGTGAACAAAGAAGGTATTAAGGTGGATCCGGCAAAGATAGAAACTGTTGAAAAGTGGGAAACCCCGAAAACTCCGAAACACATACGCCAGTTTTTAGGACTAGCTGGTTACTACAGAAGGTTCATCCAAGACTTTTCCAGAATAGCAAAACCCTTGACTGCATTAACGCATAAAGGGAAGAAATTTGAATGGAATGATGAACAAGAGAAAGCGTTTCAGTTATTGAAGAAAAAGCTAACTACGGCACCTATATTGTCATTGCCTGAAGGGAATGATGATTTTGTGATTTATTGTGATGCATCAAAGCAAGGTCTCGGTTGTGTATTAATGCAACGAACGAAGGTGATTGCTTATGCGTCTAGACAATTGAAGATTCACGAACAAAATTATACGACGCATGATTTGGAATTAGGCGCGGTTGTTTTTGCATTAAAGACTTGGAGGCACTACTTATATGGGGTCAAAAGTATTATATATACCGACCACAAAAGTCTTCAACACATATTTAATCAGAAACAACTGAATATGAGGCAGCGTAGGTGGATTGAATTATTGAATGATTACGACTTTGAGATTCGTTACCACCCGGGGAAGGCAAATGTGGTAGCCGATGCCTTGAGCAGGAAGGACAGAGAACCCATTCGAGTAAAATCTATGAATATAATGATACATAATAACATTACTACTCAAATAAAGGAGGCGCAACAAGGAGTTTTAAAAGAGGGAAATTTAAAGGATGAAATACCCAAAGGATCGGAGAAGCATCTTAATATTCGGGAAGACGGAACCCGGTATAGGGCTGAAAGGATTTGGGTACCAAAATTTGGAGATATGAGAGAAATGGTACTTAGAGAAGCTCATAAAACCAGATACTCAATACATCCTGGAACGGGGAAGATGTACAAGGATCTCAAGAAACATTTTTGGTGGCCGGGTATGAAAGCCGATGTTGCTAAATACGTAGGAGAATGTTTGACGTGTTCTAAGGTCAAAGCTGAGCATCAGAAACCATCAGGTCTACTTCAACAACCCGAAATCCCGGAATGGAAATGGGAAAACATTACCATGGATTTCATCACTAAATTGCCAAGGACTGCAAGTGGTTTTGATACTATTTGGGTAATAGTTGATCGTCTCACCAAATCAGCACACTTCCTACCAATAAGAGAAGATGACAAGATGGAGAAGTTAGCACGACTGTATTTGAAGGAAGTCGTCTCCAGACATGGAATACCAATCTCTATTATCTCTGATAGGGATGGCAGATTTATTTCAAGATTCTGGCAGACATTACAGCAAGCATTAGGAACTCGTCTAGACATGAGTACTGCCTATCATCCACAAACTGATGGGCAGAGCGAAAGGACGATACAAACGCTTGAAGACATGCTACGAGCATGTGTTATTGATTTCGGAAACAGTTGGGATCGACATCTACCGTTAGCAGAATTTTCCTACAACAACAGCTACCATTCAAGCATTGAGATGGCGCCGTTTGAAGCACTTTATGGTAGAAAGTGCATGTCTCCAATTTGTTGGAGTGAAGTGGGGGATAGACAGATTACGGGTCCGGAGATTATACAAGAAACTACCGAGAAGATCATCCAAATTCAACAACGGTTGAAAACCGCCCAAAGTCGACAAAAGAGCTACGCTGACATTAAAAGAAAAGATATAGAATTTGAAATTGGAGAGATGGTCATGCTTAAAGTTGCACCTTGGAAAGGCGTTGTTCGATTTGGTAAACGAGGGAAATTAAATCCAAGGTATATTGGACCATTCAAGATTATTGATCGTGTCGGACCAGTAGCTTACCGACTAGAGTTACCTCAACAACTCGCGGCTGTACATAACACTTTCCACGTCTCGAATTTAAAGAAATGTTTTGCTAAAGAAGATCTCACTATTCCGTTAGATGAAATCCAAATCAACGAAAAACTTCAATTCATCGAAGAACCCGTCGAAATAATGGATCGTGAGGTTAAAAGACTTAAGCAAAACAAGATACCAATTGTTAAGGTTCGATGGAATGCTCGTAGAGGACCCGAGTTCACCTGGGAGCGTGAAGATCAGATGAAGAAGAAATACCCTCATCTATTTCCAGAAGATTCGTCAACACCTTCAACAGCTTAAAATTTCGGGACGAAATTTATTTAACGGGTAGGTACTGTAGTGACCCGAACTTTTCCATGTTTATATATATTAATTGAGATTGATATTTACATGATTAAATGTTTCCAACATGTTAAGCAATCAAACTTGTTAAGACTTGATTAATTGAAATATGTTTCATATAGACAATTGACCACCCAAGTTGATCGGTGATTCACGAACGTTAAAACTTGTAAAAACTATATGATGACATATATATGGATATATATATATATAGTTAACATGATACTATGATAATAAAACATATCATAAAGTATATTAACAATGAACTACATATGTAAAAACAAGACTACTAACTTAATGATTTTTAAACGAGACATATATGTAACGATTATCGTTGTAAAGACATTTAATGTATATATATCATATTAAGAGATATTCATACATGATAATATCATGATAATATAATAATTTAAAATCTCATTTGATATTATAAACATTGGGTTAACAACATTTAACAAGATCGTTAACCTAAAGGTTTCAAAACAACACTTACATGTAACGACTAAC
The DNA here is from genome assembly GCF_046630445.1 of Rutidosis leptorrhynchoides. Taxonomy (NCBI): domain Eukaryota; kingdom Viridiplantae; phylum Streptophyta; class Magnoliopsida; order Asterales; family Asteraceae; genus Rutidosis; species Rutidosis leptorrhynchoides. The sequence goes on from NC_092335.1 coordinate 276,467,172, forward strand.
GATGACTTAACGACTCAGTTAAAATGTATATACATGTAGTGTTTTAATATGTATTTATACACTTTTTAAAGACTTCAATACACTTATCAAAATACTTCTACTTAACAAAAATTCTTACAATTACATTCTCGTTCAGTTTCATCAACAATTCTACTCGTATGCACCCGTATTCGTACTCGTACAATACACAGCTTTTAGATGTATGTACTATTGGTATATACACTCCAATGATCAGCTCTTAGCAGCCCATGTGAGCCACCTAACACATGTGGGAACCATCATTTGGCAACTAGCATGAAATATCTCATAAGATTACAAAAATATGAGTAATCATTCATGACTTATTTACATGAAAACAAAATTACATATCCTTTATATCTAATCCATACACCAACGACCAAAAACACCTACAAACACTTTCATTCTTCAATTTTCTTCATCTAATTGAACTCTCTCAAGTTCTATCTTCAAGTTCTAAGTGTTCTTCATAAATTCCAAAAGTTCTAGTTTCATAAAATCAAGAATACTTTCAAGTTTGCTAGCTCACTTCCAATCTTGTAAGGTGATCATCCAACCTCAAGAAATCTTTGTTTCTTACAGTAGGTTATCATTCTAATACAAGGTAATAATCATATTCAAACTTTGGTTCAATTTCTATAACTATAACAATCTTATTTCAAGTGATGATCTTACTTGAACTTGTTTTCGTGTCATGATTTTGCTTCAAGAACTTTGAGCCATCCAAGGATCCATTGAAGCTAGATCCATTTTTCTCTTTTCCAGTAGGTTCATCCAAGGAACTTAAGGTAGTAATGATGTTCATAACATCATTCGATTCATACATATAAAGCTATCTTATTCGAAGGTTTAAACTTGTAATCACTAGAACATAGTTTAGTTAATTCTAAACTTGTTCGCAAACAAAAGTTAATCCTTCTAACTTGACTTTTAAAATCAACTAAACACATGTTCTATATCTATATGATATGCTAACTTAATGATTTAAAACCTGGAAACACGAAAAACACCGTAAAACCGGATTTACGCCGTCGTAGTAACACCGCGGGCTGTTTTGGGTTAGTTAATTAAAAACTATGATAAACTTTGATTTAAAAGTTGTTATTCTGAGAAAATGATTTTTATTATGAACATGAAACTATATCCAAAAATTATGGTTAAACTCAAAGTGGAAGTATGTTTTCTAAAATGGTCATCTAGACGTCGTTCTTTCGACTGAAATGACTACCTTTACAAAAACGACTTGTAACTTATTTTTCTGACTAGAAACCTATACTTTTTTTGTTTAGATTCATAAAATAGAGTTCAATATGAAACCATAGCAATTTGATTCACTCAAAACGGATTTAAAATGAAGAAGTTATGGGTAAAACAAGATTGGATAATTTTTCTCATTTTAGCTACGTGAAAATTGGTAACAAATCTATTCCAACCATAACTTAATCAACTTGTATTATATATTATGTAATCTTGAGATACCATAGACACGTATACAATATTTCGACCTATCATGTCGACACATCTATATATATTTCGGAACAACCATAGACACTCTATATGTGAATGTTGGAGTTAGCTATACAGGGTTGAGGTTGATTCCAAAATATATAGTTTGAGTTGTGATCAATACTGAGATACGTATACACTGGGTCGTGGATTGATTCAAGATAATATTTATCGATTTATTTCTGTACATCTAACTGTGGACAACTAGTTGTAGGTTACTAACGAGGACAGCTGACTTAATAAACTTAAAACATCAAAATATATTAAAAGTGTTGTAAATATATTTTGAACATACTTTGATATATATGTATATATTGTTATAGGTTCGTGAATCAACCAGTGGCCAAGTCTTACTTCCCGACGAAGTAAAAATCTGTGAAAGTGAGTTATAGTCCCACTTTTAAAATCTAATATTTTTGGGATGAGAATACATGCAGGTTTTATAAATGATTTACAAAATAGACACAAGTACGTGAAACTACATTCTACGGTTGAATTATCGAAATCGAATATGCCCCTTTTTATTAAGTCTGGTAATCTAAGAATTAGGGAACAGACACCCTAATTGACGCGAATCCTAAAGATAGATCTATTGGGCCTAACAAACCCCATCCAAAGTACCGGATGCTTTAGTACTTCGAAATTTATATCATATCCGAAGGGTGTCCCGGAATGATGGGGATATTCTTATATATGCATCTTGTTATTGTCGGTTACCAGGTGTTCACCATATGAATGATTTTTATCTCTATGTATGGGATGTGTATTGAAATATGAAATCTTGTGGTCTATTGTTACTATTTGATATATATAGGTTAAACCTATAACTCACCAACATTTTTGTTGACGTTTAAAGCATGTTTATTCTCAGGTGAATATTAAGAGCTTCCGCTGTTGCATACTAAAATAAGGACAAGATTTGGAGTCCATGTTTGTATGATATTGTGTAAAAACTGCATTCAAGAAACTGATTTCGATGTAACATATTTGTATTGTAAACCATTATGTAATGGTCGTGTGTAAACAGGATATTTTAGATTATCATTATTTGATAATCTACGTAAAGCTTTTTAAACCTTTATTTATGAAATAAAGGTTATGGTTTGTTTTAAAAATGAATGCAGTCTTTGAAAAACGTCTCATATAGAGGTCAAAACCTCGCAACGAAATCAATTAATATGGAACGTTTTTAATCAATAAGAACGGGACATTTCACATGTATCACTAAGCATTCAAAACCTGAGAAAACATAGAAGAATCTGTCAACGAAAACGTTGGTGAAATCATAGGTTTAGTAGGTATTAAACGTTGTTTTTGAACCACAAGATTTTGTATTTCCATAACGTAGATTATCCAAATCATTTGCATTCCAAAAGTGTTGTTATACGCGAGCACTCAATTATCAAAACTTAACCAACGTTACCCCATCACACAGTGCTAGAACCCACACTAAAACACAAAAATATATTTCATCCGCATAACGGTAGCGAACCGTCCGAATGAGGGTTTGTTAAACCCGTATGGCCACACAATATAAGTTCTCGCTTACACCCTGCAAGTGTAACTAATGATAATCGAATTGAGGCATTTTTGTTCTAACTCGCACGTGGAATGTTTGTTTTCACACTTGTGTTCAAAACATAAAAGTAAGTAGTACAAGATGTAACAAAGTATATGTTTTCTCAGCCCACGATTTAAAAGTATAAAAGTTGTTGAAAAGGTGGGACTATGATCTCACCTTGAGCGCGAGAGTTAATAAAGTACTTCAACAAGTAAACGCGTGCAAAGACAAAGCTAGTCTTGACCTAAACATATAGGTTATATCAATATCGGTAAGCACAAACGGTCAAAGATGTTCAATTAGTCCTATGGCTCGTTACGACTCGATTATATTAACATGTGAATCAACTAGTCAAGTTTCATGCAAGTTACAAGTAAATAATCATGTTAGAAAGGTTGCATAAGTATTTGGTTAAGTTTGACAAAAAGTCAAACTTGGTCGGGTCAAAGTCAACGGAAAAGTCAACGGGGTCGGGTTGGGTATCCGACAATTTTTCTAAGTTATATAATCATATATGAGCATGTTGGCCAAGTTTCATGTTAATCGGAGGTCCGTAGCATAGCAAACATTTTACGTCAAAAGATCAAAGCAAACAGCCCATTTTAGTGTATCAGGACGGTGTCCCAAAAATCAGGACGGGGTCCTGATATGAAGAGTGGGACGGCGTCCCAATTGTCAGGACGGCGTCCCAATATGAAGGGTGGGATGACGTCTAGGTGGTTGGGACGGCGTCCCAAAAGGCTTACAGGTCCTGTTTGCAGAAAACACAAGGCACGAGCCAAACTTCAATCAATCCTAGTTTATGATCCGCAAACAATCAAGACATGTATTTTATATCACCGGAAAGCTCTTTCGACAAGGAACACAACTAGATACATTTCCTAAATCAAATTTATCATTTTAGACAACAAAAATCTCGTCGAAAGTTCGTTAAACGTTCCAAAACAAGGTTTCAAGTTCATCAATTGCAATTCAAGTTTCGGGAATCTAATTTATACATATGATATGCCGTTTTGAAGGTAATGAAACATGTAATACAACTAAACACTTACTAACAACATTTCATGGCATTCAAATCATCAAAAGTTCATTTAAAGTCTATCAAACTCTAACGAAAATTCACAAAAATCAATAGTCAAGAGTTTGATGTTTCCTTAATCAACCTATACATCAAAACGAAGCTAAAGATACTAGTAACACTTTTAAAACATGCACTTTAACAATCTAACAACATTTGATCATCCAAAATCAAGGATTTAGCAAGCAATTTTCATAATGAACTAGTTACTCCCAAAAACAACAAATCGAGCATACAAATTACATACACGACATCACAATGAGCCATAGACACCAATTAACATACTTTTAAGTCAAGAACACGAATTTAAAGAAATCTAGTGTTTAAGAAATGTTACCCAAAATCGAAGTGGTTAGCATCAAATCGAAGAGGATGATGAGAGGATCAAGAATATGTAGTTTGTTTGGATTGAAGCTCGCTTGAACGGATTTGGATGATGATTTAAGGTTTGAATGTTGAGAGAGTTTGAAAGTATCAAAAAGGAAGAAGGAGGTGAAATGAATGGATGGAGGAGAAGGGTTGACTAGTTGACCTAGTCACTAGTTTGACCCTTTGGCGACTTTAGTCCTTCGAGTTCAAATCGGGTGCGGGATATAACCAAACGATTTATTTTAAGTTACACGGGAGTACGGGAGATATTGAAATCCGATAACGAGAATATTTAAAACGTTACATAACAAAGGATACGAATCTAGATACGAAGGGTATTATTTAAAAAGAAAAAGACGGGCGTTAAAATAATTTAACGGAAAAATGCGGGATGTTACATTATCCACACCTCAAAAGAAATTTCGTCCCGAAATTTAGTTGGAAGTAGTAGTCGATATCTCTTACTCGAGACTTTACGTTGTCAACGTTATGAATAAGTGAAGGCACGTCCTTGAGTGTTCTCATGAATTTGGATAGTTAGGGTATTTCGTTGTATTAAGGTTCGGTTTTTACGATACCTGGTTTCAACTGGTTTTCCTATGAAGAGAAGTTTGTCATCGATAGTTGATGTATCTAGCAGGATTGCACGTTCCTGTTCCGCAGGACACGTTTCTAAGTTTGTTACATGGTACACAGGGTAAGCGGAAACTTAATTGAGTCAGAAGTTCCAAACGGTAGGAAGCGGTTCCAATACGCCCCAAGGTTTCAAAAGGGTTAACGTGTCGCGAGTTTAACTTTCCCTGATTCCCGAAACGGATTACACCTTTCCAAGGTGCGGGTTCTCAATATTACACTGTTACAGGGATTTTGTGAGGTTTTCATCTAAGTTTGGTATAACTCTTTTGGTGACTATGGGTTGTCTCGAGCCCTTCTCGGACTTGAATGATCTCAATTGTTGTTTCTTGATTGAGTTCAGATTCTGTGTTTTGTTTGCCACATGCGTTGGTTAAATGAACAGGGGTACGACATTAGCGGTCATATAGGGTTTCGGAAAGTGCGGGTGAACACACGAGTGGTAACTACTGTTGTACGAGTGATCTACTAAAGGTGACAATACGAGTTTGTGACATGTCTTTCCAAGACGTAAATCGTTCGTTTGCTCGGTTCATCGGTTTGTGGGTGGTACGTGGTACTCATGTCTAAGCGGGTCTCCAGGATTTCTTGTAAAACTAGAAGTGAAACGAGTATTTCGATACGGGATAATCGACAAGGATACACCGTGTTGGAATATAATCTCTTAAGATATGTTTGAACAAGTTAGTTAGGGTTCCAAAAAAAAAAAAAAAAAAAAAATGTTCGTTAGGACTATTCACCCTCGTGGCGAATACTAATGTAATGTGAGGAGTTTCTCTATCCATGGAGAAATGTTACAAGGAGTTTCCTTAAATGGAAATGCGAGCGATAAAGATAGGAGTGAAATGAGGACTGAGAATAGGATGAGCTTACATCTCGAGGTTGCCATAACGTGCCTCTAGTTGTCGAAAATTGAAGTCTGGAAGAGAAACAAGATAGTACACGTAATTGTATAGTTCGGGGTTGAATAATAGTTGGCCGATTATCAGAAACACAAGGACGTTAAGTCAAAGAAGAGTGAAGTATCGTTGGATTGTGTGTTATCTTAAATTCCAGTAATATCAGACAGTAACGGTGAAATAATAGAGGTATGTGTGTGGTACGTGATGACGAGAAAGTTGATCGGATCTACAGTTTAGTATTCGAATTCTTCGTGCAAAATAACGAATTTTAGTTACGTTAATTTTGAGTCGAGAGAGTATGCCTTTCGGCGTTCATGTAGAAATATTTCCATGTTTGAGTTCCATCTGTTGCTATACGATTTTAACTAGAAATGTTGGTGTGAAGAATCACGCTCAAGGTTCGAACACGGAGAGGTTTAAAGTTTTCCCTTGGTGAGTTAACGAGTTTAAAAGTCGGGTAACACGAGAAAAGTCAGAAATGAATCTTCGGTGATAACAGGCGAGATCTAAGATTTTACGAATACAAGTCTGAGTTGAGAGAGTTTCATGATTACGTGTGGCTTGATTTCGAGATTGATTGTAATGCCTTGACCATTAACATCATGGTCTAGAAAATTTGACTTCGTTTAACAGAAATTCTCACTCGGAGAATTTGGTATAGAGTTGCTCTTTTCTCAAAGTTCGAGCGTAAGATGATGATGTTGTTCGTTTGCCTTCTTTACTTGAATAAGTTAAGATGTCATCTATAAATATGATAACATATTTGTCTAGATAAGTTGCATACGTGGTTTAGGAGGTTCATGAATACGGACGGAGTCCTAAATAAATCAAACGGTACTAAGAGGGATTTACAACTAACGTTGCGAGCTCGGAAAATGGCTTAGGAGACATCGTCTCCCTTAACCCCCAATTGATGATAACCAGAACGGAGGTCGATTTGGAATACACGGGATCCACGCAAATAATCATGAGGTAATGGATACGAGGAAGAGAGTATTGGTTTCCAACCGAAAGTTACTTAGTTCACAATAATCTATACATAAATGTAGGGCAACAATTTCTCCTTAATGAATAGGTTTTGAGTTCCTTAGTTCTATAGGTGTCGAGTCCCATTTCTTAACGCATATCCTCCGATAAAATTTATAGGCACACAATATTTTCCGTCGGTCACTTAAATCGTCTAAGTAGTATCTGGGGGAAAGAGGTGGAATATAAAGAGCACGAGTCAAATCCTTGGTTATAAAACGTCTAACGGTACTCGAATCGAATAAGTATGAAATATACGGTTTGTTGTGAAGAAACGTACCCGTGACTAGTCCATCATCGTCTCGGGCATCCTAGGTGTCGATGTTGTAAGTTCAACGGCGCGCGTTGGTTTTTGCTTTATTCTTTGGGCATTCATTCCTAAAATGACCCGATTGGCCACATTTGTAGCAAATACTCGGCTTTGGTGCGTCGGGCCCCTTTTGAGTGACGGGGGCGGTACTTCCACAATACTTGGCAATATGACCACTACCTTGGCACCGATGGCAAATTAGCTTGCCACATTCACCAAAATGATGCTTGTGGCATTTGTTGCAAAAAGGTCGTGTCCCGGCATAACTTTTCTTGCCGACGGGGGTGAGAGGTTCCTTGGCAAAGTTGTTGTTGTAGTTGCTCGATTGGGGGGCTTCCCATTTTCTTTTGTTGTCACCCGACTCATCCTCGGCTTTAGGTGCCGGCACTTCAATCTCGTCTACCGTTTCGATCAATTGACGGGCCATATTCAGGGCCTCTTGGTGATTACTGGGTTTGGATGACATTACTCCTTGTTTGATGCTCTTGGGAAGACCATCCATGTAAAGTTCAACCCTTAGAGGTTCGGGGGTCACGAGGTTTGGGCACATCAAGGATAGCTCATAAAATCGTTGATTATATGCCTTTAGGTCATTCCCGACCGCTTTTAAAGTTCTTAGTTCGTGTTCGAGCTTACGGGTCTCTTCGCGCGGGAAGTATTCGGTGATCATCTTTTTCTTTAAGTCGGCCCATGAGAGAGTGTGAGCTTCATCGATACCCACCGACAGCACATACGTATTCCACCATGTGAGGGCGATACCGGCGAAAGTGTGGGTGGAATATTTGACTTTGTCTTGGTCCCGACAACCGCTTATGCTAAAAACGGCTTCTGTTTGCTCAAACCATCGGGTGAGCACAACCGGTCCTCCGGTCCCATCGAAGGTGTGAGGTTTGCACCCCATGAAAGTTTTGTAGGAGCAACCCTCGTTTGAATTACCGACTCCATGGTTGTTGTGGTTGTGGTTGTTATTGATGTCGGAGGAGATACTAGCCATAGCCGCACCTATGGCGGTGGCTATCATGCGTTGAAAAGCTTGTTCGGAAGTTTCATTACGTGGCCCGCGATGGGGAGGCATTGTTCCTTCAAGACACAAGAATATCGTTGATTAGTATTCTCAATAATACTAATCATGATAGGGAATGATGATGTAGAGAAAATTTTCCTTGACTCGCCTTAAATTCTTTATGTCATAATGTCAGAATGTCCATATGAATCACCGTAATATAATCCCGGAAATTATATTACCCTGATTCTCATGTGCATTTAACATTACCTCATAAAGTCAAGGTGGCGCGTCAACAAAATTTATCAACGTAAGATCAAGATCGAATACGAGTTAGATATGATAGAAGAGTTCGAGTATAGATGCACAAATAGTCAAGTAATTCCTACTTCAGTCTATATGCCAGTTGTAGTCTAGATTCACCTATGTACCCTATGACTCGGGGTGGACACAAATGAACTCTAAATCCCTACAACCAAGGCTCTGATACCACTTGTAGCGACCCCGACAAATTTTCAAGTGACGGCGTCGACTACGTAGGTCCCATTACCTGGTCATAAGTCTTTAAAACAGACGTTTGACCCAAAATATGTCGCATCCATTCAAGTGTAAAGATTATTTCAAAGTTTACAAAGATAATTGACCACAAGTTAAGTTACAACGTTAAGTACAAATGAAAACTATGCGACCCAGTTTAAATAAGTTCAAAAGATGCTCCAAAATGCATGTATACTCGACATCCAAGCAAGTATCAAAAGAGTGCGGAAGCATGTATCACTAAGCATTCAAAACCTGAGAAAACATAGAAGAATCTGTCAACGAAAACGTTGGTGAAATCATAGGTTTAGTAGGTATTAAACGTTGTTTTTGAACCACAAGATTTTGTATTTCCATAACGTAGATTATCCAAATCATTTGCATTCCAAAAGTGTTGTTATACGCGAGCACTCAATTATCAAAACTTAACCAACGTTACCCCATCACACAGTGCTAGAACCCACACTAAAAAACAAAAATATATTTCATCCGCATAACGGTAGCGAACCGCCCGAATGAGGGTTTGTTAAACCCGTATGGCCACACAATATAAGTTCTCACTTACACCCTGCAAGTGTAACTAATGATAATCGAATTGAGGCATTTTTGTTCTAACTCGCACGTGGAATGTTTGTTTTCACACTTGTGTTCAAAACATAAAAGTAAGTAGTACAAGATGTAACAAAGTATATGTTTTCTCAGCCCACGATTTAAAAGTATAAAAGTTGTTGAAAAGGTGGGACTATGATCTCACCTTGAGCGCGAGAGTTAATAAAGTACTTCAACAAGTAAACGCGTGCAAAGACAAAGCTAGTCTTGACCTAAACATATAGGTTATATCAATATCGGTAAGCACAAACACCTAAACATATGTGAATCAACTAGTCAAGTTTCATGCAAGTTACAAGTAAATAATCATGTTAGAAAGGTTGCATAAGTATTTGGTTAAGTTTGACAAAAAGTCAAACTTGGTCGGGTCAAAGTCAACGGAAAAGTCAACGGGGTCGGGTTGGGTATCCGACAATTTTTCTAAGTTATATAATCATATATGAGCATGTTGGCCAAGTTTCATGTTAATCGGAGGTCTGTAGCATAGCAAACATTTTACGTCAAAAGATCAAAGCAAACAGCCCATTTTAGTGTATCAGGACGGTGTCCCAAAAATCAGGACGGGGTCCTGATATGAAGAGTGGGACGGCGTCCCAATTGTCAGGATGGCGTCCCAATATGAAGGGTGGGACGACGTCTAGGTGGTTGGGAAGGCGTCCCAAAAGGCTTACAGGTCCTGTTTGCAGAAAACACAAGGCACGAGCCAAACTTCAATCAATCCTAGTTTATGATCCGCAAACAATCAAGACATGTATTTTATATCACCGGAAAGCTCTTTCGACAAGGAACACAACTAGATACATTTCCTAAATCAAATTTATCATTTTAGACAACAAAAATCTCGTCGAAAGTTCGTTAAACGTTCCAAAACAAGGTTTCAAGTTCATCAATTGCAATTCAAGTTTCGGGAATCCAATTTATACATATGATATGCCGTTTTGAAGGTAATGAAACATGTAATACAACTAAACACTTACTAACAACATTTCATGGCATTCAAATCATCAAAAGTTCATTTAAAGTCTATCAAACTCTAACGAAAATTCACAAAAATCAATAGTCAAGAGTTTTATGTTTCCTTAATCAACCTATACATCAAAACGAAGCTAAAGATACTAGTAACACTTTTAAAACATGCACTTTAACAATCTAACAACATTTGATCATCCAAAATCAAGGATTTAGCAAGCAATTTTCATAATGAACTAGTTACTCCCAAAAACAACAAATCGAGCATACAAATTACATACACGACATCACAATGAGCCATAGACACCAATTAACATACTTTTAAGTCAAGAACACGAATTTAAAGAAATCTAGTGTTTAAGAAATGTTACCCAAAATCGAAGTGGTTAGCATCAAATCGAAGAGGATGATGAGAGGATCAAGAATATGTAGTTTGTTTGGATTGAAGCTCGCTTGAACGGATTTGGATGATGATTTAAGGTTTGAATGTTGAGAGAGTTTGAAAGTATCAAAAAGGAAGAAGGAGGTGAAATGAATGGATGGAGGAGAAGGGTTGACTAGTTGACCTAGTCACTAGTTTGACCCTTTGGCGACTTTAGTCCTTCGAGTTCAAATCGGGTGCGGGATATAACCAAACGATTTATTTTAAGTTACACGGGAGTACGGGAGATATTGAAATCCGATAACGAGAATATTTAAAACGTTACATAACAAAGGATACGAATCTAGATACGAAGGGTATTATTTAAAAAGAAAAAGACGGGCGTTAAAATAATTTAACGGAAAAATGCGGGATGTTACAAAAGTGACTGAACAAAATATAAATACTGACGAGGCGCCAAAAGCCATAGACGGTCTTAACGGTCATAAGTTTGATGGAAAAGAATGGTATGTTGGTAAGGCTCAGAAAAGACTACAAGGGAATATGAATTGAAACAAGTGTTTGAGCAAACCATGAAGGAGACTATAGACAAATCACAGGGGCTAAACTTGTACATAAAAGATTTAGATGATACAGTTTCAGATGAAAACCTCAGATTCTTCTCATATACTCAAGATCTCGTAAAAGACAACCAGATTAAAATGAGATACGTTCAATCAACAACTCTGCTGATCTTTATACCAAAGCACTGCCAACTGCTATTTTCAGAACACACGTTCATAATATTGGCATGAGGCATGTTCAGAAGATGTAACAACTCAGGCGTTGCCTACTTGAGGGGGAGTCAACTCTATGCTGCACTCTTTTCCCCTTAGCTAAAGTTTTATCCCAATGGGTTTTCTTTAGCAAGGTTTTTAACGAGGCAGTACTAGTTATTCTCTAATAAAATTGTCATCCAAGGGGGAGTGTTATAAAATATCTAGATTGTGTTATAAAATATCTAGATTGGATGTTAATTTTATTATTATTATATTTCTTTCATAGTAATATTTTATACTATAAATAGACATGTATGGTAACCATTTAAGGTGTACCATTTCTCTTGAAATATCAATATCAATATTTCTTCTCTCTTTCTTCTCTCTTTTTCTCTCTTTGTTCTTATAACCATTAAAGGTAGTTATAAGCCTACTGAATTATAACATATACCAATATGATGATTTGGTTGGCTTGCTATTTACATAAAGATAAGGTTTCCTTTGGTGATGTTGACGGTTTTTGTATAAAGAAATGATGAAGCCATGCTTATGTGATGAAACTGATACAATAAGATGACTGTTTAATTAAATACGAAATGTAATTATATGATAAATGAATATATATATATATATATATATATATATATATTTTTTAAAAGCATGATAAATGAATATTAGAGATGTGTTTGGATGAAACTAGCTGGAGCTGGAGCTTGTAGCTAGAACTGGAGCTTTTGAGATAGAGCTGGAGCTGGAGCTTATATTTGAAGCTGGTAGCTGGAGCTTATTATTTTTTATAAGTGTTTGGTAAACTAGCTGGAGCTTATTTTTCAGTTAATAAGCTCTACTTTTTTCATAAGCTACTAGAAGTAGCTTATTTTTCTAGAACTTATGATTTTTATAAGCTCTAATTTTTATGTCTACCAAACAAAGCTTATTACTTGAAGCTTATTGAAATCATAAGCTCAAGCTCTCATAAGCTCTCATAAGCTCCCATAAGCTCTTGCGCCAAACACACCCTAGAATACCAAATTTCCAATAAACTAGTATCAATTTTACCTTGGTTTGCAAAAACTTAAGATATCTTATTGTCACAACCCAATAAGTTTGTGGCCCAACCCACTAAGATTATGACCCAATTAAGGGTTTTAACCCAAGAACTTCATGGAAGGCCCAAGAACATCATGGAAGCTCCCTAGAACTTTCCCATGAGTTCTTCCATGGAATGGTATAGAATGTCCATGGAAATATCTAGATACATGAAGCTTCTAGTTCTTAGATCTTAGCCATCCATTGTATTTAATCCTAGCCATCCATTTTGTGATATGAGTAGTATAAATAGGGGTGACCTCATTTGGCACAACACACCTCAAATCTCAAACATTCTCTCTTGTAAAGCATTCTCAAGCAATATAAGTATTTTCTTCAATTCCACTTGTTCTATAATATTTTCTCTTTTGGTTACTTGAATCGTTATAAGGTCCGAGTAAGGCTGACTTAGTAGAGACTAAGTGCCGCACGTGAGCTTATCGAGATAAGTCCGTGACATTTGGTATCAAGAGCAAGGTCGATTCAAGGAGATGGCAACCGAGACCGAGAAGAATGTGAGCGCAACAAGTGGTGTGATGGGTGATGAGACTCGTGGTCGGGTAGAGACTCGCCAAGGAGCCAAGAAGAACCGAGGTACGTCCAAAGACTTTGTCGCAAACTTGGATAAGAGGATCATGGATGTAGAGACATCCATGGACGGCGTGAAAGCAAAGGTCGAAGACGTCCACCAACGTTTGGATGGTTTGGACGGGGACTTTGACGAATTGAAAGATGATTGCAAGAGTGCAATCAACGTGCTAGACGTTGACATGCGACGTGAGATCCATGACTTAAGGGGTATGCTCATGGGTGAGATTACGAAGTTGCGAGGCGAAATGGAGGGGGAGGTCTCCACTATTCACCAACGCCTCGTGGATTTACAAACCAACATGAACTCTTGTTTGAGATTCATGGCTAGTGGGGGTGGCAACACTGGATGCAATGCTCTGAAGGTGGACATTCCCAAGCCGTCACCGTTCGTGGGGAAGCGGGAAGCCCGAGCGGTTGATGATTTTATATGGGAGATGGAACAATACTTGGAGGGAGTCAACATAGTGGATGATGCAATGAAGATCAAGACGGCAACTCGTTACCTGAAGGATACCGCAGCATTATGGTGGCGTCGTCGATATGGAGATATCGAGAAAGGTACGGTTACTATTGATACTTGGGATGATTTCCTTACTGAACTTAAGAATCAATTCTACCCCAAGAATGCTCAAAAGGATGCGATGAGTCGTCTACGCAAATTACATCATTCCGGGACGATTCGGGAGTATATTAAAGAATTCACGAACCTTAGCCTGGAGGTCCCAGATATTCCCGATGATATTCTTCTCTTCTATTTTCTCGATGGTTTGCAACCTTGGGCTAAAACGGAGTTGGAGAGACGAGGAGTCCAAGACCTTGCCACCGCAATTGCTCAAGCGGAGGCACTAGTCGACCATGCTAATAGGAAAGATTCGTTCAAGTCAAAAGATAAGAAGGTGAGCCATGAGAAAGGTGGGGGAGATAAGCCCACCCAATCAAGGAATGATAATACACGTAAGCCACCAACCGGGAATAACAAGAGCATAAAAACTTCTTACAAGAATGATGGATGTTTCATATGTGATGGACCGCATAGAGCCCGAGATTGTCCGAAGAAAGCTAGCCTTCATGCTATGGAAGCTCAAAAGGCGGGTTGTCAGGATGAGGAGCGGTGCATAGGATCAATGCATATCCTCAACGCAATCAAGGCCAAGACGGAGATACCCAAGGTAGTGGCTAAAGGACTCCAATTCGTAGATATTAACATTTGTGGAGATCGGGTACGAGCTTTGGTGGATACGGGAGCAACTCATAACTTTATCTCCACCGATGAAGCCAAAAGGCTAGGACTTAAGGAAACAAAAGAGAGTGGCATGATGAAGACGGTGAACACGAGTGCCAGACCGATTAGTGGGGTGGCTAAAGACGTATATGTGAAGATTGGAGAATGGGAAGGAATGATTGATCTCTCGGTCGTGCCTATGGACGACTTCAAGTTGGTACTTGGGATGGAGTTCCTAGATAAGGTACGCGGTTTCCCTATGCCGTTTGCTAATTCACTGTGTATCTTGGATGGTGAGAAGACTTGTATGGTGTCAACCGAACGTGGAAGCAAGAGTGCATCCAAGTCACTTTCGGCCATGCAATTTAAGAAGGGGTACAACAAGAATGAGACATGCTATTTAGCGGTAGCAAAGCAAGAGACGGTTGAAGATAAGGGAAAACTAGAGGTACCCAAGGAAATTGAGAAGGTCCTTGATGAGTTCAAGGATGTCATGCCCAAGGAGTTACCAAAGAAGTTACCACCTAGAAGGGAGGTTGACCATGCGATCGAGTTGGAGCCGGGATCAAAACCACCTTCCAAAGCCCCATACCGAATGCCACCACCCGAGTTAGAGGAGTTGCGAAGACAACTCAAGGAGTTGCTGGATGCGGGATACATCCGACCGTCAAAATCCCCGTATGGTGCTCCGGTGCTATTTCAAAGAAAGAAGGATGGGTCCTTGCGGATGTGTATAGATTACCGGGCACTCAACAAGGTAACTATCAAGAACAAATACCCAATCCCACTTATTGCTGATTTGTTCGATCAACTTGGGAAGTCGAGATACTTCTCCAAGTTAGACTTGAGATCGGGATATTATCAAGTCCGAATTGCCGAAGGAGATGAGGCTAAGACCACATGCGTGACGAGGTATGGCGCTTATGAATTCCTAGTCATGCCCTTTGGTTTAACCAATGCCCCTGCCACATTTTGTACTTTGATGAACAAATTATTCCACCCGTTCCTCGACAAGTTTGTCGTGGTGTACTTGGATGACATAGTCGTGTATAGCGATACCATGGAAGATCATGTGAGGCACTTGAAGCAAGTATTCCAAGTACTAAGGGACAACGAGTTGTATGTGAAGCTAGAGAAATGTTCTTTCGGATTAGAGGAGGTGGATTTTCTTGGACATCGAATTAAAAATGGGAAGTTACTCATGGACGGGGCTAAGGTCAAGGCAATTCAAGAGTGGGAGGCACCAATGAAGGTGACTGATTTACGATCTTTTCTTGGTTTAGTAAACTACTATCGTCGTTTTATCAAGGGATACTCGGCGAAAGCGGCTCCATTGACAGAATTGTTAAAGAAGAATAAAACTTGGTTGTGGGATGAGAAATGTCAAGCAGCATTCGAGGAGTTGAAAGGAGCTGTCATGGAAGAACCGGTGTTGAGACTTCCGGATGTGACCATTCCGTTCGAGTTACACACAGACGCATCGGACTTTGCTATTGGAGGAGTTCTAATGCAAGAAGGTCACCCAATCGCGTTTGAAAGTCGAAAACTTAACGAGACAGAAAGGAAGTACACTGTGCAAGAGAAAGAGATGACAGCGATTATTCATTGTTTGAGGACATGGAGGCATTATCTTTTGGGATCAAGGTTCGTGATCAAGACGGATAATGTGGCAACGAGTTATTTTCAAACCCAAAAGAAGTTGAGTCCCAAACAAGCTCGTTGGCAAGACTTCTTAGCTGAATTTGACTATGTGTTGGAGTATAAGCCTGGGAAAGCCAATGTGGTAGCTGATGCCCTAAGTCGTAAGGCGGAGTTTGCAGCGATCACAAAACCACAATTCTTCCTTCAAGATCGTATAAAGGAGGGATTAGAGCATGATTCTATAGCCAAAAACCTTGTTGGATTGGCTCGAGATGGGAAAACGCGAAGGTTTTGGCTCAAGGGTGATCTATTATTCACCAAAGGAGACCGGTTATATGTGCCTAGGTGGGGTGATCTTAGACGGACAATCTTGAAGGAGTGTCATGATTCAAAGTGGGCTGGTCATCCAGGTATCAAGAGGACACTGGCATTAGTAGGAGGCACTTATTATTGGCCAAGGATGGAAGACGACGTAGAGACGTACGTGCGGACATGCCTAATATGCCAACAAGACAAGATAGAGCAACGCCAACCAAGAGGACTATTACAGCCGCTACCTACACCTAAAGGACCATGGGAGAGTGTTTCCATGGACTTCATTACTTGCTTACCTAAGTCGGAAGGGTGTGGGAGTATTATAGTCGTGGTAGACCGGTTTTCTAAGTATGGTACCTTCATAGCCGCATCATCCGAAGTTACCGCGGATGAAACCGCAAAACTATTTTTCAAGAATGTGGTGAAGTATTGGGGGATACCGCATGTGATAGTAAGTGATCGAGATCCGAGGTTCACAGGGCGTTTTTGGACGGAGTTGTTCAAGATCATGGGGACGGACTTGAATTTCTCCACGAGTTTTCATCCCCAAACAGACGGACAGACGGAAAGGGTGAATGCACTATTGGAGCTCTATCTTCGACACTATGTAAGTGCAAATCAACATGATTGGGCTAAGCTTCTTGATATTGCTCAGTTCTCTTATAACATGCAAAGGAGTGAGTCCACGGGGAAGAGTCCTTTTGAGTTGGTGACAGGACGCCAACCATTGACCCCGAATGCTTTGGCCGCTTCATATGATGGAAGCAGCCCAGCCGCTTATAGAACGATGAAGGAGTGGCACGAACAAGCCGACTTGGCGCGAGCATCACTAGATAAGGCGGCCAAGAAAATGAAGAAATGGGCGGATGAGAAAAGACGACATGTTGAGTTCAAAGTTGGGGACCAAGTGATGGTGAAGCTTTTACCTCAACAATTCAAAACATTTAGGAAGGTGCACAAAGGATTGATCCGGAGATATGAAGGCCCATTCCCGGTAATTGGACGTGTTGGGAATGTATCTTATCGAGTTCAACTACCGCCCAAATTAAAGATTCATCCAGTCTTCCACGTAAGTTTTCTAAAACCTTATCATGGGGACGAGGAAGACCCAGAACGAGGAGTTTCCAAACGAGCACCAATGGCAGTTGCGACTTCATTCGATCGTGAAGTGGAAGATATCTTGTTGCATCGAACGGTACGGAGACGAGGTGTGCCGAGCTATAAAGAATACCTAGTTAAGTGGCGTAACTTGCCCGATAGTGAAGCAAGCTGGGAAGCTGAAGACTTATTGTGGCAGTTCACAGACAAAATTAAGAAGTATCACAAGGATCACACGACGAGGACGTCGCGAACTTAGGTGGGGGAGAATGTCACAACCCAATAAGTTTGTGGCCCAACCCACTAAGATTATGACCCAATTAAGGGTTTTAACCCAAGAACTTCATGGAAGGCCCAAGAACATCATGGAAGCTCCCTAGAACTTTCCCATGAGTTCTTCCATGGAATGGTATAGAATGTCCATGGAAATATCTAGATACATGAAGCTTCTAGTTCTTAGATCTTAGCCATCCATTGTATTTAATCCTAGCCATCCATTTTGTGATATGAGTAGTATAAATAGGGGTGACCTCATTTGGCACAACACACCTCAAATCTCAAACATTCTCTCTTGTAAAGCATTCTCAAGCAATATAAGTATTTTCTTCAATTCCACTTGTTCTATAATATTTTCTCTTTTGGTTACTTGAATCGTTATAAGGTCCGAGTAAGGCTGACTTAGTAGAGACTAAGTGCCGCACGTGAGCTTATCGAGATAAGTCCGTGACATTATGCCCGGATTATTTTTATAAAAATGTATAATTAAGGGAATATGTGGGCATTCGATATCTCTATATGGTCGTCATGTTATCGTGTTGGGCAAGGCAATACTCTGGCCAAATTTTATATTAAGAATTTATGTATTTTATGTTAATTTTTAAACTATTATCCCTTAATAACAAGAGAAACGATTGTAACAAGTTTTTGTATATACATGATTTTATTGAAGAAAAGAGTTAGCATAAACAAGTTAATGATGATTAACTACTCCGTACTAGTTAAGATTGGAATCGGTGTTTTGAAGGGTAATCAAGGGTGCACATGGAGGGAGTGTGTGGGGGCAATGGGCATGTGACATGTAGCAATCATCAATTTGTCTGATTAGGGGTGATCTACAAGTAAATACAGAAAAATGTACAATGAATAATAGCTGGTGATCCTTTGTTGTTTCTTTTCTTCTCAAAAATGTGTATTAAATTGTGGGCGTTCAATTGTTTTTAGTATTGGATTATACATGCACCTGAAACAGCTTTAACACCATATATCTTTTTCCCTAACAAAAAGGACTTATAGAACTAAAAAAACTTTCACGAATATGAAAGAATCTATCAAAAAACAGTACGAACACTAGCATCGGCAAGCCTCGGTAATAGAAAGTGAACACACAACCTAGACGACCGAACCTGAAGACCATCTAACTGCAAGCCGAGCCGTAACTAACAAAAAATACCGGCGCCGCCTTCACTAGGGTAACAATTCAGCCATGTACGAATCCGAACAGAGCAACATATCACATTCAAAGAGGAAACAAAATCTGAAGGCACGCTAAGCTCGATCTGCGAATGTAGACCACCAGAATAATCTAACTGGGCCAAAACAAGTTCTTGGATGTGCTTAACACACAATCGATGCATAGAACGACTTAACGCTAATTAACGTTAACAGAACACTTGGCTACTTTCAAAATACCTCCAAAACAGCTAGCCGCCAAATTCAAATTATCCACTGAAGCATTTTAGAATTTTAATAAACTTCAAATAATAATACGTCTACCGGATAACATATCTGAAACATGTAACTTATCAAAAAGAAGCTTTTAAGAATAATAAATTGATGTCGTTCTCAAACCATCCATATCCGGAATACGAAAGGTATAGTAACAATTGTAGCCGGTGCACTAGCTACGGATAAAGCAAGCATGCGCAAACATTGTGTAAGCTCTTAAACGTTGTGTTTACACGTAAGCCATGTACCTGGCAATGTGCATACGTCATAGATATGCTATCTAAGCCAACCATGTCAGCCCTAAAATGCTTGAGCCCAATCCCAATATTTGTCATTCCATCATAGAATGACATGTCAGCATTGGTCAGGCCATAGCATTACAAACCCTAGTAGTTGCCTATAAATAGTACCATGCTACTAACATTTTCGATACACTGACATATCTTTATTGAGACTAGACTTTCTCTCTCTAAGTACTATCTTTACTTGACTCAATACTCACTCGAGTTCATTACCAAGTCGAACCCACATATATTGATCGTGAACCACCCTATCGAGATCCTCATCTCTATCATTGTTATTCACGCTAACTACGGAGAAGAGTAAGAAATCAATCCCCAAACATGTCTCCACTCTTTGCACTCAAGCTATATCCGGATACCACTTATCCTAGCTAGTAACCGAAATAGGCATGATCATCACAAATATTTTTTTGGTAACATGCATTTTATTAGTAACATTTGTTAAAAATATTTTATCTCTTGTACTCGGACGCTCGGACCTTTTATTTGATTACACACTTAGTTCTCATGCTTGTAACCCTCGCGACTGGTTGGGAGAAAGAGAGAAAGTGAGAAAGATTTTATTGATCGAAAATCAATAGGTATTCTATGGGGATTGCCTTCTCTTCTACTCCCTCAGTCTCACCATAAATATTCATTGTTGGTTTTTAATGTCTTTTCTTATCAACTTTGACTCTTGATATTTTTATTTGTGTTATATATTATTTGATGAAACTTACATAAATGAATTGAGTTTTAAATATCTTTTTATTCCTATAATTTTTATCAAATATTATATAAAATAATAGAAATATTTTCTGTCAAAGTCGATAAACAATTACTTTGAAAAAAGTCAACAGTAGACACTTATAGTGGGACAGATAAACTTCTGTTATTGAAAAAAGTCAAATAGAAATAAACTTCCGATCATACTAGCAAAATGTGTTTGATATCGTGTGTGGTGCGTGTTTGATTATATAAGATAAGGATATTGTGGATAAGATTTTCCGATTTTTTCGATTATCAAGAACTTATAAGGCAAAACTAGGGTCCCGTATATCACTGTAACATCCTGTTTTCTCCCTACATGTCTTAAGGTATATACTTAACCGTTAGTACGTCTATATTTCGTTGTTATGTGATTAATAAATTTAAATGGTAATTTGATGTGTATGCATTATGTATATATATAAATATACGTAACGCATGAGAACGTATATGTGCATGAGTATATACGCGGTTAGGAGTGTAGTAAGTCTTGTAAGACTATTTGGTGAAGGCTAGGGAACATAGGAAGCGGGAATGGAATGTACAAGTCGAATAAATCGGTGATGGAGTTTAAGTTGTCGAAATAACCAGGCGTAGGCCTTTGCCGTGCCGAGGAAGTCCATGTCGCGACACGACGTTGGACACAAAACATAGTCAGGAGGCTCGATATTCAGATCAAAAATCACTTGCAATGTCGCGCCGCGGTAAAGGGAGTTGCGCCGCGAGAGGCGCAAACCAATGTCAGGAGGAGATCAAAACAGCTCGAGAATTACGTGAAACGCCGCGCCGCGGCAAAACAGGGTCGCGCCGAGACCATCTGTGCAGTCTGGTTCCGAATTTAGTTTTTAAAAGGTGTAGTTCAAGGGTAATTTGTTCTTTTCACGTGTATATCTGATTGGAGCATTTAATCTCCACCACTTATCCATATTATTCATTTCTTTTCCATTTTTCTTCTCCATTTACTCTCAAAACATAAAACCCATTTGATTTCAAAGTGAGATTTGTGAGTGAAGAATTGAGAGTTGATCTTTGGAGCAAGAGTTAAGGTTGTTCTCCTCGTTCTTAGCTACGAGTGGATAGTGTTGGTAAGTCCTAACTCTGTATTTTGAGTTTAGTTAATTTATGGCTAGGGTTTGGCCATTTGAGTCTTGTAAGACCCATTTGGGGTTTTAATGGGTGGATTTGGGTTGATTTAGTGTAAGGAAACCCAAATGGTGTTAACCTAGGGTTTGTTCATGTAATTGGGTTTGTAAGTGTTAAATTGGATTGCTAGTCACTAACACACTTGTAAATGATGGAAGCTTGTTAAAGGGTTAAGTTTGACCAAGTTTGTGAGTGTAAGTGTTAAAATGGGTCAAATGAGTCATTGTTGACCGAATTGGGTGAAATGGGTATAAAATGCCATAAGTTTGTGTTAGTTGGTGTTAGTAGACTTACATCACTAGTTTTAGTGATTAAAGATGAGTCTTGGCCATTTATGGGCAGTTTTCGGTGTAAGTGAGTTATTTAATGCTTATGGGTCATTAAATGCTCAAGAATGAGTATGGTGGTTAATTCTACTTGTTGTGTATTGAATGTGTACTTATGTAATAGGTACCTTGCTTGAGGCATTCGGGAGTAATTAATCACCACCGACGTGATAAGGTGAGTGGAATAATTATATGTGTGCATATATGATGTATTTATTTGTGTGGTATGAGTCGTGAAGTGTCGACGTGTTAAGACACCACTTCTCACGTGGCGAGTGAAGTGTCGACGTGTTAAGACACCACTCGGGAGTGAAGCATCGACGTGTTAAGATGCCACTCCGAGAGATGTAACGAGTGAAGTGTCGATGTGTTAAGACACCACTTGGGGTGAAGTGTCGACGTGTTAAGGCACCACCCGGGGTGAAGTATCGACATGTTAAGATGCCACCCGTGGGGTTAGTGTACGATGTGTTAAGTGCACTAATGGTTGTTATGAACTCTGACAGTCTTTTAACTACCGTTCCCTCATTCGATTGGTTAACCATGGTTGTGCGTTATATTGTAGCATATTACATTGCTCGAGTTATATGCTAAGGTTATGCTAGCTTGTGTGGTTGGAAGTTTAGTTAGTATACTTGTGATGGTATGATTATTTATATTGCTAGCATGTATGCGGTAAATGCGTAAGTGATTGCAAGTAAGTAGGTTGTATATGTATTCGTATAATTGTTTCACTCACTAAGCATTAGCTTACCCCTCGCGTTGTTTATCTTTTTAGATGCAGGTGCGGATAGGGGAAAAGGAGTTGTTGGGCACTAGGTGTCCCTTGGTGATGCTTGTTGAAGCTTTTGAAGTTGGCCTAGTGTTTTGGGTAGTTTAGCCCCAAACCATGCTCGAAGTGTTGTTTGGATTAAAACTATCATTTTTGAATGGGTCAAACTTGTAATACATTTGTTAAGGGCCTTCGTGTCGTTTCTAAACATTTAACTTGTGGTATGGTTTATTGGGTTATATGTAACCGTTTAAATGGCGCGTAAATGTGTATTACTTAAAAAAAAATATCGTATGGAATACGGGTTGGGTTGTTTCAAGTGGTATCAGATCATGGTCTAAGGGATTTAGGCGACTTGAGATAGGTGCCTAGACTTAGACTTTATTGCGTGTGCGCTTTATGCATGACTTGTAGGACTTCGGGTCAGATCGGGTTTGGTTAGTGCATAGGTTTATGTGAACTAACCTTACGCTATTTGTTTTGTGTGGTAATTGCAATCATCAAGTGAGATGGGCGTTGTACTAGTGAGTTAATGCGATGTGCTTGTGTAGTAATGACTAGCTACCATTATTACGGGTGCAAATTGTGTCAAACAAGCGATGTACGAAGATTGTTGAGCAAGATGGGGCGGTACGATGTATACGTGTATATATGTGTCAAGTCTTTTGTTTCATTGTTTAATCTCTTCCGTTTTATAGAATGAAGATGATAAACGGACACGACACCGAAAATGGGGGCACGAGCGAGGACCCCGAATTCACGGCCAAGGTTGAGGCCATTTTGAAAAGTCATCATGCGTCTTTCTTAGAAGATGTTAGGAAGATGTTTCTAGATACGATTGATGAGCAATTAGTCAACGTAGTAAAGGAGCAAATTAAAGTTGTCCTTCAAGAGGACAATGTTGGAAGACGAGACTTTTTCTATAAGAACTTCAAAGACGCTCAGCCTCCCACTTTTATTGGCAAACGGGATCCACTTAAGAGTGCCCGATGGATCTCCGATATGGAAGGGGCTTTTCGTACTTGTGAGTGCCCTCTTGATAAAAAGACAAGGTATAGTTGTAGCATGTTGAGGGGTGACGCGAAGTTGTGGTGGGATGCGAAAATCCAAGTTTATGGTGAAAAACAATGTATGGATTTTACTTGGGACGAGTTTAAGGCGGAGTTTTTCCAAGTGTACCGAACTTCGGCCGATCTTACTAGACTTAAGGACGAGTTACATTCCTTGAGGCAAGGGTCGATGGATTTGAACACTCTCAAATCCGTTTTCTTGTCAAAAACCCAGTTTTGCCCGGAGTATGTCGGGAATGATAAAATGTTGAAGGAAGACTTCTATCGAATCTTGAATGACAATTACCAAGAGAAGATTAGTGTGAACATGGTGAAGAGTTTTGATGAGTTGTTTGATATGGCCAAAGGTTTTGAGTCGCTCATCTTGAGAAAGAGTGGCTTTACCTTAGGCAAAAAGAAGGTTGAACCCACTAGTCATTTGAACTTTTCTAACAAGAAACACAAGAGGGGCTCCGAGAGTGTTGGTAGCGTGAAAAAGTGGGCTTCCGGAGATTTTACTTATGCTTGCTACAATTGTGGGCAAAGGGGACACATGGCTCGTGAGTGCCCTAAACCATCATCCACAACCAAGCTCACTTGTTTTAATTGCGAAAAAGAAGGGCATAAGAGGCCGGAGTGTCCCGATTTGCGCAATGATAATGTTAAGCGACTAGAGAAAGCGGCGGGTACGGCTAGGGGTCGCAACTATTTGATGATGAATGACGAAGCCAAGCAATCTAATGAAGTTGTCTAAGGTACTTTCATGGTTAACTCTAATCCGGCACAGATACTTTTTGATAGTGGTGCTAATTTGTCGTTTGTGTCTCCAAGATTTGTGCCTAAGTTAAATAAATCGCTAGCTAAGTTAAGTCATCCGGTAGAAGTCGAAATAGCGGATGGTAACACGGTGCTAGGGGTTGATGTTTGTAATGATTGTAATGTTGTGTTTGGTACCGAAACGTTTAAGATCGATCTCATTCCGATGACATGGGTGATTTTGATATTGTTGTTGGTATGGATTGGCTCGATCGTTATAGAGCCGATATTGCATGCCATGATAAATTCATTCGTGTGAAGACCCCAAGTGGGGGAGAGTTAATTATTCATGGTGATAAGCGAAGAAGACTTGTGCCGATATTCACTTATGCACGAGCATGTCATTTCATTGTTAGTGGTGGCATGGATTTTCTTGCTCATGTAGTTGATACTCGTGATGAGCCACCACCATTCGTGAAATTCCGGTGGTTAACGAATTTGAAGACGTTTTTCCGGATGAGTTACCGGGTGTTCCGGCAGAAAGACAAGTTGAATTTCGCATTGAGTTGGTTCCGGGGGCTACCCCCATTACTAAAACTCCTTATCGTTTAGCACCGACGAAAATGCAAGAGTTGTTAAATCAAACCCAATAGTTGCTTGAAAAGGGTTTTATTCGACCGAGTTCCTCGCCATGGGGTGCTCCGGTTTTATTTGTGAAGAAGAAGGATGGTAGTATGCGGATGTGCATCGACTATCAGGAGTTGAACAAAGTGACGATCAAAAAATGTTATCCATTTCCTAGGATTGATGATTTGTTTGACCAACTCCAAGGTGCAACGTATTTTTCTAAGATTGACTTACGGTCCGGCTATCACCAAGTGCGGATCCGTGAGGAGGACATAGAGAAAACGTCTTTCCGAACTCGTTACGGGCATTTTGAGTTTGTAGTTATGCCTTTTAGTCTCACGAATGCACCGGCGGCATTCATGGATCTAATGAACCGAGTGTGCCAACCTATGTTGGACAAGTCGGTAATCGTGTTCATTGACGACATACTTGATTATTCTAAGAGTATGAAGGAACATGAACACCATTTGCGTGAAGTGTTGAAGACGTTGCGGAAGGAGAAGTTGTATGCTAAATTCTCCAAATGTGAATTTTGGCTAAGGGAAGTTCAATTCCTTGGCCACATTGTGAACAAAGATGGTATTCAAGTAGATCCGGGGAAGATAGAGACGGTAAAGAGTTGGGGACGACCGACTACACCTACGGAAATCCGAAGTTTTCTCAGATTGGCTGGTTATTATCATCGGTTTATCCAAGACTTTTCTAAGATTGCTTCTCCATTGACGAAGTTGACGAGGAAGAACACGAGATTTAATTGGGAGAACGAGCAAGAAATTTCTTTTCAATTGTTAAAAGAGAAGTTGTGTCAAGCTCCGGTGTTAGTGTTGCCGGAAGGGGTAGAAGACATGACGGTTTATTGTGATGCTTCTTTAAATGGGCTCGGGTGTGTTCTAATGCAAAGAGGTAAAGTCATCGCTTACGTCTCTTGACAATTAAAGGAACACGAAAAGAGATACCCGACTCACGATCTTGAATTAGCAGCGGTGGTACATGCATTGAAAATTTGGCGCCACTACTTTTATGGTGTCAAGTGTACGATTTATTCGAATCATAAGAGTTTGAAACACCTCTTTAACCAACGAGATTTGAATTATCGTCAATGTAGGTGGATGGATGTGGTAAAGGATTATGATTGTGAAATACTTTATCATCCGGGGAAGGCGAACGTGGTCGCGGATGCGCTAAGTTGAAAGAGTCAACATCCAGCAATACGAGTAAGATCGTTACGCATGATCATTACTAACGATTTCCTTGTAAAGCTTAGTGAGATTCAAATAGAAGCGTATGTTCACAACAAGCGTGAGGAACGAATCGTGGGGCAAACGGAGTTCATTACTTTAGGACCGCATGGTTTGTTGTCTTTTCAAAGAAGAGTGTGGGTGCCTAAGATGGGTGATTACCCGACAGGTGCTACTTGATGAAGCACATAAGTCAAAGTATTCCATTCATCCGGGCACGACGAAAATGTACCTTGATTTAAAGAAGGAGTATTGGTGGTCGGGCATGAAACGTGATGTTGTTAAGTATGTTGAACAATGCGTCACATGTTTGCAAGTTAAAGCCGAACACCAAAAGCCGTACGGTAAGTTACAACCGTTGGAAGTCTCGAAGTGGAAATGGGAGCACATTACCATGGACTTCATTACAAAGTTACCAAAGACGTCGAGAACCTAATATGATACGATTTGGGTGATAGTTGATCGATTGACGAAGAGTGCTTTGTTTCTTCCCATTTGGGAAATGATATCGTCGGAGACTTTGTCTAAGTTGTTTATCAAAGAGGTGATATCAAGGCATGGGGTTCCTATATCTATTGTTTCAGATCGAGATACTCGTTTCACGTCTCGGTTTTGGAATAAGTTTCATGAAGATATGGGTACTCAATTGAAAATGAGCACGGCGTATCATCCTCAAATGGACGGTCAAACCGAGCGTATGAATCAAACGTTGGAGGATATGTTAAGGGCGTGTATTATTGATATCAGTGGTAGTTGGGACGAGCACTTACCATTGGTGGTATTCTCGTACAATAATAGTTAACACACTAGTATTGGAATGCCACCTTATGAGATGCTTTGTTGGGGTGAAGTGGGACAACGAGAAATCGGGAGTACCGATTTGGTCCTAGAGACGAATAGTAAGATTGAGATGATTCGGGCTCGACTTAAGGCGGCGCAAGATAGACATAAATCTTATGCCGATAAAGGAAGGCGAACGATTGAGTTTCAAGAAGGTGACATGGTGATGCTTAAGGTTTCTCCATGGAAGGGTGTTATTCAGTTCCGAAAACGAGGAAAGTTAGCTCCTCGGTTTATTGGTCCTTTCAAGGTATTGGCACGTGTTGGTGAGGTTGCCTATAGACTAGAGTTGCCCGAAGAGCTTGCGGGGATTCATAGCACGTTTCATGTTTCCCATCTCCGTAGGTGTCTTGCGAATGACTGGACTTGGGTGCCGTTAGATGAGATTGCGTTGAACAACAAATTAGAGTATGTTGAAGAGCCAATTGAAATCCTTAATGAGAAGGTTAAAATGTTGCGGAACAAAGAAGTTAAAACTTTCAAAGTGCAATGGCGACATCGAAAGAGTTCCGAGTTTACGTGGGAATCCGAAGAGTTTGTTTTGGTTTATCTTTCGGCTTGTCATGTGGCTTGGGTCGCGAGGACGCGCTCTGATTCAAGTGGGGGAGAGTTGTAACATCCCGTTTTCTCCTTACATGTCTTAAGGTATATACTTAACCGTTAGTACGTCTATATTTCGTTGTTATGTGATTAATAAATTTAAATGGTAATTTGATGTGTATGCATTATGTATATATATAAATATACGTAACGCATGAGAACGTATATGTGTATGAGTATATACGCGGTTAGGAGTGTAGTAAGTCTTGTAGGACTATTTGGTGAAGGCTAGGGAACATAGGAAGCGGGAATGGAAGGTAGAAGTCGAATAAATCGGTGATGGAGTTTAAGTTGTCGAAATGACCAGGCGCAGGCCTTTGCCGCGCCGCGGAAGTCCATGTCGCGCCGCGACGTTGGACACAAAACAAAGTCAGGAGGCTCGATATTCAGATCAAAAATACTTGCAATGTCACGCCGCGGAAAAGGGAGTCGCGCCGCGATACTAGGCCCAAACCAATATCAGGAGGAGATCAAAACAGCTCGAGAATTACGTGAAACGCCGCGCCGCGGCAAAACAGGGTCGCGCCGCGACCATCTGTGCAGTCTGGTTCCGAATTTAGTTTTTAAAAGGTGTAGTTCGAGGGTAATTTGGTCTTTTCGCGTGTAGATCTGATTGGAGCATTTAATCTCCACCAATTATCCATATTATTCATTTCTTTTCCATTTTTCTTCTCCATTTACTCTCAAAACATAAAACCCATTTGATTTCAAAGTGAGATTTATGAGTGAAGAATTGTGAGTTGATCTTTGGAGCAAGAGTTAATGTTGTTCTCCTCGTTCTTAGCTACGAGTGGATAGTGTTGGTAAATCTTAACTTCGTATTTTGAGTTTAGTTAATTTATGGCTAGGGTTTGGCCATTTGAGTCTTGTAAGACCCATTTGGGGTTTTAATGGGTGGATTTGGGTTAATTTAGTGTAAGGAAACCCAAATGGTGTTAACCTAGGGTTTGTTCATGTAATTGGGGTTTGTAAGTGTTTAATTGGATTGCTAGTCACTAACACACTTGTAAATGATGGAAGCTTGTTAAAGGGTTAAGTTTGACCAAGTTTGTGAGTGTAAATGTTAAAATGGGTCAAATGAGTCATGGTTGACCTAATTGGGTGAAATGGGTATAAAACGCCATAAGTTTGTGTTAGTTGGTGTTAGTAGGCTTACATCACTAGTTTTAGTGATTAAAGATGAGTCTTGGTTATTTATGGGCGGTTTTGGGTGTAAGTGAGTTATTTAATGCTTATGGGTCATTAAATGCTCAAGAATGAGTATTGTGGTTAATTCCACTTGTTGTGTACTGAATGTGTACTTATGTAATAGGTACCTTGCTTGAGGCATTCGGGAGTAATTAATCACCACTGACGCGATAAGGTGAGTGGAATAATATGATGTATTTATGTGTGTGGTATGAGTCGTGAAGTGTCGACGTGTTAAGACACCACTTCTCACGTGGCGAGTGAAGTGTCGACGTGTTAAGACACCACTCGGGAGTGAAGCATCGACGTGTTAAGATGCCACTCCGAGAGATGTAACGAGTGAAATGTCGATGTGTTAAGACACCACTTGGGGTGAAGTGTCGACGTGTTAAGGCACCACCCGGGGTGAAGTATCGACATGTTAAGATGCCACCCGTGGGGTTAGTGTACGACGTGTTAAGTGCACTAATGGTTGTTATGAACTCTGACGGTCTTTTAACTACCGTTCCCTCATTCGATTGGTTAACCATGGTTGTGCGTTATATTGTAGCATATTACATTGCTCGAGTTATATGCTAACGTTATGCTAGCTTGTGTGGTTGGAAGTTTAGTTATTATACTTGTGATGGTATGATTATTTATATTGCTAGCATGTATGCGGTAAATGCGTAAGTGATTGCAAGTAAGTAGGTTGTATATGTATTCGTATAATTGTTGCACTCACTAAACATTAGCTTACCCCTCTCGTTGTTTATCTTTTTAGATGCAGGTGCGGATAGGGGAAAAGGAGTTGTTGGGCACTAGGTGTCCCTTGGTGATGTTTGTTGAAGCTTTTGAAGTTGGCCTAGTGTTTTGGGTAGTTTAGCCCCAAACCATGCTCGAAGTGTTGTTTGGATTCAAACTATCATTTTTGAATGGGTCAAACTTGTAATACATTTGTTAAGGGCCTTCGTGCCGTTTGTAAATATTTAACTTGTGGTATGGTTTATTGGGTTATATGTAACCGTTTAAATGGCACGTAAATGTGTATTACTTAAAAAAAAATATTATCGTATGGAATACGGTCAGTGTTGTAAAAGTCGGCCGACTTGGCCGACGCGTCGGCCGATGCGTCGTTTTTTTGGGTTCTCCGTCTCGTTTTTTCTGAAAACGACTCAAAAGGCGGTCAAAGCTAAAAGCTCGGTCAAAGTTTGTCAAAGATGGTCAAAGATGGTCAAAAACGGTCAAAATCAGTCAAATTTTCGTCAAGATGTGATATGTTTCTAAAATTAGTGGTTGTTTTCATTTTTTCGGCCGCCCTTTTCTCTGTGTCCTTACTGATTATGTACTCAGTAACATTAATTGAGTTTGAAGTTTGATTGTATTTAAATTCAAGTTCTTATTTAAGAAATATATGGTACAGAATCAACTATTTTATACATATATAAATATATATTCAAGAAATTATTAATAAAGTCAACGTTGGTCAACGACCGATGAGTCACCGACGCGTCACCGACTCGGCCGACGCGTCCTTTTTAGGTCTCGACCGATGCGTCCCCGACTCGCGACTTTTACAACCTTGAATACGGTTTGGGTTTTTTCAATCACCTTTTCTGATTTATTATCGATAGTTAAGACGTTAAAAGATAAGGGGGGGGGGGGAGGTCCCAGGCACAAACAATGCCCATTAAAAGCTAATGGACACGAATAATGGCCATTAAAAGGCAAAAGTGGGTGTCACTACTACAAAAATCGACATTAGGACGTGTTAAAAAGGCCTTTTAGACGTGTTTTCCAACACTTCTATATGTGGTAGCACTAATTGGTCGATGTCAATTAGAGCGGTTCAAGGAACTGGTCTTAAAACTCTAATTTAGACGTGTTCCGTTGAGACGACCCGACCCAATCCATCTGGATGAAGTCGTCAATATCTGGTCCCATTGCGATGATCGACTCCAAGTAAGGTCTTTAATATGGGAAAATGCGCAGCGGAAGACTTAATTCGTACCTGAGAATAACATGCTTTAAAAAGTCAACATAAAGTTGGTGAGATATATAGGTTTGATGCTAGCAGCGTTATAACTATGGACCACAAGATTTCATATGTAAACATTTAAATAAAAATATTCTAAGTGGTTGAGCACTTGGTAACCATACTTAACATTTAATCACGTCGCATATTCCCTTTATTATGAAATCTTACTACACTGTACCAAGTATAGTCACGAAACGAAGTACTGTGCAACCGTTGAATACTGGTCGTCCAGTCCGGTTGGGGTTGTCAGGCCCGATAGATCTATCAACAGGATTCGTGTTTACAATACCGCTGTAAATAATAGTTACCAAGCTACAGGGAAGTATGCCAGTGGTACAACTCAACGTAGAATTTAGTTTTGATCACTTGTGTCCATAACGTAAATCATTTATAAAAACAGCGCATGTATTCTCAGCCCAAAAATATTTAGAGATTAAAAGGGATCTATATACTCACCAAATGTATTTTGTAGTAAAAATACATATAACATCATTGAACACGTATAAGGTTGGCCTCGGATTCACGAACCTATATTCATTTATATATATTAATACATGTAATGGAAATTAAATAGTTTCAACTATTAATTATATAGCTTTTAAATAATTAGTGTTGTAGTGATTTGATTAAATTCTAATTAAAATTTATCTACATTATATATTTATATATATTATATTTTCAGTCATATCTTATATATTTATTTTATAACACTATTAATATTTAAACCCGTAGTTAAATTTAAATTACATATAATAATTATATTTTAAATAGAGAATAGTTGTTGTAATAATAATGGTAATAATAGTTTATAATATTCATAAATTAATAATAATATCAACTTTAAATAAAAAAAATGATAATATTAATAATAAAAATAATAACAATCCTAATAATAATAATAATGATAGTTTTGATAAAAATAAAATGATAGTTTTTTAATAGTATTGACATTAAAGTATACCTTTGTGGTATTAAAAAGAATAAACCTGCCCAAGACGGGACTCGAACCCACGACTTCCTGTTCACTCCCATACACTCTGAACCATTCGACCAAGGTCAATTTTCTTATAGAACTAGGATTCTAATTTTATTAAACCGTTAACAATCGCAGAGTAGTGGTCCATACAAAACTCGACCCAATAGGCCCATGTTTCCACAACAAGATTTTCGGCCCAATCCTTTTCTCAGTCCAAAACACGTTTTAGTTTCATTTACAAAGGGTTTCTGTTAAACTCCAATTTATTAACCTATCTTTCTAGGATTCGATTCTTTAGAGACCCTACCATAAACTCATACTCCACTAACATATCTAGTTGTCTATTAGCTGTCTTCATTAGTTTAAGTTGATAAGTGACCAAGATACAAATCATCATCTTTCTTGTTTCATTACGTTCCTTTCTCGTAAAAAAAAATAATAATAATATAGAGGCTGCAGCTGCCGTTCGAACTATAGCTACAGACCAGCCAATGGTTTACGTTTGTATACCAGATGCGATAACTGTAAGAGGTTGAAGACCGTAACAGTTTGATTGTGGGGTCGTGGTTATCGAAAACAGGTGCAGATTAGATGGTATGTTCGTAGGTTTTTTTTTAATGGTGGTTATAGTGATGATGGGTTTACGGAAGAGAATAGGAGAGAGAGGTATATAGAGAGGGAAGTGGTCGTAATTGATGGCGAATTGAAGTGGTTGTGGTGGCCGCCGGTTATGGTGGTGTGGAGACTAGTTGTTATAAAGAAGAAGGAAAGGAGAAAGATGATGATTAGGGTGGTGACCCGTTGTCATGGATTTCGAAGATTGCAGCAATATCGAAAATAGGAGATGTTGGTGACTGTTTTTGAGCAAAAGAGAATCAGGAACAGAAGGAAACCGATAGCATAAAATGGTGAACCGTTTACGATTGGCTTGGTTGGTGGTGGATCACGATGATCATGGTAGAGTGGTTATAGTGATCGAAGGCTAGTTGTAGGTTGAAGGTAATCGATGGTGGTTTGTTTGAGGTGATCATAGGTTTGGTCATTCGTAAAAAAAAAAATGAAAAACGTACATAGTTGTAGATGTAGGATTAATACGAAATTGAATGATTGATGATAGATGTCGAATATAAATAGAGATTTGTTCGAGACCAGACAGAAATTCACAAGTGAAACAGTAGAAGAAGAAAAAGAGTATGAAGATAAAAAAAAATGATCTGTGTATATACTCCTATATATCTGTCCTCTTTCTTTATATCATTTATTTGATATAAGATTTATATTACATATCTTAAAAAAATATACTGGTTAATATTACTACTAATGATCAACATTTTATCATAATAACATTAATAAGAATGATAAGAATAATAATTATTAAGTATAACGTTAATAAAAAAAATATAAGTTGTATTAATATAACAATAATTTTATTAATATTAATATTAATATTGATAATAATAAGTAATAATAAGAATAGTAATAATTATTAATAAAAATAATGATGTAAGTAAAAGTTACAATAAGTCACAATATTAGGGTTTTTAATGAAATTGTCAATAATAAGATTACAAATGATATTTATAATAATACTAGTTTTTAATAATAACATTAGTAATAATAATATTTGTATATTAAATATTTAAAGAAGCACAATAATATTAATCCTACAAATATTAATATCTGATATCAGTAATAATAATAATACTAACATTAATCACAATATTATAATTTCTAATTTCAAATCATTGTATGTATATACATATATATATATATATATATATATATATATATATATACATATTCATTTACAACAATTGTTCGTCAATCGTTGGTATTGGTCGAAGTGTAACTAATTATCCGAATATAGATTTCAAATTTTCTAGACTCAAAATTACAGATTTTGCTTATCGTGTCAGAAACATATAAAGTTTAAGGTTTAAATTTGGTCGGAAATTTCCGGGTCGTTACAGTACCCACCCGTTAAAGAAATTTCGTCCCCGAAATTTGATAGAGGTTGTCATGGATAATAATAAGAATATTTTTCATGACGAATATGGGGTAATAATGGAGTTTTATCATTATTGAAAAATATAGATAAAACGATTCGATCATGTGAAGCGCACGAGTGAAGCTATCACAAAAGAGTGAAATGAGTAAATATTGAATTGTTTTTAACCGATGTCGTGAGGAGAATTGATTTCCGGAATTTAAGGGATTCTAAGAAAATTTTACGTAATAAGATTTGGCTCTTTAGGGTTCAGAATCTTCTTTGATTTAATGTGGCAATCTGTTTTGATTTCTCTGTCGGATATTTCACTATAAATCCACTTCTTCGTTTCCTTATTTTTCACAATTCACATCTTCTATTCTTTCTCCTTAATTCCTACTTTAAGACATTCGTCAATATGCTCCATCCCATTCTAATCCTTGGTATACTCTAAATTTTCACATCTATTATTCTTCTATTTCATCTACCACCAGAAGAATCTATTTACTCCTACTATACTCTTGTGTTCATGGTGTTTCTAGTTCTCCCATGTCTTTACGTTGCAATACGTATTGATATACACGGTTTGTAGTTTCAAGGTTGTTATCGGATTTTATATCTTCCCGTCCTCGAGTCAAGCGAGCAGTGGTCCGAAATTCGTAGATATGAAATTTCAGAATGAACATAGCTGATGCTCTTAGAAAGAAATGGAAATGGCATGATTTTGATTTGTCAAATTACCAGAATATCCAGAAAGATAGAACTATCAAGATGATATGTTCTTGATATGTTTGGAGATTGGATAGAATGTAAGAGCCGTGTAACATGGCACATGATGATGGTACTGTGAATCATCACATTCCATTAGAAACTTAACATAACTTACTGTAATATAATGAAGTTGATCAAGTTTCATTATATTATACTAATTCCTGCGTCAGTTCCTAACACTACTTCAAAACATTCATATTTTAAATTCGAAGGTTTCAGAATTTAGAAACTAACACAGTTTCTTTTATGATGTGATACATATAGCGTGAGAAGATAGATGATTTCCGATAAGAATAGTTATAAAAATATCTTCAGAAACATTGAGGATATTTATAAAGAAAGATATGATAATATCTTGGAACTTCTAATGCCGAAGGATGATGATGAAGAATAGTGTCAGCAAAGGTTTTAGAGTAAGGAGTAGGGTATGTACTACGGATTTCAGCAGGCACTAAATCTTTTATATTCTTTGAAGTTAAACTTATTCTTTGTGATTTGTCCAAGACTTTCTTCATAGTTTTGCATAATCCGCTTTTCGGTACTAAATTTTCTATCAACTTTTGGCCATCAAGACCATCTACCACATGCTGCTTCGTCAGCATTTTCAAAGTTAACGGATCAAAGTCATTGGTTATCAAACCGAGGTGGTTTTAGAAGATTTGTGTTTTTAGATGATTAAACGTTGATGGTAATATAATGGAATAAAAAGGTTCTCCGGTAACGACGGCGAAAGGACGGCGTATATATATATCGAAACTAACCTTTCTGAGAAGTCGAGGTTAACTTGCTGGAGTCGTGACAAAATTGGCTAATTTGAAAAGGGATTGCAAAGTTATTTTGGGTAATAATAACACTAAAGAAATTAACACTGCTGCGTGTTAAACGTTGACTCAGTCTCCGAGAGTCTTTCAGGAGCATAAGTCTTTTCTTCCGTATATGAAACACGGTTGGTTCATCCTCTCGATTGAGGGGTTTTCAAGAATCATGAAAGATTTGAACACGCATTGTAATTGTCGAGATACAAATGAGGTTTAAGATGAAATCAAGTGGCAAGCTTGAAGAATTATTTAGTTTCATATGTTATAATCAATATTTTAATTTAATTCATTTTAATTGTCCAATGTTAGCAGTCCAATAGTCCGATGGTTCAATGATTCATATATAATTTAATATATAATATTCGAATTAAATAATACGTATCGTGACCCGTATACCGGTCTCGGTGTCGATCACAACTCAAAGTATATATATATTTTGGAATCAACTCTGACCCTGTATAGCCAACTCCCACCTTCACATATAGAGTGTCTACGGTTGTTCCGAAATATATATATAGATGGGTCGATATGATAAGTCGAAACCTTGCATACGTGTCCCGTTATTTAAAGTGCGTAAAAGTAAATAACAGAAATTAAATGACGATAAATAAAATTGCGAGAATGTATATTGCGATAAATTAAATGTTAATCAGTTAGCTGGGAACAGTTAGCCGGAACAGTTAGCGTGAAATCCTATCACAATTCCAATTAATTAATTCGTTTGTTTCTAACACTTTTTATTTTTGTCCAATGTTTTCTTCGTTATGCCACTTGTTGGATTCTGATAGGTCAAAATCCAAATATGAAATTTGAATAGAAATGGTTATTCTATGGTGAACGGATACGTATATCGGTAGTTGTAAGTAGGATAGTAAATGATCGTTGAATCAGATTCGAAGAATGTACAGTGTAACTTATTAATGTGAATTCTAAATATTCCTCGGGTACTACCCACCCGTTAAAATATTTTCATCATTAACAGTTTGTACAAAAGAATTTTTAATTACAATCTTTATGAAAATA
Organism: Rutidosis leptorrhynchoides; assembly: GCF_046630445.1. NCBI lineage: Eukaryota > Viridiplantae > Streptophyta > Magnoliopsida > Asterales > Asteraceae > Rutidosis > Rutidosis leptorrhynchoides. Next base: position 276,503,694 of record NC_092335.1, read on the forward strand.
TACTTGCATATATATTTTCATCGGATGTAATCATGGATTTAATGAGTCAAAAACTCATCTGATTTACCGTTAGTACTAGATTACATAATCTCTAAAACTTTAGAAATTACATATTCACCATGTCGAACGAGGAAAAATGAGGTAGAATGATACGTAAAGCGAAGATAGCCGATGTAGATCGATGTGTAGAACGAAGTTCATACTCGAAGTACAGATGGTGATATTGAGGCGTGTAATGTTGATATTCGAGGTACAGATTGTGATATTGAGAGTTACGGCGCGGTTATGGTTTAGAGATGATAAGGGTACTGTCGACGTCGATGATGGTGGTACTGATTATGCTGCTGGTGCTGCTACTGGTGTTCGTAACCTTCGCACCAGGTTCTCCAAAGTCGTCACACGAGCGCGTAGTTCGTTAACTTCTTCTAGTACTACGGAATGATTGACGGTTGAAGCGAGTGAATGAATAAGATTCGAACTATGGGATAGTATGTAATCGTGATGGGATACTCGGAAAAAGGGGAGAGAAAATGGTTTCTCGAACAGGTTCGCCAGTAAGCGCTTCAGGTTGAAAAGGGTAATTTAGTGGATGGAAGTGATCTTCGACATGAAATGATTTTCGGATATCGGATGATATTATAACTATATAGAATATCTATATGTATTTCGTAGACTACAGAGGAATTTACGGCATATATCAGGCAAGTCTACAGATATGCTAAGATATGAATCTTGTCTATACACTATCGATGCACTAAATGCAGTAAGACGTATCTAGACTTATGAATGATAAGCAGGAAATTCCCTAGGGATGATAAGCAGATGATTTCCGACTAGAATGATAAGCAAAACTTTTTGACAGGCAGACACGGTCGAAGTCCAGACTCACTACTGTATCCTAACAACTACTAGTCAGACACACTAATGCAAGGCCTGGTTCACTAAGACCAACGCTCTGATACCACATGAGACGACCCGACCCAATCCATCTGGATGAAGTCGTCAATATCTGGTCCCATTGCGATGATCGACTCCAAGTAAGGTCTTTAATATGGGCAAATGCACAGCGGAAGACTTAATTCGTACCTGAGAATAACATGCTTTAAAAAGTCAACATAAAGTTGGTGAGTTATATAGGTTTGATGCTAGCAGCGTTATAACTATGGACCACAAGATTTCATATGTAAACATTTAAATAAAAATATTCTAAGTGGTTGAGCACTTGGTAACCATACTTAACATTTAATCACGTCGCATATTCCCTTTATTATGAAATCTTACTACACTGTACCAAGTATAGTCACGAAACGAAGTACTGTGCAACCGTTGAATACTGGTCGTCCAGTCCGGTTGGGGTTGTCAGGCCCGATAGATCTATCAACAGGATTCGCGTTTACAATACCGCTGTAAATAATAGTTACCAAGCTACAGGGAAGTATGCCAGTGGTACAACTCAACGTAGAATTTATTTTTGATCACTTGTGTCCATAACGTAAATCATTTATAAAAACAGCGCATGTATTCTCCGCCCAAAAATATTTAGAGATTAAAAGGGATCTATATACTCACCAAATGTATTTTGTAGTAAAAATACATATAACATCATTGAACACGTATAAGGTTGGCCTCGGATTCACGAACCTATATTCATTTATATATATTAATACATGTAATGGAAATTAAATAGTTTCAACTATTAATTATATAGCTTTTAAATAGTTAGTGTTGTAGTGATTTGATTAAATTCTAATTAAAATTTATCTACATTATATATTTATATATATTATATTTTCAGTCATATCTTATATATTTATTTTATAACACTATTAATATTTAAACCCGTAGTTAAATTTAAATTACATATAATAATTATATTTTAAATAGAGAATAGTTGTTGTAATAATAATGGTAATAATAGTTTATAATATTCATAAATTAATAATAATATAAACTTTAAATAAAAAAAATGATAATATTAATAATAAAAATAATAACAATCCTAATAATAATAATAATGATAGTTTTGATAAAAATAAAATGATAGTTTTTTAATAGTATTGACATTAAAGTATACCTTTGTGGTATTAAAAAGAATAAACCTGCCCAAGACAGGACTCGAACCCACGACCTCCTGTTCACTCCCATACACTCTGAACCATTCGACCAAGGTCAATTTTCTTATAGAACTAGGATTCTAATTTTATTAAACCGTTAACAATCGCAGAGTAGTGGTCCATACAAAACTCGACCCAATAGGCCCATGTTTCCACAACAAGATTTTCGGCCCAATCCTTTTCTCAGTCCAAAACACGTTTTAGTTTCATTTACAAAGGGTTTCTGTTAAACTCCAATTTATTAACCTATCTTTCTAGGATTCGATTCTTTAGAGACCCTACCATAAACTCATACTCCACTAACATATCTAGTTGTCTATTAGCTGTCTTCATTAGTTTAAGTTGATAAGTGACCAAGATACAAATCATCATCTTTCTTGTTTCATTACGTTCCTTTCTCGTAAAAAAAAAAAATAATAATATAGAGGCTGCAGCTGCCGTTCGAACTATAGCTACAGACCAGCCAATGGTTCACGTTTGTATACCAGATGCGATAACTGTAAGAGGTTGAAGACCGTAACAGTTTGATTGTGGGGTCGTGGTTATCGAAAACAGGTGCAGATTAGATGGTATGTTCGTAGGTTTTTTTTTAATGGTGGTTATAGTGATGATGGGTTTACGGAAGAGAATAGGAGAGAGAGGTATATAGAGAGGGAAGTGGTCGTAATTGATGGCGAATTGAAGTGGTTGTGGTGGCCGCCGGTTATGGTGGTGTGGAGACTAGTTGTTATAAAGAAGAAGGAAAGGAGAAGGATGATGATTAGGGTGGTGACCCGTTGTCATGGATTTCGAAGATTGCAGCAATATCGAAAATAGGAGATGTTGGTGACTGTTTTTGAGCAAAAGAGAATCAGGAACAGAAGGAAACCGATAGCATAAAATGGTGAACCGTTTACGATTGGCTTGGTTGGTGGTGGATCACGATGATCATGGTAGAGTGGTTATAGTGATCGAAGGCTAGTTGTAGGTTGAAGGTAATCGATGGTGGTTTGTTTGAGGTGATCATAGGTTTGGTCATTCGTAAAAAAAAAAAATGAAAAACGTACATAGTTGTAGATGTAGGATTAATACGAAATTGAATGATTGATGATAGATGTCGAATATAAATAGAGATTTGTTCGAGACCAGACAGAAATTCACAAGTGAAACAGTAGAAGAAGAAAAAGAGTATGAAGATAAAAAAAAAATGATCTGTGTATATACTCCTATATATATGTCCTCTTTCTTTATATCATTTATTTGATATAAGATTTATATTACATATCTTAAAAAAATATACTGGTTAATATTACTACTAATGATCAACATTTTATCATAATAACATTAATAAGAATGATAAGAATAATAATTATTAAGTATAACGTTAATAAAAAAAATATAAGTTGTATTAATATAACAATAATTTTATTAATATTAATATTAATATTGATAATAATAAGTAATAATAAGAATAGTAATAATTATTAATAAAAATAATGATGTAAGTAAAAGTTACAATAAGTCACAATATTAGGGTTTTTAATGAAATTGTCAATAATAAGATTACAAATGATATTTATAATAATACTAGTTTTTAATAATAACATTAGTAATAATAATATTTGTATATTAAATATTTAAAGAAGCACAATAATATTAATCCTACAAATATTAATATCTGATATCAGTAATAATAATAATACTAACATTAATCACAATATTATAATTTCTAATTTCAAATCATTGTATGTATTTACATACATATATATATATATATATATATATATATATATATATATATATATATATATATATATATATATATATATATATATATATATATATATATACATATTCATTTACAACAATTGTTCGTGAATCGTTGGTATTGGTCGAAGTGTAACTAATTATCCGAATATAGATTTCAAATTTTCTAGACTCAAAATTACAGATTTTGCTTATCGTGTCGGAAACATATAAAGTTTAAGGTTTAAATTTGGTCGGAAATTTCCGGGTCGTTACATCCGTTAGTTTCAATTAGACGTGTTCTGTTAGTTGTAATTAAACGTGTTCCGTTAGTTCAGTTAGACGTGTTCCGTTAGTTCAATTAGACGTGTTCCATTGGTTAACCCTGGTTAAAATTTATAATATTTCAACTAATATACCCGCCAAATTTTTTGCCACATAACACCTGCCAAAATATTTGCCACCAGAAATGATTCAACTACAACTTGACGTGTCAAAATTAAAAATTAATAAAACAAATCAAATTTACTAGAAAACCAAAGTATATATATAAATATAAATATCTTTAAAGTATTTACAAAAAAATTACATTTACGTAACTCTAAACTTAAAAAGCTAATATAATAATATAAGCTAGCTACTATGTACATCCTCCGATCTTACTATCTGTATGTCCTCATGCTGCCTTCCTGCCTCTTGCCTTCATGCCTTCACTTCTACTATCTAGGTAAGAATTCACACTAATTTAGAGGGTATCATCAAACATTTGATGTAAATGTTATATCTATATCTAATAATGTCAAATGCAGTAAAATACATATGGTTGTGAACTTATAAGAAATTGATAAAGTGAACTTATTTATAAAACCTACAAATAGCTGAAGTTAGCATAGTCTGAACACCATTTCGTTAATTATAAATGTGAATTTTGGTAAATAATTCATAATAATTAGTAACTAAATAAACTCATGCCAGTGATATAACATGTTGGTTGAATAGTATGTCCAGCAGATGCAAGACAATAAAAATCTGCAATGAAATCAAGTACCTGAAGGCAACATAACAATAAACAAATAATCATTGAAAACCAAAAAAGATAATTTATATCAAAAAATCTGAGAGTTTTGGCGTTAAGGGGGAGTTTTGTTCTAAAGTCGAGCTTAGTTCTAGGGTGAGCTAACCTTTTTGCTTCGACAAAAGGGGGAGAAAGATGAATACAAGTGATTGTTAACACTTGCGTATTTATAGCAAAATGTCCCTCATCACTTGTATGTTTGTCATCATCAAAAGGGGGAGAATGTTGGTTGAATGTGGTTAATGCACTAAACGATAAACTTAAGTATGATTAATCAAAGTGTGATTAACCAAAGAATATGTTTTGATGATGACACATACATATGCATAAGTGATGACTTACATCTTAACATAAAACACGCAAGGTCACTAATCCATACTTTATCTTGCAAATGACCAAGTCAAACATAGGTTAAAGAATAAAACTAAAAGTTCAGGTAAACACACGGTCGAGGTACGGTCGACCGCATAGTCAACCGTGAAACCCCAAACTGAACTGCAACGCAGTTTTGTGAAAACAAGTTGCACGGTCGCCACCACGGTCAACCGCAGTGCGACCGCTGTTTCTTCTGTCTCCGTTTTTGACCAAATAAAGTTTGACTAGTTCTCGACATCTATAATTCATGAAACCTTTCTCAACATGCTTAGAATAGTTGCCCTCTCCATACTCAATTGAGTTTTGGTCATAAAAACACTAATTGTGATTAATTATGCCTAATGACATCTTAATGACAAATTAACCAAGATTGGGCATAACACATAAGTGTTAATTAACAACTTGTGATCTTAATTCTTATCTAGATATTCTTAGTATGATCATCAAGTACCAACACACTTAAGCCAATGTCACTAGAACAATGATTGCTATTAGAAATGACTTGGTGATTAATTAAGGCTAAATGAGGAACAATGCTCTCATGGTTAACTAGTAATGACTTGTAATCCTAAAACATACTTAGATACATTTAGGATGGTCACCAAGTCTCAACTAGAGATTGCTCTTCCCTTGTGCATGTGTTGGACATTAATGTGTGCTTACACATTAATCATGTAATGTGTTATATTGCACATTATAATTATTAAGTGCTTGAATTATAAGTTGTGCAAGTATCTATATGAATGATCTTAGAATAACTATCTCTTACTATGTGAGTATTACTTGCTACTTGCTAATATGCTTAATACTCATAAACTTGTCAACTTGATTAATATGTTTGCTATGTGCTCATTAGTTAGGATTCATGTAACTAACCTACTCCAATAGATTAAGTGTAAAATGGTTCACAATGAAAGTATAGCCAATTGTGTATTTGGTCTAGTCTAAGTAACTAAGTGTGAATGCTTATTCAAGAATGACTTAACCTTAATGTCTCTACATACTTCATGATTATCTTATAGAGATATTATTCAATTAATCCCTAACTAAATTCAAATGGAACATGACTTGTGATTAATTGAAACTAGGAAGTTAATGACATAGTGACTAGTCTTTAGAATTGAACCAAGATCATTAAAGTGACTAACTAAGTCTTGACCAATCTGAAATTTCCCAAAATATCAATCAAGACACTTCTCCAAGAATGTTGGGTTTGCCACTTTTGGAATGATTAGTCACTTTCATGCAATAACACCAAATCTCACACACTTAATGCATATAGTACTTGTATATGATGTTTGGTTTCTTTTGCAGGTGCTAGAAGGAGTAAAGGTATAGTGACCCGAACTTTTCCATGTTTATATATATTAAATGAAATTGATATTTACATGATTAAGTATTTCCAACATGTTAAGCAATCAAACTTGTTAAGACTTAATTAATTGAAATAGGTTTCATATAGACAATTGACCACCCAAGTTGACCGGTGATTCACGAACGTTAAAACTTGTAAAAACTATATGATGACACATATATGGTTATACATATAGTTAACATGATATTATGATAAGTAAGTATCTCATTAGGTATTTTAACAAAGAGTTATATACATAAAAATGAGACTATTGAATTAAGAAACTTAAAAACGATATATATAACGATTATCGTTATAACAACGTTTTACTAATTACATATGAATCATTTTAAGATATTGTTACACTATATATAAACATGATAAATGATAAGTAAACACATCATTAAGTATATTAACAATGAACTACATATGTAAAAACAAGACTACTAACTTAAGGATTTCGAAACGAGACATATATGTAACGATTATCGTTGTAATGACATTTAAATGTATATATCATATTAAGATATATTAATATATCATAATGTCATGATAATATAATAATTTAACATCTCATTAGATATAATAAACATTGGGTTAACAACATTTAACAAGATCGTTAACTTAAAAGTTTAAATCAACATTTACATGTAATGACTAACGATGACTTAATGACTCAGTTAAAATGTATATACATGTAGTGTTTTAATAAGTATTCATACACTTTTGAAAGAATTCAATACACTTATCAAAGTACTTCTACTTAACAAAAATGCTTACAATTACATCCTCATTCATTTTCATCAACAATTCTACTCGTATGCACCCGTATTCATACTTGTACAATACCCAGCTTCTAAATGTATTTACTATTGGTATATACAATCCAATGATCAGCTCTTAGCAGCCTATGTGAGTCACCTAACCATGTATTAACCATCATTTGTCAACTAGCATGAATGATTACACAAAATTACAAACTAATGGAGCCTATATGTTGACTCCATTTTCACGTGAAGTATGGTGCCCACAAACACATTCATTTTGCAACTTACATGCATCAAACTACTCTCTCTCAAGTGTTCTTCCTTTGTTTTAAGTGTTCTTCATCATCTTCAATAAAATCTAGCTTAATCTAGTTCATAAATCCATACATAAACCAACTTATAAAATAACTACTCAAGAACACACCAACAACACTTCCAAGTTTGCTAGCTTACTTTCAATCTTGCAAATCCACTTTGAGTGATCATCCAACTTCAAGAAATCTTTCTTATTTACAGTAAGATATCTTTCTAATACAAGGTAATACTCATATTCAAACTTTGATTCAATTTCTATAACTTTAACAATCTTATTTCGAGTGGAAATCTTACTTGAACTTGTTTTCGTGTCATGATTTTGCTTCAAGAACTTTCAAGCCATCCAAGGATCCTTTGAAGCTAGATCTATTTTTCTCATTTCCATTAGGTTTATCCACAAAACTTGAGGTAGTAATGATATTCATAACATCATTCGATTCATATATATAAAACTACCTTATTCGAAGGTTTAAACTTGTAATCACTAGAACATAGTTTAGTTAATTCTTAACTTATTCGCAAACAAAAGTTAATCCTTCTAACTTGACTTTTAAAATCAACTAAACACATGTTCTATATCTATATGATATGGAAACTTAATGATTTAAAACCTGAAAACACGAAAAATACCGTAAAACCGGATATACGCCGTCGTAGTAACACCGCGGGCTGTTTTGTGTTAATTAAAAACTATGATAAACTTTTATTTAAGAGTTGTTCTTATGGGAAAATGATTTTTATTATGAACATGAAACTATATCCAAAAATAATGGTTAAACTCAAAGTGGAGGTATGTTTTCCAAAATCGTCATCTAGACGTCGTTCTTTCGACTGAAATGACTACCTTTACAAAAACGACTTGTAACCTGTATTTCCGACTATAAACTTATACTTTTTATGTTTAGATTCATAAACTTAAGATCAATATAAAACCATAGCAACTTGAATAACTCAAAACGGATTTAAAACGAAGAAGTTATGGGTAAAACAAGATTGGATAATTTTTCTTATTGTAGCTACGTGAAAATTGGTAACAAATCTATATTAATCATATCCTAGCTAACTCATATTGTATTATACATGTATTCTAATATATTATGTAATCTTGGGATACCATAGACACGAATACAATGTTTTGACATATCATATCGACCCATCTATATATATATTTCGGAAAAACCATAGACAATCTATATGCATTAATGTTGGAGTTAGCTATACAAGGTTGAGGTTGATTCCAAAATATTATATATACTTTGAGTTGTGATCTAGCCTGAGGCTTATATACACGAGGTCATGGATTGATTCGAGATATTATATGTTGCTTTATTTTCTGTACATCTAATTGTGGACAACTAGTTTTAGGTTACTAACGAGGACAGCTAACTTAATAAACTTAAAACAGCAAAACGTATTAAAAATGTTGTAAATATATTTTGAACATACTTTGATATATATGTACATATTTGTTATAGGTTTGTGAATCGACCAGTGGCCAAGTCTTACTTCCCGACGAAGTAAAAATCTGTGAAAAGTGAGTTATAGTCCCACTTTTAAAATCTAATATTTTGGGATGAGAATACATGCAGTTTTATAAATGTTTTACAAAATAGACACAAGTAAATGAAACTACATTCTATGGCTGGATTATTAAATCGAATATACCCCTTTTTAGTCTGGTAATCTAAGAATTAGGGAACAGACACCCTAATTGACGCGAATCCTAAAGATAGATCTATTGGGCCCAACGAGCCCCATCCAAAGTACCGGATGCTTTAGTACTTCGAATTCATCATGTCAGAAGGGAGTCCCAGAATGATAGGGGATATTCTATATGCATCTTGTTAAGGTCGGTTACCAGGTGTTCACCATATGAATGATTTTTATCTCCATGTATGGGATGTTTATTGAAATATGAAATCTTGTTGTCTATTATTACGATTTGATAAATATATAGGTTAAACCTATAAATCACCAACATTTTTGTTGACGTTTAAAGCATGTTTATTCTCAGGTGATTATTAAGATCTTCCGTTATTGCATGCTATTATGTGGACAAGATTTGGTGTCAGCATGCTTGTATAATATTGTTTAAAACTGTATTCGAGATTTATTTTGTTGTAACATATTAATATTTGTAAACCAATATGTATTGGTAGTGTGTAAGTGTGATATTTGCTAGATTATCATTTTTGGATAATCTAAGTTGTGTCTTTTTAACCTTTTTGATAAAATGAAGGTTATGGTTTGTTTTAAAAATGAATGCAGTCATTGAAAAACGTCTCATATAGAGGTCAACACCTCGCAACGAAATAAATTAATATGGAACGTTTATAATCAATATGAACGGGACATTTCAGTTGGTATCCGAGCGTTGGTCTTAGAGAACCAAAATTTTTGCATTAGTGTGTCTTACCGAGTTTGTAAGGATACATTAGTGAGTCTGGACTTCGACCGTGTTTCTCTTCAAAAACGATTGCTTAACATTTTTTGTTGGAAACTATATATTATTAACATGTAAATATTATGTGATATATTAATCTCTTAACGTGATGTCTACTTCTAGTACAAATTCCATCGACTCACCTAATAATAATGAAGAGTCGAATATACTTTGGGAAGATTTACAAATTCCCGAAGGAACCGGAAGAGGAGGAACCGGAAGAAGAAGAATAGGAAGAGGAGGAACCGGAAGAGGAGGAACCGAAAGAAGAAGAGGTTCCGGAGAAAGAAATATTGATACATACAGTAAATCAATTAAATAAAAGAAAATCCTTAACCAACAGACCAAAGTCAAAAATGGTCAATGGTGTTTCCGCCAAGAAAGCAAAATATTGGGAAGATTACCAATTTTCCGATGAATCGGATCCCGATGAGGATTCCGATGATGTATATAAATTACCTCGACCCAATTTAATAAAGCAAAAGAAAATAATAAGAGAAAAGGTATAAAAATAGAGAAACCTAATTCCAACCCCGATGAACTTTATATGTATCGGCAACGTCCGTATTTCCTAAAATGTAACAATAACCCGGGAACCTCTAAACCACAGAGTTTTTCTAAACCATTGTGGAAAACGACAGCTCGTATTAGGGGAGTACCATATATCCCTAGGAAATTAGCAAAACGAACCAAGTCCGAAGAAGCAGAAATGAGTGAGTCGGATTAAAGAGTTGTAATCATGTTGTGTAATATATGTAATATAGTGTGCTTGTGCTTTTATGATAAATGTAAAATTGCTTGTATTGTTTGTTAATTATCTTTTATGAATCTAACCCTCATCTATTTGTACAGTATAAAAACACAAAATGGACGTTAAGGGTAGACAACCGAATATTTTAGAAGATCTACTAGAGGATATGATTGATGAAATCTTGTCTAGAGTCGGTCAGAATTCATCAGCACAATTAGTTACGGCAAAATTAGTTTGTCAAATGTTTGAAAGAAATTCCAGGCATGCCTTAGTATATAAAAGGCTTTCCTTTGAAAGATGGAGTATATCACATTGGGGAGACTTTAAGTTACGCCAAGTTTTCTTTAAGGCATTTAGTGCGGGAAACCCAGATGCAATTTTACGCTACGGGTTATGAACCTATTTTGACTCAACATATCCCAACATAGGACTCCGTTCTTTAGAAAGAGCTTCTAACAATCAACATAAAGAAGCATGTTATGCTTACGGGTTAATAATGTTCGCCTCTCATCAAATTGAGAAAAAGAACATTGGGTTGAAACTTTTAAATAAAACATTCTTACAAGTGACGGACTCAGTAGTTGGGGTAAGAAACAAGGTTTTTAGATTGCTACAAGGCTGTTGGGCATTACGAAACCCTCATCCTTTTTACAACATTGCAACATGCTGCCTAGCCAATTGTCATAACGGTTACTTTCCACAAGACCAAGGATGGGAAGTCGTTTTAGTAAAACCAGAATGCATGACTTGTTTCTGGAATTATGAATTACGTGTTTTTATTGCCTTTGCTGAACAACTTGCGTATTAACTAGGATTGTTGTCACAACTATTTTGTATCATAGTGATTGTGTACTATATTTCATGCTATATGTATAATAGCGGTATTGTAAATTTGTAAATCTTTGTATAAAAGTTCGAATGTGAAATTTTAGTATAATCAGTTTTTTCATATAGAATTGTAGTAGTTGAATTGTATATTAGCTATTAAGTATGAACTTAAGGTACTACCCAAATTAAAACTATAAAACGCTAATATGAAGAAAAAGCTTTTATAAATGAGTTCATACTATGCTACGAAATACTATTTACTACTCTTAAAATTCTATATGATTAACTTAATTCTTTTGGGCTATTTTTGAAGGAAATGGCACCGGCGACTCGTCAGAATTTGAACATGAGCGAGGAAGAATTCCGTGTTTTTCTTGCAGCAAACATAGCCGCAGTACAGGCTGCGATGCAAAATAACAATAACTCTAGATCTAGTAGTGGAACTAATTCCACGAGAAATCGTGTAGGATGCTCCTACAAAGAATTCACTGCCTACAAACCTTTGAAATTTGATGGAACCGAAGGACCAATTGGCTTGAAACGGTAGACCGAGAAAGTCGAATCGGAGTTTGCCATAAGTAAGTGTACTAAAGAGGAAAAAGTTAGGTATGCTACGCATACCTTCACAGGTACTGCGTTAACATGGTGGAATACCTATCTTGAACAGGTAGGACAAAATACTGCTTACGCACTACCGTGGTCGGCATTCAAGCAATTGATGAACGAGCAGTACCGTCCTAGAAACAAAGTCAATAAGCTCAAGGTAGAGCTTAGAGAGTTACGAACATAAGGGTTCAACATTACCACGTATGAACGACGATTCACAGAGTTGTGCCTATTGTGTCCGGGAGCGTTCGAAGATGAAGAAGAGAAGATCAACGCGTTTGTAAAAGGGTTATCAGTAAGGATTCAAGAAGATGTGAGTTCATACGAGCCCGCTTCCATACAGAAGGCAAGTCAAATAGCTCATAAACTCATAAATTAGATTGAGGGGAGAATTAAAGAATAGGCGGCCGAAGAAGCCAACACGAAACAACTCAAGAGGAAGTGGGAGGAAAACGGTGACAAGAGTCACCAGTACAACAACAATAACAATTACAACCACAACCGCAACAACAATCGCAACAATAACTGCAATCCAACAATAACTACAACAAACGTCCCAACAACAACAACAACAACAACAACTACAATAACCGTTTCAACAACAATAACAATCCCAACAACAACCTCAATAACAACAAACAACAGAAACAACCATGCTTCAGGTGTGCAGAGTACCATCCGAATGCGTTTTGCACAACAGTTTGCACCAAGTGTAAGAGAAGTGGTCATGGCGCGGCAAAATGTGAGGTTTACGGACCAAAGAACAACAAAAATAAAAAAACAAATAAGGTCGGAACAAATAATGCCGACGTAGTTTGTTATAAATGTTGAAAACTGGGCCACATTATTAGATATTGCCCAAACCAAGGGAATACTAACGGGCAAGGCCGCAGAAGAGTTTTCAATATTAATGCGGCAGAAGCGCAGGAAGACCCGGAGCATGTTACGGGTATGTTTCTTATTGACAATACATCTGCTTATGTTTTATTTGATTCGGGTACGGATAAAAGCTATATGAGTAGAGATTTTTTTGCTGAATTAAGTTGTCCACTGATGCCTTTGGATTATAAATTTTTACTCGAATTAGCAAACGGTAAATTAATTACAGCAAATAATATATGTCGGAATCGAGAAATTAAGTTGGTTAGTGAAACATTTAAGATTGATTTGATACCAGTAGAGTTAGGGAGTTTTGATGTGATAATCGGTATGGACTGGTTGAAAGAAGTGAAAGCAGAGATCGTTTGTTACAAAAATGCAATTCGCATTATACGAGAAAAAGGAAAACCCTTAATGGTGTACGGAGAAAAGAGCAACGCTAAGTTAAATCTTATTAGTAACCTGAAGGCACAAAAACTAATAAGAAAAGGTTGCTATGCTGTGCTAGCACACGTCGAGAAAGTCAATTCCGAAGAAAAGAACATCAATGATGTTTCCGTCGCAAAAGAATTTCTCGATGTATTTCCGAAAGAATTACCGAGACTACCTCCACACCGATCCGTTGAATTTCAAATAGACCTTGTATCAGGAGCTGCACCAATAGCTCGTGCTCCATACAGACTCACACCCAGCGAAATGAAGGAACTTCAGAGTCAATTACAAGAACTTTTAGAGCGTGGTTTCATTTGACTAAGCACATCACCGTGGGGAGCTCCTGTTTTGTTTGTCAAGAAGAAGGATGGTACATTTAGGTTGTGTATCGACTACCGAGAGTTGAACAAACTTACCATCAAGAACCGCTACCCACTACCGAGAATCGACGACTTATTTGATCAACTACAAGGCTCGTCAGTTTATTCGAAGATTGATTTACGTTCTGGGTATCATCAAATGCGGGTGAAGGAGGATGATATTCCAAAGACTGCTTTTAGGACGCGTTACAGTCATTACGAGTTTATTGTTATGCCGTTTGGGTTGACTAACGCACCAGCTGTGTTCATGGACCTCATGAACCGAGTGTGTGGACCATACCTTGACAAGTTTGTCATTTTTTTCATCGATGACATACTTATTTACTCAAAGAATGACCAAGAGCACGAAGAACATTTGAGAAAAGTGCTAGAGTTGTTAAGGAAAGAAAAACTGTACGCTAAGTTTTCAAAGTGTGCATTTTGGTTAGAATAAGTTCAATTCCTCGGTCATATAGTGAACAAAGAAGGTATTCAGGTGGATCCAGCAAAGATTGAAACCGTTGAAAAGTGGAAAACTCCGAAAACTCTGAAACATATACGCCAATTTTTAGGACTAGCTGGTTACTACAGAAGATTCATCCAAGATTTTTCCAAAAGAGCAAAACCCTTGACTGCATTAATGCATAAAGCGAAGAAATTTGAATGGAAAGATGAATAAGAGAAAGCATTTCAATTATTAAAAAAAAGTTAACTACGGCACCTATATTGTCATTACCTGAAGGGAATGATGATTTTGTGATATATTGTGACGCCTCAAAGCAAGGTCTCGGTTGTGTCTTAATGCAACGAACGAAAGTAATTGCTTATGCGTCTGGACAATTGAAGATTCACGAGCAGAATTATACGACGCATGATTTGGAATTAGGCGCGATTGTTTTTGCATTAAAGACTTGGAGGCACTACTTATATGGGGTCAAAAGTATTATATATACCGACCACAAAAGTCTTCAACACATATTTAATCAGAAACAACTGAACACGAGGCAGCGCAGGTGGATTGAATTGCTGAATGATTACGACTTTGAGATTCGTTACCACCCGGGGAAGGTGAATGTGGTAGCCGACGCTTTGAGCAGAAAGGACAGAGAACCCATTCGAGTAAAAGCTATGAATATAATGATTCACAATAACCTTACTACTCAAATAAAGGAGGCGCAACAAGGAGTTTTAAAAGAGGGAAATTTAAAGGATGAAATACCCAAAGGATCGGAGAAACATCTTAATATTCGGGAAGACGGAACCCGGTATAGGGCTGAAAGAATTTGGGTACCAAAATTTGGAGATATGAGATAAATGGTACTTAGAGAAGCTCATAAAACCAGATACTCAATACATCCTAGAACGGGGAAGATGTACAAGGATCTCAAGAAACATTTTTGGTGGCCGGGTATGAAAGCCGATGTTGCTAAATATATAGGAGAATGTTTGACGTGTTCTAAGGTCAAAGCGGAGAATCAGAAACCATCAGGTCTACTTCAACAACCCGAAATCCCGGAATGGAAATGGGAAAACATTACCATGAATTTCATCACTAAATTGCCAAGGACTGTAAGTGGTTTTGATACTATTTGGGTAATAGTTGATCGTCTCACCAAATCAGCACAATTCCTGCCAATAAGAGAAGATGACAAGATGGAGAAGTTAGCACGACTGTATTTGAAGGAAGTCATCTCCAGACATGGAATACCAATCTCTATTATCTCTGATAGGGATGACAGATTTATTTCAAGATTCTAGCAGACATTATAGCATGCATTAGGAACTCGTCTAGACATGAGTATTGCCTATCATCCACAAACTGATGGGCAGAGTGAAAGGATGATACAAACGCTTGAAGACATGCTACGAGCATGTGTTATTGATTTCAGAAATAGTTGGGATCGACATCTACCGGTAGCAGAATTTTCCTACAACAACAGCTACCATTCAAGCATTGAGATGGCGCCGTTTGAAGCACTTTATGGTAGAAAGTGCAGGTCTCCAATTTGTTGGAGTGAAGTGGGGGATAGACAGATTATGGGTCTGGAGATAATACAAGAAACTACCGAGAAGATCACCCAAATTCAACAACGGTTGAAAACCACCCAAAGTCGACAAAAGAGCTACGCTGACATTAAAAGAAAAGATATAGAATTTGAAATTGGAGAGATGGTCATGCTTAAAGTTGCACCTTGGAAAGGCGTTGTTCGATTTGGTAAACGAGGGAAATTAAATCCAAGGTATACTGGACCATTCAAGATTATTGATCGTGTTGGACCAGTAGCTTACCGACTTGAGTTACCTCAACAACTCGCGGCGGTACATAACATTTTCCACATCTTGAATTTGAAGAAATATTTTGCTAAAGAATATCTCACTATTCCGTTAGACGAAATCCAAATCAACGAAAAACTTCAATTCATCGAAGAACCCGTCGAAATAATGGATCGTGAGGTTAAAAGACTTAAGCAAAACAAGATACCAATTGTTAAGGTTCGATGGAATGCTCTTAGAGGAACCGAGTTCACCTGGGAATAAGAAGATCAGATGAAGAAGAAATACCCGCACTTATTTCCAGAAGATACGTCAACACCTCCAACTGCTTAAAATTTTAGGATGAAATTTATTTAACGGGTAGGTGCTGTAGTGACCCGAACTTTTCCATGTTTATATATATTAAATGAAATTGTTATTTACATGATTAAGTGTTTCCAACATGTTGAGCAATCAAATTGTTAAGACTTGATTAATTGAAATAGGTTTCATATAGACAATTGACCACCCAAGTTGACCGGTGATTCACGAACGTTAAAACTTGTAAAAACTATAAGATAACATATATATGGATATATATATAGTTAACATGATATTATGATAAGTAAGTATCTCATTAGGTATTTTAACAAAGAGTTATATACATAAAAATGAGACTATTGAATTAAGAAACTTGAAAACGATATATATAACGATTATCGTTATAACAACGTCTTACTAATTACATATGTATCATTTTAAGATATTGATACACTATATATAAATATGATAAATGATAAGTAAACATATCATTAAGTATATTAACAATGAACTACATATGTAAAAACAAGACTACTAACTTAAGGATTTCGAAACGAGACATATATGTAACGATTATCGTTGTAACAACATTTAATTGTATATATATCATACTAAGATATATTAATATATCATAATATCATGATAATGTAATAAATTAACATCTCTTTAGATATAATAAATAATGGGTTAACAACATTTAACAAGATCGTTAACCTAAAGCTTTCAAAACAACACTTACATGTAACGACTAACGATAACTTAACGACTCAGTTAAAATGTATATACATGTAGTGTTTTAATATGTATTCATACACTTTTTAAAGACTTCAAGACACTTATAAAAGTACTTCTACTTAACAAAAATGCTTACAATTACATCCTCATTCATTTTCATCAACAATTCTACTCATATGCACTCGTATTTGTACTCGTACAATACATAGCTTCTAAATATATTTACTATTGGTATATACACTCCAATGATCAGCTTTTAGCAGCCCATGTGAGTCACCTAACCATGTGGGAACCATCATTTAACATCTAGCATGAAATATCTTACAAAATTACAAACTAATGGAGCCTATATGGGACTTACATATTCACGTGAAGTAGGAGACTCACAAACACATTTCCATTTCAATTTTCTTGAATCAAATTACTATATCTCAATTACTCTCTTGGTGTTCTAAGTGTTCTTCATCATATTCATCAAAATCTTGCTAAATCTAGTTCATAAATCCATACATAAACCAAGTTACAAAACAACTACTCAAGAACACACCAACAACACTTCCAAGTTTGCTAGCTTACTTCCAATCTTGCAAATCCACTTTGAGTGATCATCCAACCTCAAGAAATCTTTCTTATTTATAGTAAGATATCTTTCTAATACAAGATAATACTCATATTCAAACTTTAATTTAATTTTTATAACATTAACAATCTTATTTCGAGTGGAAATCTTACTTGAACTTGTTTTCATGTCATGATTCTACTTCAAGAACTTTCAAGCCATCCAAGGATCCTTTGAAGCTAGATCTATTTTTCTCATTTCCAGTAGGTTTATCCACAAAACCTGAGGTAGTAATGATGTTCATAACATCATTCGATTCATATATATAAAACTACCTTATTCAAAGGTTTAAACTTGTAATCACTAGAACATAGTTTAGTTAATTCTAAACTTGTTCGCAAACGAAAGTTAATCCCTCTAAATTGACTTTTAAAATCAACTAAACACATGTTCTATATCTATATGATATTCTAACTTAATGATTTAAAACCTGAAAACACGAAAACACCGTAAAATTGGATATACGCCGTCGTAGTAACACCGCGGGCTGTTTTGGGTTAGTTAATTAAAAACTATGATAAACTTTGACTTAAAAGTTGTTCTTCTGGGAAAATAATTTTTCTTATGAACATGAAACTATATCCAAAAATCATGGTTAAACTCAAAGTGAAAGAATGTTTTCCAAAATGGTCATCTAGACGTCTTTCTTTCGACTGAAATGACTACCTTTACAAAAACGACTTGTAACCTGTATTTCTGACTATAAACTTATACTTTTTCTGTTTAGATTCATAAACTTAAGTTCAATATGAAACCATAGCAACTTGAATCACTCAAAACGGAATTGAAACGAAGAAGTTATGGGTAAAACAAGATTGGATAATTTTTTCTTGTTGTAGCTACGTGAAAATTGGTAACAAATCTATATTAATCATATCCTAGCTAACTCATAATGTATTATACATGTATTCTAATATATTATGTAATCTTGGGATACCATAGACATGAATACAATGTTTTGACATATCATATCGACCCATCTATATATATTTCGGAACAACCATAGACACTCTATATGCAGTAATATTGGAGTTAGCTATACAGGGTTGAGGTTAATTCCAAAATATTATATATATACTTTGAGTTGTGATCTAGCCTGAGGCTTGTATACACAAGGTCGTGGATTGATTCGAGATCATATATATTGCTTTATTTTCTATACATCTAACTATGGACAACTAGTTGTAGGTTACTAATTAGGACATCTGACTTAATAAACTCAAAACAGCAAAACGTATTAAAAATGTTGTAAATATATTTTGAACATACTTTGATATATATGTACATATTTGTTATAGGTTCGTGAATCGACCAGTGGCCAAGTCTTACTTCCCGACAAAGTAAAAAGCTGTGAAAAGTGAGTTATAGTCCCACTTTTAAAATCTAATATTTTGGGATGAGAATACATGCAGTTTTATAAATGTTTTATAAAATAGACACAAGTAAATGAAACTACATTCTCTGGCTGGATTATTAAACTGAATATGCCCCTTTTTAGTCTGGTAATCTAAGAATTAGGGAACAGACACCCTAATTGACGCGAATCCTAAAGATAGATCTATTGGGCCCAACGAGCCCCATCCAAAGTACCGGATGTTTTAGTACTTCGAAATTTATATCATATCCGAAGGGTGTCCCGGAATGATGGGGATATTCTTATATATGCATCTTGTTAATGTCTGTTACCAGGTGTTCACCATATGAATGATTTTTATCTCTATGTATGGGATGTGTATTGAAATATGAAATCTTGTGGTCTATTATTATGATTTGATATATATAGGTTAAACCTATAACTCACCAACATTTTTGTTGACGTTTTAAGCATGTTTATTCTCAGGTGATATAACTGCTTAATAATCACCTGAGAATAAACATGCTTAAAACGTCAACAAAAATGTTGGTGAGTTATAGGTTTAACCTATATATATCAAATCATAATAACAGACCACAAGATTTCATATTTCAATACACATCCCATACATAGAGATAAAAATCATTCATATGGTGAACACCTGGTAACAGACATTAACAAGATGCATATATAAGAATATCCCCATCATTCCGGGATACCCTTCGGATATGATATAAATTTCGAAGTACTAAAGCATCCGGTACTTTGGATGGGGTTTGTTAGGCCCAATAGATCTATCTTTAGGATTCGCGTCAATTAGGGTGTCTGTTCCCTAATTCTTAGATTACCAGACTTAATAAAAAGGGGCATATTCGATTTTGATAATTCAACCATAGAATGTAGTTTCACGTACTTGTGTCTATTTTGTAAATCATTTATAAAACCTGCATTTATTCTCATCCCAAAAATATTAGATTTTAAAAGTGGGACTATAACTCACTTTCACAGATTTTTACTTCGTCGGGAAGTAAGACTTGGCCACTGGTTGATTCACGAACCTATAACAATATATACATATATACCAAAGTATGTTCAAAATATATTTACAACACTTTTAATATATTTTGATGTTTTAAGTTTATTAAGTCAGCTGTCCTCGTTAGTAACCTACAACTAGTTGTCCACAGTTAGATGTACAGAAATAAATCGATAAATATTATCTTGAATCAATCCACGACCCAGTGTATACGTATCTCAGTATTGATCACAACTCAAACTATATATATTTTGGAATCAACCTCAACCCTGTATAGCTAACTCCAACATTCACATATAGAGTGTCTATGGTTGTTCCGAAATATATATAGATGTGTCGACATGATAGGTCGAAACATTGTATACGTGTCTATGGTATCTCAAGATTACATAATATACAATACAAGTTGATTAAGTTATGATTGGAATAGATTTGTTACCAATTTTCACGTAGCTAAAATGAGAAAAATTATCCAATCTTGTTTTACCCATAACTTCTTCATTTTAAATCCGTTTTGAGTGAATCAAATTGCTATGGTTTCATATTGAACTCTATTTTATGAATCTAAACAGAAAAATTATAGGTTTATAGTCGGAAAAATAAGTTACAAGTCGTTTTTGTAAAGGTAGTCATTTCAGTCGAAAGAACGACGTCTAGATGACCATTTTAGAAAACATACTTCCACTTTGAGTTTAACCATAATTTTTGGATATAGTTTCATTTTCATAATAAAAATCATTTTCTCAGAATAACAACTTTTAAATCAAAGTTTATCATAGTTTTTAATTAACTAACCCAAAACAGCCCACGGTGTTACTACGACGGCGTAAATCTGGTTTTACGGTGTTTTTCGTGTTTCCAGGTTTTAAATCATTAAGTTAGCATATCATATAGATATAGAACATGTGTTTAGTTGATTTTAAAAGTCAAGTTAGAAGGATTAACTTTTGTTTGCGAACAAGTTTAGAATTAACTGAACTATGTTCTAGTGATTACAAGTTTAAACCTTCGAATAAGATAGCTTTATATATATGAATAAAATGATGTTATGAACATCATTACTACCTTAAGTTCCTTGGATAAACCTACTGGAAAAGAGAAAAATAGATCTAGCTTCAACAGATCCTTGGATGGCTCGAAGTTCTTGAAGCAGAATCATGACACGAAAACAAGTTCAAGTAAGATCATCACTTGAAATAAGATTGTTATAGTTATAGAAATTGAACCAAAGTTTGAATATGATTATTACCTTGTATTAGAATGATAACCTACTGTAAGAAACAAAGATTTCTTGAGGTTGGATGATCACCTTACAATATTGGAAGTGAGCTAGCAAACTTGAAAGTATTCTTGATTTTATGTAACTAGAACTTGTAGAATATATGAAGAACACTTAGAACTTGAAGATAGAACTTGAGAGAGATCAATTAGATGAAGAAAATTGAAGAATGAAAGTGTTTGTAGGTGTTTTTGGTCGTTGGTGTATGGATTAGATATAAAGGATATGTAATTTTGTTTTCATATAAATAAGTCATGAATGATTACTCATATTTTTTTAATTTTATGAGATATTTCATGCTAGTTGCCAAATGATGGTTCCTACATGTGTTAGGTGACTCACATGGGCTGCTAAGAGCTGATCATTGGAGTGTATATACCAATAGTACATACATCTAAAAGCTGTGTATTGTACGAGTACGAATACGGGTGCATACGAGTAGAATTGTTGATGAAACTGAACGAGGATGTAATTGTAAGCATTTTTGTTAAGTAGAAGTATTTTGATAAGTGTATTGAAAGTAGAAGTATTTTGATAAGTGTATTGAAGTCTTTCAAAAGTGTATAAATACATATTAAAACACTACATGTATATACATTTTAACTGAGTCGTTAAGTCATCGTTAGTCGTTACATGTAAGTGTTGTTTTGAAACCTTTAGGTTAACGATCTTGTTAAATGTTGTTAACCCAATGTTTATAATATCAAATGAGATTTTAAATTATTATATTATCATGATATTATCATGTATGAATATCTCTTAATATGATATATATACATTAAATGTCTTTACAACGATAATCGTTACATATATGTCTCGTTTAAAAATCATTAAGTTAGTAGTCTTGTTTTTACATATGTAGTTCATTGTTAATATACTTAATGATATGTTTACTTATCATAGTATCATGTTAACTATATATATATCCATATATATGTCATCATATAGTTTTTACAAGTTTTAACGTTCGTGAATCACCAGTCAACTTGGGTGGTCAATTGTCTATATGAAACATATTTCAATTAATCAAGTCTTAACAAGTTTGATTGCTTAACATGTTGGAAACATTTAATCATGTAAATATCAATCTCAATTAATATATATAAACATGGAAAAGTTCGGGTCACTACAGTACCTACCCGTTAAATAAATTTCGTCCCGAAATTTTAAGCTGTTGAAGGTGTTGACGAATCTTCTGGAAATAGATGCGGGTATTTCTTCTTCATCTGATCTTCACACTCCCAGGTGAACTCGGGTCCTCTACGAGCATTCCATCAAATCTTAACAATTGGTATCTTGTTTTGCTTAAGTCTTTTAACCTCACGATCCATTATTTCGACGGGTTCTTCGATGAATTGAAGTTTTTCGTTGATTTGGATTTCGTCTAACGGAATAGTGAGATCTTCTTTAGAAAAACATTTCTTCAAATTCGAGACGTGGAAAGTGTTATGTACATCCGCGAGTTGTTGAGGTAACTCAAGTAGGTAAGCTACTGGTCCGACACGATCAATAATCTTGAATGGTCCAATATACCTCAGATTTAATTTCCCTCGTTTACCAAATTGAACAACGCCTTTCCAAGGTGCAACTTTAAGCATAACCATCTCTCCAATTTCAAATTCTATATCTTTTCTTTTAATATCAGCGTAGCTCTTTTGTCGACTTTGGGCGGTTTTCAACCGTTGTTGAATTTGGATGATCTTCTCGGTAGTTTCTTGTATAATCTCTGGACCCGTAATCTGTCTATCCTCCACTTCACTCAAACAAATCAGAGACCTGCACTTTCTACCATAAAGTGCTTCAAACGGCGCCATCTCAATGCTTGAATGGTAGCTGTTGTTGTAGGAAAATTCTGCTAACGGTAGATGTCGATCCCAACTGTTTCCGAAATCAATAACACATGCTCGTAGCATGTCTTCAAGCGTTTGTATCGTCCTTTTGCTCTGCCCATCAGTTTGTGGATGATAGGCAGTACTTATGTCTAGACGAGTTCCTAATGCTTGCTGTAATGTCTGCCAGAATCTTGAAATAAATCTGCCATCCCTATCAGAGATAATAAAGATTGGTATTCCATGTCTGGAGACGACTTCCTTCAAATACAGTCGTGCTAACTTCTCCATCTTGTCATCTTCTCTTATTAGCAGGAAGTGTGCTGATTTGGTGAGACGATCAACTATTATCTAAATAGTATCAAAACCACTTGCAGTCCTTAGCAATTTAGTGATGAAATCCATGGTAATGTTTTTCCATTTCCATTCCGGGATTTTGGGTTGTTGAAGTAGACCTGATGGTTTCTGATGCTCATCTTTGACCTTAGAACACGTCAAACATTCTCCTACGTATTTAGCAACATCGGCTTTCATACCCGGCCACCAAAAATGTTTCTTGAGATCCTTGTACATCTTCCCCGTTCCAGGATGTATTGAGTATCTGGTTTTATGAGCTTCTCTAAGTACCATTTTTCTCATATCTCCAAATTTTGGTACCCAAATCCTTTCAGCCCTATACCGGGTTCCGTCTTCCTGAATATTAAGATGCTTCTCCGATCCTTTGGGTATCTCATCCTCTAAATTTCCCTCTTTTAAAACTCCTTGTTGCGCCTCCTTTATTTGAGTAGTAAGGTTATTATGAATTATTATATTCATAGATTTTACTCGAATGGGTTCTCTGTCCTTCCTGCTCAAGGCATCGGCTACCACATTTGCCTTCCCCGGGTGGTAACGAATCTCAAAGTCGTAATCATTCAATAATTCAATCCACCTACGCTGCCTCATATTCAGTTGTTTCTGATTAAATATGTGTTGAAGACTTTTTTGGTCAGTATATATAATACTTTTGACCCCATATAAGTAGTGCCTCCAAGTCTTTAATGCAAAACCAACCGCGCCTAATTCCAAATCATGCGTCATATAATTTTGTTCGTGAATCTTCAATTGTCTAGACGCATAAGCAATCACCTTCGTTCGTTGCATTAATACACAACCGAGACCTTGCTTTGATGCATCACAATAAATCACAAAATCATCATTCCCTTCAGGCAATGACAATATAGGTGCCGTAGTTAGCTTTTTCTTCAATAACTGAAACGCTTTCTCTTGTTCATCATTCCATTCAAATTTCTTCCCTTTATGCGTTAATGCAGTTAAGGGTTTTGCTATTCTGGAAAAGTCTTGGATGAACCTTCTGTAGTAACCAGCTAGTCCTAAAAACTGGCGTATGTGTTTCGGAGTTTTCGGGGTTTCCCACTTTTCAACAGTTTCTATCTTTGCCGGATCCACCTTAATACCTTCTTTGTTCACTATGTGACCGAGAAATTGAACTTCTTCCAACCAAAATGCTAACTTTGAAAACTTAGCGTACAATTCTTCCTTCCTCAATACTTCTAACACCTTTCTCAAATGTTCACCGTGTTCTTGGTCATTCTTTGAGTAAATAAGTATGTCATCAATGAAAACAATGACAAACTTGTCAAGGTATGGTCCACACACTCGGTTCATAAAGTCCATGAACACAGCTGGTGCATTAGTTAAACCAAACGGCATGACCATAAACTCGTAATGACCGTAACGTGTTCTGAAAGCAGTCTTTGGAATATCATCTTCTTTCACCCGCATTTGATGATACCCGGAACGTAAGTCAATCTTTGAATAAACAGATGAGCCTTGTAGTTGATCAAATAAGTCGTCGATTCTCGGTAGTGGGTAGCGGTTCTTGATGGTAAGTTTGTTCAACTCTCGGTAGTCGATACACAACCTGAATGTACCATCTTTCTTCTTGACAAACAAAACAGGAGCTCCCCACGGTGATGTGCTTGGTCGAATGAAACCACGCTCTAAAAGTTCTTGTAATTGGCTTTGCAGTTCTTTCATCTCGCTGGGTGCGAGTCTGTAAGGAGCACGAGCTATTGGTGCAGCTCCTGGTACAAGATCTATTTGAAATTCAACGGATCGATGTGGGGGTAATCCCGGTAATTCTTTCGAAAATACATCGGGAAATTCTTTTGGAATGGGAACATCATTGATGCTCTTTTCTTCAGTTTGTACTTTCTCGACATGTGCTAGAACAGCATAGCAACCTTTTCTTATTAGTTTTTGTGCCTTCAAATTACTAATAAGATGTAGCTTCGTGTTGCCCTTTTCTCCGTATACCATTAAGGGTTTTCCTTTTTCTCGTATAATGCGAATTGCATTTTTGTAACAAACGATCTCTGCTTTCACTTCTTTCAACCAGTCCATACCGATTATCACATCAAAACTCCCAAACTCTACTGGTATCAAATCAATCTTAAATGTTTCGCTAACCAGTTTAATTTCTCGATTCCGACATATATTATCTGCTGAAATTAATTTACCATTTGCTAATTCGAGTAAAAATTTACTATCCAACGGCGTCAATGGACAACTTAATTTAGCACAAACGTCTCTACTCATATAGCTTCTATCCGCACCCGAATCAAATAAAACGCAAGCAGATTTATTGTTAATAAGAAACGTACCCGTAACAAGCTCCGGGTCTTCCTGTGCCTCTGCCGCATTAATATTGAAAACTCTTCCGCGGCCTTGTCCATTCGTGTTCTCCTGGTTCGGGCAATTTCTAATAATGGGGCCCGGTTTTCCACATTTATAACAAACTACATTGGCATAACTTGCTCCGACACTACTTGCTCCGCCATTACTCGTTCCGACACCATTTGTTCCTTTCGTTCTATTAACCCCTGGTCCGTAGACCTCACACTTCACCGCGCTATGACCATTTCTTTTACACTTGTTGCAAAATTTGGTGCAGAACCCCGAGTGATACTTTTCACACCTTTGGCATAGCTGCTTCTGATTGTTGTTGTTGTTGTGGTTATTATTGTTGTTGGGATGATTGTTGTAGTTGCTGCTGTTATTGTTGTTGTTGTTGTTGGGCCGTTTGTTGTAGTTGCGATTGATGTTGCGATTGTTGGGATAATTGTTGCGATTATTATTGTAATTGCTGTTGTTGTTGTATTGGTGATTCTTATCACCGTTTTCCTCCCACTTTCTTTTGACTTGCTTCACATTGGCCTCTTCAGCCGTCTGTTCTTTAATTCTTTCCTCAATCTGGTTCACTAGTTTGTGAGCCATTCTACATGCCTGTTGTATGGAGGCGGGCTCGTGTGAACTTATATCTTCTTGGATTCTTTCCGGTAATCCTTTCACAAACGCGTCGATCTTCTCTTCCTCATCTTCGAATGCTCCCGGACACAATAGGCACAATTCTATGAATCGTCTTTCGTACGTGGTAATATCAAATCCTTGGGTTCGTAACCCTCTAAGTTCTGTCTTGAGCTTATTGACCTCGGTTCTGGGACGGTACTTCTCGTTCATCAAGTGCTTGAATGCTGACCACGGTAGTGCGTACGCATCGTCTTGTCCCACTTGCTCTAGATAGGTATTCCACCATGTTAACACAGAACCTGTGAAGGTATGCGTAGTGTACTTCACTTTGTCCTCTTCAGTACACTTACTTATGGCAAACACCGATTCGACCTTCTCGGTCCACCGTTTCAATCCGATCGGTCCTTCGGTTCCATCAAATTCCAAAGGTTTGCAGGCAGTGAATTATTTGTAGGTGCATCCTACACGATTTCCTGTACTGCTAGATCCAAGGTTATTGTTGGTATGTAGCGCATCCTGTACTGCGGCTATGTTTGAAGCTAGAAAAGTACGGAATTCCTCTTCATTCATATTCACGGTGTGTCGAGTAGTCGGTGCCATTTCCTTCAAAATAGTTAAATGGAATAAGTTAATCATACAGAATATTAAGAGTAGTTAATAGTATTTCGTAGCATAATATGAACTCATTTATAAAAGATTTTTCTTCATATTAGCGTTTTATAAGTTTAAATTCGGGTAGTACCTACCCGTTAAGTTCATACTTAGTAGCTAATATACAATTCAACTACTACAATTCTATATGAAAAACTGATTATAATAATATTTCTCGTTCAAACTTTTACACAATATTTTACAAACTTACAATACCGCTTATTTTACATATAGCATGAAATATATAGCACACAATACAAGATGGTTGTGAAGATAATTCTAGCTAGTACACAAGTCGTTCAGCAAAGGCAATAAAGATACGTAATTCATACGCCCAGAAACAAGTCATGCATTCTGGTTTTACTAGGATTACTTCCCATCCTTGGTCTTGTGGAACATAACCGTTATGGCCATTGATAAGACAGCGTGTTGTAACGTCGTCAAAGGGACGAGGGTTACGTAATGTCCAACAGTCCCGTAACAATCTAAAAACCTCATTTCTTACCCCAATTACCGACTCCGTCACTTGTGGGAACGTTTTTTTAATAGTTGTAGCCCGATGTTCTTGTTCTCACTTTGGTGAGAAGCGAACATTACTAATCCGTAAGCATAACATGCTTCTTTATGTTGCATGTTAGCCGCTTTTTCTAAATCACGAAGTCCAATATTCGGATATATTGAGTCAAAATAATTTCTTAACCCATTGCGTAAAATAGCATTTGGGTTCCCCGCAATATATGCGTCAAAGTAAACACATCGTAACTTATGGATTTCCCAATGTGATATCCCCATCTTTCGAACGAAAGCCTTTTATAAACCAAGGCATTCTTGGAACGTTCTTCGAATGTCTTACAAACTGATCTCGCCTTAAATAGTTGTGCCGAAGAATTCTGACCGACTCTAGACAAGATTTCATCAATCATGTCTCCGGGTAGGTCTCTTAAAATATTGGGTTGTCTATCCATTTTGTGTTTTTATACTGTAAAATAGACAAGAGTTAGATTCATAAAAAAAAATACTTATTAATACAAACAATTTTTACATATATCATAAAGCATAAGCACACTATATTACATATATTACACCACACGAATACAACTATCTTATTCCGACTCGCTTGTTTCTTCTTCTTCGGTTTTGGTTCGTTTTGCCAAGTTTCTAGGGATATATGATGTTCCCCTAATACGAGCCGTCATTTTCCACATTGGTTTAGAAAAACCTGGTGGTTTAGAGGTTCCCGGGTCATTGTTACAACTTAAGGACTTCGGGGGTTGACGATACATATAAAGTTCATCGGGGTTGGAATTAGATTTCTCTATTTTTATGCCCTTTCCCTTATTATTTTCTTTTGCCTTTTTAAATTCAGTTGGGGTAATTTCTATAACATCATCGGAATTCTCGTCGGAATCCGATTCATCGGAGAATCGGTAATCCTCCCAATATTTTGCTTCCTTGGCGGAAACACCATTGACCATAATTAACCTTGGTCGGTTGGTTGAGGATTTTCTTTTACTTAACCGTTTTATTATTTTCCCCACCGGTTCTATTTCCTCCTCCGGTTCCTCCTCTTCCGGTTCTGATTCTTCTTCCGGTTCCTCTTCGGGAACTTGTGAATTAGTCCAATATATATTCGACTCTTCGTTATTATTAGGTGAATCAATGGGATTTGTGCCAGAGGTAGACATCTATCACACAATATCAAACATGTTAAGAGATTAATATATCACATAATATATATACATGTTAATAATATATAGTTTCCAACAAAAATGTTAAGCAATCATTTTTAAAGAAAACCCGGTCGAAGTCCAGACTCACTAATGCATCCTAACAAACTCGATAAGACACACTAATGCAAATTTTATGGTTCTCTAAGACCAACGCTCGGATACCAACTGAAATGTCCCGTTCTTATTGATTAAAAACATTCCATATTAATTGATTTCGTTGCGAGGTTTTGACCTCTATATGAGACGTTTTTCGAAGACTGCATTCATTTTAAAACAAACCATAACCTTTATTTCATCAATAAAGGTTTAAAAAGCTTTACGTAGATTATCAAATAATGATAATCTAAAATATCCTGTTTACATACGACCATTACATAATGGTTTACAATACAAATATGTTACAACAAAATAAGTTTCTTGAATGCAATTTTTACACAATATCATACAAGCATGGACTCCAAATCTCGTCCTTATTTAAGTATGCGACAGCGGAAGCTCTTAATAATCACCTGAGAATAAACATGCTTAAAACGTCAACAAAAATGTTGATGAGTTATAGGTTTAACCTATATATATCAAATCATAATAATAGACCACAAGATTTCATATTTCAATACACATCCCATACATAGAGATAAAAATCATTCATATGGTGAACACCTGGTAACCGACATTAACAAGATGCATATATAAGAATATCCCCATCATTCCGGGACACCCTTCGGATATGATATAAATTTCGAAGTACTAAAGCATCCGGTACTTTGGATGGGGTTTGTTAGGCCCAATAGATCTATCTTTAGGATTCGCGTCAATTAGGGTGTCTGTTCCCTAATTCTTAGATTACCAGACTTAATAAAAAGGGGCATATTCGATTTCGATAATTCAACCATAGAATGTAGTTTCACGTACTTGTGTCTATTTTGTAAATCATTTATAAAACCTGCATGTATTCTCATCCCAAAAAATATTAGATTTTAAAAGTGGGACTATAACTCACTTTCACAGATTTTTACTTCGTCGGGAAGTAAGACTTGGCCACTGGTTGATTCACGAACCTATAACAATATATACATATATATCAAAGTATGTTCAAAATATATTTACAACACTTTTAATATATATTGATGTTTTAAGTTTATTAAGTCAGCTGTCCTCGTTAGTAACCTACAACTAGTTGTCCACAGTTAGATGTACAGAAATAAATCGATAAATATTATCTTGAATCAATCCACGACCCAGTGTATACGTATCTCAGTATTGATCACAACTCAAACTATATATATTTTGGAATTAACCTCAACCCTGTATAGCTAACTCCAACATTCACATATAGAGTGTCTATGGTTGTTCCGAAATATATATAGATGTGTCGACATGATAGGTCGAAACATTGTATACATGTCTATGGTATCTCAAGATTACATAATATACAATACAAGTTGATTAAGTTATGGTTGGAATAGATTTGTTACCAATTTTCACGTAGCTAAAATGAGAAAAATTATCCAACCTTGTTTTACCCATAACTTCTTCATTTTAAATCCATTTTGAGTGAATCAAATTGCTATGGTTTCATATTGAACTCTATTTTATGAATCTAAACAAAAAAAGTATAGGTTTATAGTCAGAAAAATAAGTTACAAGTCGTTTTTGTAAAGGTAGTCATTTCAGTCGAAAGAACGACGTCTAGATGACCATTTTAGAAAACATACTTCCACTTTGAGTTTAACCATAATTTTTGGATATAGTTTCATGTTCATAATAAAAATCATTTTCTCAGAATAACAACTTTTAAATCAAAGTTTATCATAGTTTTTAATTAACTAACCCAAAACAGCCCGCGGTGTTACTACGACGGCGTAAATCCGGTTTTACGTTGTTTTTCGTGTTTCCAGGTTTTAAATCATTAAGTTAGCATATCATATAGATATAGAACATGTGTTTAGTTGATTTTAAAAGTCAAGTTAGAAGGATTAACTTTTATTTGCGAACAAGTTTAGAATTAACTAAACTATGTTCTAGTGATTACAAGTTTAAACCTTCGAATAAGATAGCTTTATATATATGAATAGAATGATGTTATGAACATCATTACTACCTTAAGTTCCTTGGATAAACCTACTGGAAAAGGGAAAAATGGATCTAGCTTCAACGGATCCTTGGATGGCTCGAAGTTCTTGAAGCAGAATCATGACACGAAAACAAGTTCAAGTAAGATCATCACTTGAAATAAGATTGTTATACTTATAGAAATTGAACCAAAGTTTGAATATGATTATTACCTTGTATTATAATGATAACCTACTGTAAGAAACAAAGATTTCTTGAGGTTGGATGATCACCTTACAAGATTGGAAGTGAGCTAGCAAACTTGAAAGTATTCTTGATTTTATGTAACTAGAACTTATAGAATATATGAAGAACACTTAGAACTTGAAGATAGAACTTGAGAGAGATCAATTAGATGAAGAAAATTGAAGAATTAAAGTGTTTGTAGGTGTTTTTGGTCGTTAGTGTATGGATTAGATATAAAGGATATGTAATTTTGTTTTCATGTAAATAAGTCATGAATGATTACTCATATTTTTGTAATTTTATGAGATATTTCATGCTAGTTGCCAAATGATGGTTCCCACATGTGTTAGGTGACTCACATGGGCTGCTAAGAGCTGATCATTGGAGTGTATATACCAATAGTACATACATCTAAAAGCTGTGTATTGTACGAGTACGAATACGGGTGCATACGAGTAGAATTGTTGATGAAACTGAACGAGGATGTAATTGTAAGCATTTTTGTTAAGTAGAAGTATTTAGATAAGTGTATTGAAGTCTTTCAAAAGTGTATAAATACATATTAAAACACTACATGTATATACATTTTAACTGAGTCGTTAAGTCATCGTTAGTCGTTACATGTAAGTGTTGTTTTGAAACCTTTAGGTTAACGATCTTGTTAAATGTTGTTAACCCAATGTTTATAATATCAAATGAGATTTTAAATTATTATATTATCATGATATTATCATGTATGAATATCTCTTAATATGATATATATACATTAAATGTCTTTACAACGATAATCGTTACATATATGTCTCGTTTAAAAATCATTAAGTTAGTAGTCTTGTTTTTACATATGTAGTTCATTGTTAATATACTTAATGATATGTTTACTTATCATAGTATCATGTTAAATATATATATATATCCATATATATGTCATCATATAGTTTTTACAAGTTTTAACGTTCGTGAATCACCGGTCAACTTGGGTGGTCAATTGTCTATATGAAACATATTTCAATTAATCAAGTCTTAACAAGTTTGATTGCTTAACATGTTGGAAATATTTAATCATTTAAAAATCAATCTCAATTAATATATATAAACATGGAAAAGTTCGGGTCATTACAAGTACCGTCCTAGAAATGAAGTTAATAAGCTCAAGGTAGAGCTTAGAGAGTTACGAACACAAGGGTTCGACATTACCACGTATGAACGACGATTCACAGAGTTGTGCCTATTGTGTCCGGGAGCGTTCGAAGATGAAGAAGAGAAGATCGACGCGTTTGTAAAAGGGTTACCAGTAAGGATTCAAGAAGATGTGAGTTCACACGAGCCCGCTTCCATACAGAAGGCAAGTCGAATGGCTCATAAACTCATAAATCAGATTGAGGGAAGAATTAAAGAACAGGCGGTCGAAGAAGCCAACACAAAACAACTCAAGAGGAAGTGGGAGGAAAACGGAGACAAGAGTCACCAGCACAACAACAATAACAATTACAACCACAACCGCAACAACAATCGCAACAATAACCGCAATCCTAACAATAACTACAATAAACGTCCCAACAACAACAACAACAACTACAACAACCGTTTCAACAACAAAAACAATCCCAACAACAACCTCAATAACAACAAACAACAGAAACAACCATGCTTCAGGTGTGCAGAGTACCATCCGAATGCGTTTTGTACAACAGTTTACACCAAGTGTAAGAGAAGTGGTCATGGCGTGGCAAAATGTGAGGTTTACGGACCAAAGAACAACAAAAATAAAGAAACAAATAAGGTCGGAACAAAAAATGCCGACGTAGTTTGTTATAAATGTGGAAAACCGGGCCACATTATTAGAAATTGCCCAAACCAAGGGAATACTAATGGGCAAGGCCGCGGAAGAGTTTTCAATATTAATGCGGCAGAAGCGCAGGAAGACCCGGAGCTTGTTACGGGTACGTTTCTTATTGACAATACATCTGCTTATGTTTTATTTGATTCGGGTGCGGATAGAAGCTATATGAGTAGAGATTTTTGTGCTAAATTAAGTTGCCCATTGACGCCTTTGGATAGTAAATTTTTACTCGAATTAGAAAACGGTAAATTAATTTCAGCAGATAATATATGTCGGGATAGAGAAATTAAACTGGGGGATGAAACGTTTAAAATTTATTTAATACCAGTCGAGTTAGGAAGTTTTGATGTAATAATTAGCATGGACTGGTTGAAAAGGGTGAGAGCAGAGGTCGTTTGTTACAAAAATGCGATTCGCATTATGCGTGAAAAAGGAAAACCTTTAATGGTGTACGGAGAAAAGAACAATGCGAAATTAAATCTTATTAGTAGTTTGAAGGCGCAAAATCTAATAAGAAAAGGTTGTTACGTCATTCTAGCACACATCAAGGAAGTTAAACCTGAAGAAAAGAACATCAGTGATGTTCCCGTCGCAAAAGGATTTCCCGATGTATTTCCAAAAGAATTAGCGGAATTACCCCCACATCGATCTGTTGAATTTCAAATAGTCCTTGTACCAGGAGCTGCACCAATAGCTCGTGCTCCATACAGACTCGTACCCAGCAAAATGAAAGAATTACAAAGTCATTTACAGGAAATTTTAGAGCGTGGGTTTATTCGAGCAAGCACATCATCGTGGGGAGCTCCTGTTTTGTTTGTCAAGAAGAAGGATGGTACATTTAGGTTGTGTATCGACTACCGAGAGTTGAGCAAACTTACAATCAAGAACCGTTACCCACTACCGAGAATCGATGACTTATTTGATCAACTACAAGGCTCATCGGTTTATTCAAAGATTGATTTACGTTCTGGGTATCATCAAATGCGGGTGAAGGAGGTTGATATTCCAAAGACTACTTTAGGACGCGTTACGGTCATTACGAGTTTATGGTTATGCCATTTGGGTTGACTAACGCACCAGCTGTGTTCATGGACCTCATGAACCGAGTGTGTGGACCATACCTTGACAAGTTTATCATTGTTTTCATCGAAGACATACTTATTTACTCAAAGAATGAACAAGAGCACGAAGAACATTTGAGAAAAGTGCTAGAATTGTTAAGGAGAGAAAAATTGTACACTAAGTTTTCAAAGTGTGCATTTTGGTTGGAAGAAGTTCAATTCCTCGATCATATAGTGAACAAAGAAGGTATTCAGGTGGATCCAGCAAATATTGAAACTGTTGAAAAGTGGGAAACCACGAAAACTCCGAAGCATATACGTCAATTTTTAGGTTTAGCTAGTTACTACAGAAGGTTCATCCAAGATTTTCCCAGAATAGCAAAACCCTTGACTGCATTAACGCATAAAGGGAGGAAATTTGAATGGAAGGATGAACAAGAGAAAGCGTTTCAATTGTTAAATAAAAAGTTAACTACGACACCTATATTGTCATTACCTGAAGGGAATGATGATTTTGTGATATATTGTGACGCCTCAAAGCAAGGTCTCGGTTGTGTATTAATGCAACGAACGAAGGTAATTGCTTATGCGTCTAGACAATTGAAGATTCATGAACAGAATTATACGAGGCATGATTTGGAATTAGGCGCGGTTGTTTTTGCATTAAAGACTTGGAAGCACTACTTATATGGGGTCAAAAGTATTATATATACCGATCACGAAAGTCTTCAACATATATTCAATCAGAAACAACTGAACATGAGGCAGCGCAGGTGGATTGAATTGTTAAATGACTACGATTTTGAGATTCATTACCACCCGGGGAAGGCAAATGTGGTAGCCGACGCCTTGAGCAGAAAGGACAGAGAACCCATTCGAGTAAAAGCTATGAATATAATGATTCACAATAACCTTACTACTCAAATAAAGGAGGCGCAACAAGGAGTTTTAAAAGAAGGAAATTTAAAGGATGAAATACCCAAAGGATCGGAGAAGCATCTTAATATTCAGGAAGACGGAACCCGGTATAGGGCTGAAAGAATTTGGGTACCAAAATTTAGAGATATGAGAGAAATGGTACCTAGAGAAGCTCATAAAACCAGATACTCAATACATCCTGGAACGGGGAAGATGTACAAGGATCTCAAGAAATATTTTTGGTGGCTGGGTATGAAAGCCGATGTTGCTAAATATGTAGGAGAATGTTTGACGTGTTCTAAGGTCAAAGCTGAGCATCAGAAACCATCAGGTCTACTTCAACAACCCAAAATCCCGGAATGGAAATGGGAAAACATTACCATGGATTTCATCAGTAAATTGCCAAGGACTGCAAGTGGTTTTGATACTATTTGGGTAATAGTTGATCGTCTCACCAAATCAGCACACTTCCTGCCAATAAGAGAAGATGACAAGATGGAGAAGTTAGCACGACTGTATTTGAAGGAAGTCATCTCCAGACATGGAATACCAATCTCTATTATATCTGATAGGGATGGCAGATTTATTTCAAGATTCTGGCAGACATTACAGCAAGCATTAGGAACTCGTCTAGACATGAGTACTGCCTATCATCCACAAACTGATGGGCAGAGCAAAAGGATGATACAAACGCTTGAAGACATGCTACGAGCATGTGTTATTGATTTTAGAAACAGTTGGGATCGACATCTACCGTTAGCAGAATTTTCCTACAACAACAACTACCATTCAAGCATTGAGATGGCACCGCTTGAAGCACTTTATGGTAGAAAGTGCAGGTCTCCAATTTGTTTGAGTGAAGTGGGGGATAGACAGATTACGGGTCCAGAGATAATACAAGAAACTACCGAGAAGATCATCCAAATTCAACAACGGTTGAAAACCGCCCAAAGTCGACAAAAGAGCTACGCAGATATTAAAAGAAAAGATATAGAATTTCAAATTGGAGAGATGGTTATGCTTAAAGTTGCACATTGGAAAGGCGTTGTTCAATTTGGTAAATGAGGGAAATTAAATCTGAGGTATATTGGACCATTCAAGATTATTGATCGTGTCGGACCAGTAGCTTACCTACTTGAGTTACCTCAATAACTCGCGGATGTACATAACACTTTCCACGTCTCAAATTTGAAGAAATGTTTTGCTAAAGAAGATCTCACTATTCCGTTAGACGAAATCCAAATCAACGAAAAACTTCAATTCATCGAAGAACCCATCGAAATAATGGATCGTGAGGTTAAAAGACTTAAGCAAAACAAGATACCAATTGTTAAGGTTCGACGGAATGCTCGTAGAGGACCTGAGTTCACCTGGGAATGAGAAGATCAGATGAAGAAGAAATACCTGCACTTATTTCCATAAGATACGTCAACACCTCCAACTGCTTAAAATTTCGGGATGAAATTTATTTAACGGGTTGGTACTGTAGTGACCCGAACTTTTCCATGTTTATATATATTAAATGAAATTTATATTTACATGATTAAGTGTTTTCAACATGTTAAGCAATCAAACTTGTTAAGACTTGATTAATTGAAATATGTTTCATATAGACAATTGACCACCCAAGTTGACCGGTGATTCACGAACGTTAAAACTTGTAAAAACTATATGATGACACATATATGGTTATACATATAGTTACCATGATATTATGATAAGTAAGTATATCATTAGGTATTTTAACAAAGAGTTATATACATAAAAATGAGACTATTGAATTAAGAAACTTGAAAACGATATATATAACGATTATCGTTATAACAACGTTTTACTAATTACATATGAATATTTTTAATATATTGTTACACTATATATAAACATGATAAATGATAAGTAAGCACATCATTAAGTATATTAACAATGAGCTACATATGTAAAAACAAGACTACTAACTTAAGGATTTCGAAACGAGACATATATGTAACGATTATCGTTGTAACGACATTTAAATGTATATATATCATATTAATATATATAAATATATCATAATTTCATGATAATATAATAATTTAACATCTCATTAGATATAATGAACATTGGGTTAACAACATTTAACAAGATCGTTAAATTAAAAGTTTCAAATCAACATTTACATGTAACGACTAACGATGACTTAACGACTCAGTTAATATGTATATACATGTAGTGTTTTAATAAGTATTCATACACTTTTGAAATACTTCAAGAAACTTATCAAAGTACTTCTACTTAACAAAAATGCTTACAATTACATCCTCGTTCATTTTCATCAACAATTCTACTCGTATGCACCCGTATTCGTACTCGTACAATACCCAGCTTCTAAATGTATTTACTATTGGTATATACACTCCAATGATTAGCTCTTAGCAGCCCATGTGAGTTACCTAACCATGTGAGAACCATCATTTGGAAACTAGCATGAATGATTACACAAAATTACAAACTAATGGAGCCAATATGTTGACTCCATTTTCACGTGAAGTATGGTGTCCACAAACACATTCATTTTGCAACTTACATGCATCAAACTACTCTTTCTCAAGTGTTCTTCCTTTATTCTAAGTGTTCTTCATCATCTTCAACAAAATCTAGCTCAATTTAGTTCATAAATCCATACATAAACCAAGTTATAAAACAACTACTCAAGAACACACCAACAACACTTCCAAGTTTGCTAGCTTACTTTCAATCTTGCAAATCCACTTTGAGTGATCATCCAACTTCAAGAAATCTTTCTTATTTACAGTAAGATATCTTTCTAATACAAGGTAATACTCATATTCAAACTTTGATTCAATTTCTATAACTTTAACAATCTTATTTTGAGTGGAAATCTTACTTGAACTTGTTTTCGTGTCATGATTTTGCTTCAAGAACTTTCAAGCCATCCAAGGATCCTTTGAAGCTAGATCTATTTTTCTCATTTCCAGAAGGTTTATCCACAAAACCTGAGGTAGTAATGATATTCATAACATCATTCGATTCATATATATAAAACTACCTTATTCGAAGGTTTAAACTTGTAATCACTAGAACATAGTTTAGTTAATTCTAAACTTGTTCGCAAACAAAAGTTAAACTTGTCAACGTTTAAAGCATGTTTATTCTCAGGTGATTATTAAGAGTTTCCGCTGTTGCATGCAATTATGTGGACAAGATTTGGTGTCAGCATGCTTGTATAATATTGTTTAAAACTGCATTCGAGATTTATTTTGTTGTAACATATTAATATTTGTAAACCAATATGTATTGGTAGTGTGTAAGTGTGATATTTGCTAGTTTATCATTTATGGATAATCTAAGTGGTGTCTTTTTAACCTTGTCGATAAAATAAAGGTTATGGTTTGTTTTAAAAACGAATACAATCTTTGAAAAACGTCTCATATAGAGGTCAAAACCTCACAACGAAATCAATTAATTTGGAACGTTTATAATCAATATGAACGGGACATTTCAAAAGGTGCCAAAATGTGGTGTTCAAATCTGAGTCAAACGGCTATACAACGAATACCAATTTTGGACTGGAGTACGCACGGTCGCACCACGGTCGACCGTGCAGGCAACCGTGTGTCAACGACTACTTTTTGAATCCTACTATAAAAGGCAAACATTTAAGTGCATTTGAAGCTGACCCTCTTGCATATTTCAAAGCCTTATCTCTAGTGATCACAAGTGCATCAACTACTATTTAAATGTGATCAAGCAAGAGAAGATTCTATGATCTTATAGATATAGTA
This sequence comes from Rutidosis leptorrhynchoides, assembly GCF_046630445.1. Lineage (NCBI taxonomy): Eukaryota > Viridiplantae > Streptophyta > Magnoliopsida > Asterales > Asteraceae > Rutidosis > Rutidosis leptorrhynchoides. The sequence goes on from NC_092335.1 coordinate 276,542,738, forward strand.
TTGGGTTGTTGTAAACTTACTAATTAAAATCATTTATCTTGTGAGTTTACTTAATGTAATGTATGTCCTAGTATTGTGTTAGGATCATCATTTCAAAGTGTATAAGTCTTGTAACTTCAATTAGTAGAAGCATAGGCTAGCTTAGTGATCTACTTCCTTAAAGGGACTTAGGAAGTTGATTAATCTTATTTGAAGATTAATACTTGTCCAAGGTGAAGACAAGTTGATCTAGGTTGGAGTTGATCTTTCAAAGGGATAGAAAGATTAGGTTTGTTGTCTACCAAAGAAGTTGAAGACTTGTAAATCGGATCTCCACCGGGTTTGGAGAAAAGTGCTTTGTGAAGCAACAAATCCCAATTAGTGTAATCGGGGAGTGGATTAAGGTGGATTAGTTAACATCCACCCGAACCACTATAAATCCTTGTGTCTATGTTCTTTACATTACTTCATTTATCATTTTGAACATATACACTACACACATCAAGTTCGAGTTGAGTTGGATGATCAAAGTTAAATCGAATTTGGTGATCAATCGAAAAAGTGTTAAAAATGTACTAAGTAACTATTCACCCCCACCCCTTCTAGTTACTTACAATTGGTATCAGAGCGGTTACTCAAATCATTGCGCTACAAACGATCGTAAAAGCGTCAAAATCCATTTTGTGCGAAAACTTGAGTCAACAATTCTCGAATCCACTCAAACTATGGGATATTTGGAAGAATTGGTGAAAGAAGCACCAATCTTTGATAAGATGAATATTGATGTGTGGAAATCAAGATTTGAGTCTTATCTCAAATCCAAGGATTACTACTTGTAGAGAATAATCAAAGTAGGAGACTTTGTACCACAAGCTAGTTCAAGACTAGTGAAGTCAACATTTCAAAACGATGATATTTTGAAACAATTTGATGCAATTTCACTACTTCATGGAATTCATCCTAGTGAAGAAAGATTAAAGATAATCTCTTGTGAAAGTGCAAAAGAATGTTGGGACTCACTATGTTCTCAAGAAGATTTAAACTCTAGGAGTTTAAAGGGTAAAGGAATAGAGAAGGGTTTGGAAAAGGTTGGTTATTTTCAAGCAAAAGGGTTGAATGAAAATGAAGACCTTTGCCTCATGAGTTCTTGGAATGACATGGATCAAGATGGTCAAAGTGAAGAAGAGGTTGAATCTCCATTCAAAGAAGGTGACGTATCAAGCATGGATTGCAATGAGGTACATGTATTTTATCCTTCTAATTAAAAAGAATTGTTAGATGATTACAAGACCATTAAATTTGTGTATTATAGTAGTCGTGACAAATTAAAGCTTTTGGAGAAAGAATTTCACAAAGTTAGACAACTTAACAAAGTTTTAATTGATGAAAATAACACCTTGAAAAGAAAACTTGAAAGAATAACTATTTGTAATTCATCAAGAGGTAAACATGAAATAGATGTATGTCACGACTCTAGCAAACACAAATCTTGTAATCAAAGTGAAATGTCCCGTTCTTATTGATTAAAAACGTTCCATATTAATTGATTTCGTTGCGAGGTTTTGACCTCTATATGAGACGTTTTTCAAAGGCTGCATTCATTTTTAAACAAACCATAACCTTTATTTCATCAATAAAGGTTTAAAAAGCTTTACGTAGATCATCAAATAATGATAATCTAAAATATCCTGTTTACACACGACCATTACATAATGGTTTACAATACAAATATGTTACAACAAAATAAGTTTCTTGAATGCAGTTTTTACACAATATCATACAAGCATGGACTCCAAATCTTGTCCTTATTTAAGTATGCGACAGCGGAAGCTCTTAATAATCACCTGAGAATAAACATGCTTAAAACGTCAACAAAAATGTTGGTGAGTTATAGGTTTAACCTATATATATCAAATCGTAACAATAGACCACAAGATTTCATATTTCAATACACATCCCATACATAGAGATAAAAATCATTCATATGGTGAACACCTGGTAACCGACAATAACAAGATGCATATATAAGAATATCCCCATCATTCCAGGACACCCTTCGGATATGATATAAATTTCGAAGTACTAAAGCATCCGGTACTTTGGATGGGGTTTGTTAGGCCCAATAGATCTATCTTTAGGATTCGCGTCAATTAGGGTGTCTGTTCCCTAATTCTTAGATTACCAGACTTAATAAAAAGGGGCATATTCGATTTCGATAATTCAACCATAGAATGTAGTTTCACGTACTTGTGTCTATTTTGTAAATCATTTATAAAACCTGCATGTATTCTCATCCCAAAAATATTAGATTTTAAAAGTGGGACTATAACTCACTTTCACAGATTTTTACTTCGTCGGGAAGTAAGACTTGGCCACTGTTGATTCACGAACCTATAACAATATATACATATATATCAAAGTATGTTCAAAATATATTTACAACACTTTTAATATATTTTGATGTTTTAAGTTTATTAAGTCAGCTGTCCTCGTTAGTAACCTACAACTAGTTGTCCACAGTTAGATGTACAGAAATAAATCGATAAATATTATCTTGAATCAATCCACGACCCAGTGTATACGTATCTCAGTATTGATCACAACTCAAACTATATATATTTTGGAATCAACCTCAACCCTGTATAGCTAACTCCAACATTCACATATAGAGTGTCTATGGTTGTTCCGAAATATATATAGATGTGTCGACATGATAGGTCGAAACATTGTATACGTGTCTATGGTATCTCAAGATTACATAATATATAATACAAGTTGATTAAGTTATGGTTGGAATAGATTTGTTACCAATTTTCACGTAGCTAAAATGAGAAAAATTATCCAATCTTGTTTTACCCATAACTTCTTCATTTTAAATCCGTTTTGAGTGAATCAAATTGCTATGGTTTCATATTGAACTCTATTTTATGAATCTAACCAAAAAAAGTATAGGTTTCTAGTCGGAAAAATAAGTTACAAGTCGTTTTTGTAAAGGTAGTCATTTCAGTCGAAAGAACGACGTCTAGATGACCATTTTAGAAAACATACTTCCACTTTGAGTTTAACCATAATTTTTGGATATAGTTTCATGTTCATAATAAAAATCATTTTCTCAGAATAAAAACTTTTAAATCAAAGTTTATCATAGTTTTTAATTAACTAACCCAAAACAGCCCGCGGTGTTACTACGACGGCGTAAATCCGGTTTTACGGTGTTTTTCGTGTTTCCAGGTTTTAAATCATTAAGTTAGCATATCATATAGATATAGAACATGTGTTTAGTTGATTTTAAAAGTCAAGTTAGAAGGATTAACTTTTGTTTGCGAACAAGTTTAGAATTAACTAAACTATGTTCTAGTGATTACAAGTTTAAACCTTCGAATAAGATAGCTTTATATGTATGAATCGAATGATGTTATGAACATCATTACTACCTTAAGTTCCTTGGATGAACCTACTGGAAAAGAGAGAAATGGATCTAGCTTCAATGGATCCTTGGATGGCTCAAAGTTCTTGAAGCAAAATCATGACACGAAAACAAGTTCAAGTAAGATCATCACTTGAAATAAGATTGTTATAGTTATAGAAATTGAACCAAAGTTTGAATATGATTATTACCTTGTATTAGAATGATAACCTACTGTAAGAAACAAAGATTTCTTGAGGTTGGATGATCACCTTACAAGATTGGAAGTGAGCTAGCAAACTTGAAAGTATTCTTGATTTTATGAAACTAGAACTTTTGGAATTTATGAAGAACACTTAGAACTTGAAGATAGAACTTGAGAGAGTTCAATTAGATGAAGAAAATTGAAGAATGAAAGTGTTTGTAGGTGTTTTTGGTCGTTGGTGTATGGATTAGATATAAAGGATATGTAATTTTGTTTTCATGTAAATAAGTCATGAATGATTACTCATATTTTTGTAATCTTATGAGATATTTCATGCTAGTTGCCAAATGATGGTTCCCACATGTGTTAGGTGACTCACATGGGCTGCTAAGAGCTGATCATTGGAGTGTATATACCAATAGTACATACATCTAAAAGCTTTGTATTGTACGAGTACGAATACGGGTGCATACGAGTAGAATTGTTGATGAAACTGAACGAAGATGTAATTGTAAGCATTTTTGTTAAGTAGAAGTATTTTGATAAGTGTATTGAAGTCTTTCAAAAGTGTATAAATACATATTAAAACACTACATGTATATACATTTTTACTGAGTCGTTAAGTCATCGTTAGTCGTTACATGTAAGTGTTGTTTTGAAACCTTTAGGTTAACGATCTTGTTAAATGTTGTTAACCCAATGTTTATAATAACAAAAGAGATTTTAAATTATTATATTATCATGATATTATGATGTACGAATATCTCTTAATATGATATATATACATTAAATGTCGTTACAACGATAAACGTTACATATATGTCTCGTTTCAAAATCATTAAGTTAGTAGTCTTGTTTTTACATATGTAGTTCATTGTTAATATAATTAATGATATGTTTACTTATCATAATATCATGTTAACTATATATATAACCATATATATGTCATCATATAGTTTTTTACAAGTTTTAACGTTCGTGAATCACCGGTCAACTTGGGTGGTCAATTGTCTATATGAAACCTATTTCAATTAATCAAGTCTTAACAAGTTTGATTGCTTAACATGTTGGAAACATTTAATCATGTAAACATCAATCTCAATTAATATATATAAACATGGAAAAGTTCGGGTCACTACAGTACCTACCCGTTAAATAAATTTCGTCCCGAAATTTTAAGCTGTTGAAGGTGTTGACGAATCTTCTGGAAATAGATGCGGGTATTTCTTCTTCATCTGATCTTCACGCTCCCAGGTGAACTCGGGTCCTCTACGAGCATTCCATCGAACCTTAACAATTGGTATCTTGTTTTGCTTAAGTCTTTTAACCTCACGATCCATTATTTCGACGGGTTCTTCGATGAATTGGAGTTTTTCGTTGATTTGGATTTCATCTAACGGAATAGTGAGATCTTCTTTAGCAAAACATTTCTTCAAATTCGAGACGTGGAAAGTGTTATGTACAGCCGCGAGTTGTTGAGGTAACTCAAGTCGGTAAGCTACTGGTCCGACACGATCAATAATCTTGAATGGTCCAATAAACCTTGGATTTAATTTCCCTCGTTTACCAAATCGAACAACGCCTTTCCAAGGTGAAACTTTAAGCATGACCATCTCTCCAATTTCAAATTCTATATCTTTTCTTTTAATGTCAGCTTAGCTCTTTTGTCGACTTTGGGCGGTTTTCAACCGTTGTTGAATTTGGATGATCTTCTCGGTAGTTTCTTGTATAATCTCCGGACCCGTAATCTGTCTATCCCCCACCTCACTCCAACAAATCGGAGACCTGCACTTTCTACCATAAAGTGCTTCAAACGGCGCCATCTCAATGCTTGAATGGTAGCTGTTGTTGTAGGAAAATTCTGCTAACGGTAGATGTCGATCCCAACTGTTTCCGAAATCAATAACACATGCTCGTAGCATGTCTTCAAGCGTTTGTATCGTCCTTTCGCTCTGCCCATCAGTTTGTGGATGATAGGCAGTACTCATGTCTAGACGAGTTCCTAATGCTTGCTGTAATGTCTGCCAGAATCTTGAAATAAATCTGCCATCCCTATCAGAGATAATAGAGATTGGTATTCCATGTCTGGAGACGACTTCCTTCAAATACAGTCGTGCTAACTTCTCCATCTTGTCATCTTCTCTTATTGGTAGGAAGTGTGCTGATTTGGTGAGACGATCAACTATTACCCAAATAGTATCAAAACCACTTGCAGTCCTTGGCAATTTAGTGATGAAATCCATGGTAATGTTTTCCCATTTCCATTCCGGGATTTCGGGTTGTTGAAGTAGACCTGATGGTTTCTGATGCTCAGCTTTGACCTTAGAACACGTCAAACATTCTCCTACGTATTTAGCAACATCGGCTTTCATACCCAGCCACCAAAAATGTTTCTTGAGATCCTTGTACATCTTCCCCGTTCCAGGATGTATTGAGTATCTGGTTTTATGAGCTTCTCTAAGTACCATTTCTCTCATATCTCCAAATTTTGGTACCCAAATCCTTTCAGCCCTATACCGGGTTCCGTCTTCCCGAATATTAAGATGCTTCTCCAATCCTTTGGGTATTTCATCCTTTAAATTTCCCTCTTTTAAAACTCCTTGTTGCGCCTCCTTTATTTGAGTAGTAATGTTATTATGAATCATTATATTCATAGATTTTACTCGAATGGGTTCTCTGTCCTTCCTGCTCAAGGCATCGGCTACCACATTTGCCTTCCCCGGGTGGTAACGAATCTCAAAGTCGTAATCATTCAATAATTCAATCCACCTACGCTGCCTCATATTCAGTTGTTTCTGATTAAATATGTGTTGAAGACTTTTGTGGTCGGTATATATAATACTTTTGACCCCATATAAGTAGTGCCTCCAAGTCTTTAATGCAAAAACAACCGCGCCTAATTCCAAATCATGCGTCGTATAATTTTGTTCGTGAATCTTCAATTGTCTAGACGCATAAGCAATCACCTTCGTTCGTTGCATTAATACACAACCGAGACCTTGCTTTGATGCATCACAATAAATCACAAAATCATCATTCCCTTCAGGCAATGACAATATAGGTGCCGTAGTTAGCTTTTTCTTCAATAACTTAAACGCTTTCTCTTGTTCATCATTCCATTCAAATTTCTTCCCTTTATGCGTTAATGCAGTCAAGGGTTTTGCTATTCTGGAAAAGTCTTGGATGAACCTTCTGTAGTAACCAGCTAGTCCTAAAAACTGGCGTATGTGTTTCGGAGTTTTCGGGGTTTCCCACTTTTCAACAGTTTCTATCTTTGTCGGATCCACCTTAATACCTTCTTTGTTCACTATGTGACCGAGGAATTGAACTTCTTCCAACCAAAATGCACACTTTGAAAACTTAGCGTACAATTCTTCCTTCCTCAATACTTCTAACACCTTTCTCAAATGTTCACCGTGTTCTTGGTCATTCTTTGAGTAAATAAGTATGTCATCAATGAAAACAATGACAAACTTGTCAAGGTATGGTCCACACACTCGGTTCATAAGGTCCATGAACACAGCTGGTGCATTAGTTAAACCAAACGGCATGACCATAAACTCGTAATGACCGTAACGTGTTCTGAAAGCAGTCTTTGGAATATCATCTTCTTTCACCCGCATTTGATGATACCCGGAACGTAAGTCAATCTTTGAATAAACAGACGAGCCTTGTAGTTGATCAAATAAGTCGTCGATTCTCGGTAGTGGGTAGCGGTTCTTGATGGTAAGTTTGTTCAACTCTCGGTAGTTGATACACAACCTGAATGTACCATCTTTCTTCTTGACAAACAAAACAGGAGCTCCCCACGGTGATGTGCTTGGTCGAATGAAACCACGCTCTAAAAGTTCTTGTAATTGGCTTTGCAGTTCTTTCATCTCGCTGGGTGCGAGTCTGTAAGGAGCACGAGCTATTGGTGCAGCTCCTGGTACAAGATCTATTTGAAATTCAACGGATCGATGTGGGGGTAATCCCGGTAATTCTTTCGGAAATACATCGGGAAATTCTTTTGCAATGGGAACATCATTGATGCTCTTTTCTTCAGTTTGTACTTTCTCGACGTGTGCTAGAACAGCATAGCAACCTTTTCTTATTAGTTTTTGTGCCTTCAAATTACTAATAAGATGTAGCTTCGTGTTGCCCTTTTCTCCGTACACCATTAAGGGTTTTCCTTTTTCTCGTATAATGCGAATTGCATTTTTGTAACAAACGATCTCCGCTTTCACTTCTTTCAACCAGTCCATACCGATTATCACATCAAAACTCCCTAACTCTACTGGTATCAAATCAATCTTAAAGGTTTCGCTAACCAGTTTAATTTCTCGATTCCGACATATATTATCTGCTGAAATTAATTTACCATTTGCTAATTCGAGTAAAAATTTACTATCCAAAGGCGTCAATGGACAACTTAATTTAGCACAAAAATCTCTACTCATATAGCTTCTATCCGCACCCGAATCAAATAAAACGTAAGCAGATTTATTGTCAATAAGAAACGTACCCGTAACAAGCTCCGGGTCTTCCTGTGCCTCTACCGCATTAATATTGAAAACTCTTCCACGGCCTTGTCCATTCGTGTTCTCCTGGTTCGGGCAATTTCTAATAATGTGGCCTGGTTTTCCACATTTATAACAAACTACATTGGCATAACTTGCTCCGACACTACTTGCTCCGCCATTACTCGTTCCGACACCATTTGTTCCTTTCGTTCTATTAACCCCTGGTCCGTAGACCTCACACTTCGCCGCGCTATGACCATTTCTTTTACACTTGTTGCAAAATTTGGTGCAGAACCCCGAGTGATTCTTTTCACACCTTTGGCATAGTTGCTTCTGATTGTTGTTGTTGTTGCGGTTATTATTGTTGTTGGGATGATTGTTGTAGTTGCTGTTGTTGTTGTTGTTGTTGTTGTTGGGCCGTTTGTTGTAGTTGCGATTGATGTTGCGATTGTTGGGATAATTGTTGCGATTATTGTTGTAATTGCTGTTGTTGTTGTATTGGTGATTCTTATCACCGTTTTCCTCCCACTTTCTTTTGACTTGCTTCACATTGGCCTCTTCAGCAGTCTGTTCTTTAATTCTTTCTTCAATCTGGTTCACTAGTTTGTGAGCCATTCTACATGCCTGTTGTATGGAGGCGGGCTCGTGTGAACTTATATCTTCTTGGATTCTTTCCGGTAATCCTTTCACAAACGCGTCGATCTTCTCTTCCTCATCTTCGAATGCTCCCGGACACAATAGGCACAATTCTGTGAATCGTCTTTCGTACGTGGTAATATCAAATCCTTGGGTTCGTAACCCTCTAAGTTCTGTCTTGAGCTTATTGACCTCGGTTCTGGGACGGTACTTCTCGTTCATCAAGTGCTTGAATGCTGACCACGGTAGTGCATACGCATCATCTTGTCCCACTTGCTCTAGATAGGTATTCCACCATGTTAACGCAGAACCTGTGAAGGTATGCGTAGCGTACTTCACTTTGTCCTCTTCAGTACACTTACTTATGGCAAACACCGATTCAACCTTCTCGGTCCACCGTTTCAATCCGATCGGTCCTTCGGTTCCATCAAATTCCAAAGGTTTGCAGGCAGTGAATTCTTTGTAGGTGCATCCTACACGATTTCCTGTACTGCTAGATCCAAGGTTATTGTTGGTATGTAGCGCAGCCTGTACTGCGGCTATGTTTGAAGCTAGAAAAGTACGGAATTCCTCTTCATTCATATTCACGGTGTGTCGAGTAGTCGGTGCCATTCCCTTCAAAATAGTTAAATGGAACAAGTTAATCATACAGAATATTAAGAGTAGTTAATAGTATTTCGTAGCATAATATGAACTCATTTATAAAAGCTTTTTCTTCATATTAGCGTTTTATAAGTTTAAATTCGGGTAGTACCTACCCGTTAAGTTCATACTTAGTAGCTAATATACAATTCAACTACTACAATTCTATATGAAAAACTGATTATAATAATATTTCGCGTTCAAACTTTTATACAATATTTTACAAACTTACAATACCGCTTATTTTACATAAAGCATGAAATATAGCACACAGTAACTTTGATACAAGATAGTTGTGAAGACAATTCTAGCTAGTACACAAGTCGTTCAGCAAAGGCAATAAAGACACGTAATTCATACGTCCAGAAACAAGTCATGCATTCTGGTTTTACTAGGACTACTTCCCATCCTTGGTCTTGTGCAACATAACCGTTATGGCCGTTGATAAGACAGCGTGTTGTAACGTCATCAAAGGGATGAGGGTTACGTAATGTCCAACAGTCCCGTAATAATCTAAAAACCTCATTTCTTACCCCAATTACCGACTCCGTCACTTGTGGAAACGTTTTGTTTAATAGTTGTAGCCCGATGTTCTTGTTCTCACTTTGGTGAGAAGCGAACATTACTAATCCGTAAGCATAACATGCTTCTTTATGTTGCATGTTAGCCGCTTTTTCTAAATCACGAAGTCCAATATTCGGATATATTGAGTCAAAATAATTTCTTAACCCGTTGCGTAAAATAGCATTTGGGTTCCCCGCAATATATGCGTCAAAGTAAACACATCGTAACTTATGGGTTTCCCGATGTGATATCCCCCATCTTTCAAACGAAAGTCTCTTATAAACCAAGACATTCTTGGAACGTTCTTCGAATGTCTTACAAACTGATCTCGCCTTAAATAGTTGTGCCGAAGAATTCTGGCCGACTCTAGACAAGATTTCATCAATCATGTCTCCGGGTAGGTCTCTTAAAATATTGGGTTGTCTATCCATTTTGTGTTTTTAAACTGTAAAATAGACAAGAGTTAGATTCATAAAAAAAAATACTTATTAATACAAGCAATTTTTACATATATCATAAAGCATAAGGACACTATATTCCATATATTACACCACACGAATACAACTATCTTATTCCGACTCGCTCGTTTCTTCTTCTTCGGTTTTGGTTCGTTTTGCCAAGTTTCTAGGGATATATGATGTTCCCCTAATACGAGCCGTCGTTGTCCACATTGGTTTAGAAAAACCTGGTGGTTTAGAGGTTCCCGGGTCATTGTTACAACTTAAGGACTTCGGGGGTTGACGATACATATAAAGTTCATCGGGGTTGGAATTAGATTTCTCTATTTTTATGCCCTTTCCCTTATTATTTTCTTTTGCCTTTTTAAATTCAGTTGGGGTAATTTCTATAACATCATCGGAATTCTCGTCGGAATCCGATTCATCGGAGAATTGGTAATCCTCCCAATATTTTGCTTCCTTGGAGGAAACACCATTGACCATAATTAACTTTGGTCGGTTGGTTGAGGATTTTCTTTTACTTAACCGTTTTATTATTTCCCCCACCGGTTCTATTTCTTCATCCGGTTCCGATTCTTCTTCCGGTTCCGATTCTTCTTCCGGTTCCGACTCTTCTTCCGGTTCCTCTTCGGGAACTTGTGAATCAGTCCACAAATCATTCCAATTTACATTTGACTCTTCATTATTATTAGGTGAGTCAATGGGACTTGTTCTAGAGGTAGACATCTATCACATAATATCAAACACGTTAAGAGATTAATATATCACATAATATTCATATATTAAAAATATATAGTTTCCAACAAAAATGTTAAGCAATCATTTTTAAAGAAAACACGGTCGAAGTCCAGACTCACTAATGCATCCTAACAAACTCGATAAGACACACTAATGCAAATTTTCTGGTTCTCTAAGACCAACGCTCGGATACCAACTGAAATGTCCCGTTCTTATTGATTAAAAACGTTCCATATTAATTGATTTCGTTGCGAGGTTTTGACCTCTATATGAGACGTTTTTCAAAGGCTGCATTCATTTTTAAACAAACCATAACCTTTATTTCATCAATAAAGGTTTAAAAAGCTTTACGTAGATCATCAAATAATGATAATCTAAAATATCCTGTTTACACACGACCATTACATAATGGTTTACAATACAAATATGTTACAACAAAATAAGTTTCTTGAATGCAGTTTTTACACAATATCATACAAGCATGGACTCCAAATCTTGTCCTTATTTAAGTATGCGACAGCGGAAGCTCTTAATAATCACCTGAGAATAAACATGCTTAAAACGTCAACAAAAATGTTGGTGAGTTATAGGTTTAACCTATATATATCAAATCGTAACAATAGACCACAAGATTTCATATTTCAATACACATCCCATACATAGAGATAAAAATCATTCATATGGTGAACACCTGGTAACCGACAATAACAAGATGCATATATAAGAATATCCCCATCATTCCGGGACACCCTTCGGATATGATATAAATTTCGAAGTACTAAAGCATCCGGTACTTTGGATGGGGTTTGTTAGGCCCAATAGATCTATCTTTAGGATTCGCGTCAATTAGGGTGTCTGTTCCCTAATTCTTAGATTACCAGACTTAATAAAAAGGGGCATATTCGATTTCGATAATTCAACCATAGAATGTAGTTTCACGTACTTGTGTCTATTTTGTAAATCATTTATAAAACCTGCATGTATTCTCATCCCAAAAATATTAGATTTTAAAAGTGGGACTATAACTCACTTTCACAGATTTTTACTTCGTCGGGAAGTAAGACTTGGCCACTGTTGATTCACGAACCTATAACAATATATACATATATATCAAAGTATGTTCAAAATATATTTACAACACTTTTAATATATTTTGATGTTTTAAGTTTATTAAGTCAGCTGTCCTCGTTAGTAACCTACAACTAGTTGTCCACAGTTAGATGTACAGAAATAAATCGATAAATATTATCTTGAATCAATCCACGACCCAGTGTATACGTATCTCAGTATTGATCACAACTCAAACTATATATATTTTGGAATCAACCTCAACCCTGTATAGCTAACTCCAACATTCACATATAGAGTGTCTATGGTTGTTCCGAAATATATATAGATGTGTCGACATGATAGGTCGAAACATTGTATACGTGTCTATGGTATCTCAAGATTACATAATATATAATACAAGTTGATTAAGTTATGGTTGGAATAGATTTGTTACAAATTTTCACGTAGCTAAAATGAGAAAAATTATCCAATCTTGTTTTACCCATAACTTCTTCATTTTAAATCCGTTTTGAGTGAATCAAATTGCTATGGTTTCATATTGAACTCTATTTTATGAATCTAAACAAAAAAAGTATAGGTTTCTAGTCGGAAAAATAAGTTACAAGTCGTTTTTGTAAAGGTAGTCATTTCAGTCGAAAGAACGACGTCTAGATGACCATTTTAGAAAACATACTTCCACTTTGAGTTTAACCATAATTTTTGGATATAGTTTCATGTTCATAATAAAAATCATTTTCTCAGAATAAAAACTTTTAAATCAAAGTTTATCATAGTTTTTAATTAACTAACCCAAAACAGCCCGCGGTGTTACTACGACGGCGTAAATCCGGTTTTACGGTGTTTTTCGTGTTTCCAGGTTTTAAATCATTAAGTTAGCATATCATATAGATATAGAACATGTGTTTAGTTGATTTTAAAAGTCAAGTTAGAAGGATTAACTTTTGTTTGCGAACAAGTTTAGAATTAACTAAACTATGTTCTAGTGATTACAAGTTTAAACCTTCGAATAAGATAGCTTTATATGTATGAATCGAATGATGTTATGAACATCATTACTACCTTAAGTTCCTTGGATGAACCTACTGGAAAAGAGAGAAATGGATCTAGCTTCAATGGATCCTTGGATGGCTCAAAGTTCTTGAAGCAAAATCATGACACGAAAACAAGTTCAAGTAAGATCATCACTTGAAATAAGATTGTTATAGTTATAGAAATTGAACCAAAGTTTGAATATGATTATTACCTTGTATTAGAATGATAACCTACTGTAAGAAACAAAGATTTCTTGAGGTTGGATGATCACCTTACAAGATTGGAAGTGAGCTAGCAAACTTGAAAGTATTCTTGATTTTATGAAACTAGAACTTTTGGAATTTATGAAGAACACTTAGAACTTGAAGATAGAACTTGAGAGAGTTCAATTAGATGAAGAAAATTGAAGAATGAAAGTGTTTGTAGGTGTTTTTGGTCGTTGGTGTATGGATTAGATATAAAGGATATGTAATTTTGTTTTCATGTAAATAAGTCATGAATGATTACTCATATTTTTGTAATCTTATGAGATATTTCATGCTAGTTGCCAAATGATGGTTCCCACATGTGTTAGGTGACTCACATGGGCTGCTAAGAGCTGATCATTGGAGTGTATATACCAATAGTACATACATCTAAAAGCTTTGTATTGTACGAGTACGAATACGGGTGCATACGAGTAGAATTGTTGATGAAACTGAACGAAGATGTAATTGTAAGCATTTTTGTTAAGTAGAAGTATTTTGATAAGTGTATTGAAGTCTTTCAAAAGTGTATAAATACATATTAAAACACTACATGTATATACATTTTAACTGAGTCGTTAAGTCATCGTTAGTCGTTACATGTAAGTGTTGTTTTGAAACCTTTAGGTTAACGATCTTGTTAAATGTTGTTAACCCAATGTTTATAATAACAAAAGAGATTTTAAATTATTATATTATCATGATATTATGATGTACGAATATCTCTTAATATGATATATATACATTAAATGTCGTTACAACGATAAACGTTACATATATGTCTCGTTTCAAAATCATTAAGTTAGTAGTCTTGTTTTTACATATGTAGTTCATTGTTAATATAATTAATGATATGTTTACTTATCATAATATCATGTTAACTATATATATAACCATATATATGTCATCATATAGTTTTTTACAAGTTTTAACGTTCGTGAATCACCGGTCAACTTGGGTGGTCAATTGTCTATATGAAACCTATTTCAATTAATCAAGTCTTAACAAGTTTGATTGCTTAACATGTTGGAAACATTTAATCATGTAAACATCAATCTCAATTAATATATATAAACATGGAAAAGTTCGGGTCACTACACAAAGTCCATTATCTATTATTAGGAAAATTGAAAACATGGAAAAATGGACCAAGCTAGCAATTCCATGGTAGGGATAAGTCAAGGATTGGGTAATCTTAAAATCAATCAAAATCAATGATCAAAATGCTAATGAGAATAACCTTCTCAAAAGACTTTGTATAAATGAAAGGTTTCTCTTGCAAATGCAAAATTGTTTTTGAAAAATGATTTCAAAAGATTAAGTGTAGGAAACTTACTTGCCTTAGGATTGTGTGTTTATGTGAAAACATGTATTGCATGCTAAATACTAGATTGATGCGTTTTGTGTATACTATGTGTGATTGAACATATATATATATATATATATATATATATATATATATATATATATATATATATATATATATATATATATATATATATATACATATATATATATATATATATATATATATATATATATATATATATACATATACATAGTATATTATGTGTCATTGATGATTAAACATCGAGAGGATGTAATCATTCAATGTTAGGAAAAGAAAACTTATCCTCAAGTATTCAATAGAACCTAAGAATCATCAAAACGCGTTCGAAGAAAGAAGAAGTGGAGAAATAAGTGATCAGAAGGATCCATGGCAGTACCACGGCTGACCGTATACACGACCGCATAACTCCTGTCATGTACGTGGAAAAATATCTACACAGCTTACACCACGGTCGACCGTGCTTCGACCGTGCATGGTCTGATTCTGTTTTAAATTAAACTAAACCCTCACTTTTATTTCTTTTCAACCCACTTCAAAACACACACACACACCTACACATGGCTGAGGAGATCAACCGCATAGAGAAGAACACTCATTCCTACAAATTCAATTCCTACTTTCGGTATGATTAATCCTTGCTTTCCTAACATTCA
This sequence comes from Rutidosis leptorrhynchoides, assembly GCF_046630445.1. NCBI lineage: Eukaryota > Viridiplantae > Streptophyta > Magnoliopsida > Asterales > Asteraceae > Rutidosis > Rutidosis leptorrhynchoides. The sequence continues at coordinate 276,558,220 of NC_092335.1, forward strand.
ATTGTGTTTGTATGATGAATTAGGGTTATGAAGAAACCATAACTACAATGAATCAAAACCTAAATTGATGCAAACAATTGAAATTGTTCTTGAAGAACAATTTAGAAACAATTGTAGTAATGATTATTGTATATCTATGCATTGATTTATCATTGAATGATTCTAGGGTTCATTATACATCTAGGTTAGATTTTCATAGAAACATTGTTCATATGATATAAATGACATTTTTGCTAATTGAGTGTAATAATTTTGAATGTCAAAACATGTGTTGATGATGATTTCAAAAGTCTAAGAACACATATGCGTAAAGACCCGTACTAATCCATCTGGACGAATACATTACATTTGGTTACATCGCGAGGTACTTGACCTCTATATGATACATTTTACAAACATTGCATTCGTTTTTAAAAGATAAACTTTCATTACATCGAAAGTTGACGGCATGCATACCATTTCATAATATATCCAACTATAATTGACTTAGTAATAATCTTGTTGAACTCAATGACTCGAATGCAACGTCTTTTGAAATATGTCATGAATGACTCCAAGTAATATCTCTAATATGAGCAAATGCACAGCGGAAGATTTCTTTAATACCTGAGAATAAACATGCTTTAAATTGTCAACCAAAAGGTTGGTGAGTTCATTAGTTTATCATAATCAATCATTTCCATAATTTTAATAGACCGCAAGATTTTCATTTCCATTTTTCATAAACATCATCTCATATCAGGCATTTCGCAAAAACTGCATAAAGATAAAAATCATTCATATGGTGAACACCTGGTAACCGACATTAACAGAACGCATCTAGAATATCCCTATCATTCTGGGACTCTCATCGGACATGATAAAATCGAAGTACTAAATCATCCGTAACCCGGATGGGGTTTGTTAGGCCCAATAGATCTATCTTTAGGATTCGCGTCAATTAGGGTTTATGTTCCCTAATTCTTAGATTATCAGACTATAAAGGGCGATATTCAATTTGATAATCCAACCATAGAATGTAGTTTCAATTACTTGTGTCTATTTCGTAAAACATTTAGTAAAATCAGTGCATGTATTCTCAGTCCCAAAAAATATATATAAAAAGGGAGTAATGAAACTCACTCTACTGTATTTTGTAGTAAAACTACATATGACGTCATTGAACAAGTGTAAGGTTGGCCTCGGATTCACAAACCTATATCATTTGTATATCTATTAATACATAATTGTAAGCGAATAAACTTATATATATTTAGTTATGTATTAAGATTAGTATTTATATATATAATCTATTAATACTTATAATATCCTATAATGTTTATTTGATATATAATTTAATAAATGTTATATCAATATAAATGATATTATATTAGTTAAAAAGTAATATTATGTAATATCGGTATACTTATATATTCTTATATAAATTTCTTCTGTTTGCAAAATATTTATGATAATGATACCAGAATAAATATATTAATAGTTATGATACTAATAATAGTAATAATGATAGTGATAATAATAAGTTCAATAAAGATGATAATTTTGATATAATAATGGTATGATAAAATATTAGTTTTCATAAAAACAATATTTTTAATAATAGTAGTGATTTTGATAAACATGATGGTTTTATTAGAAATTTTACTAATCATATTATTAATAATACTAATACTAATATTTATAATAATAAGTTGTTTTATTTTCATAATAATAATAATAATAATACTACACTAGTAATACTTATACTAAAAATATTAGTTATAATACTTATAACAATGATAATAATAATAACTATATTAATAACTATATTAATAATAATATTAATCATAATAATATTAATAATACTAATAATAATAATAATCATAATAATAACAATAATAGTAATGATAGTAATAATAATACTTGTAATAATAATAACAATTACTAATAATACTAGTAACATAACAATAATATCAATCATAATCATAATAAAAATAATAATAATAATAATAATAATAATAATAATAATAATAATAATAATAATAATAATAATAATAATAATAATAATAATAATAATAATAATAATAATAATAACAACAACAATAATAATAATAAAGATAAAGTGTCACAACCTTGAAGAAAAGCTCGAAAAGAATGCCACTGCCAGGACTCGAACTCGCGACCTCCCGTTCACCCATAAACACTCAACACCACTTGACCAATTCGGGTTTTCTGATTAATCTTGGTCCTATATAACCTTAACCCGTTGTCGCCATTCCCATTGTCCTGGCCCATTCGGCCCAACAACAGAAGTTCACAGCCCACCCCATTAAATGGTCCATTAATCGATTTAGGAAGCCCAAGGAAATACGAATGTGCAGCAGCCTGTTAAATTCAATTTTTTTTTTTGAACAATATTAGCTAAGACAAAAAGTGAGTTTGTTGTTGGTCACCACCCTACCCACGTTTCCACAACTACCACATCGTTTATCTTGATTATTTATCATCGTCTTCATATTCATCTTCATCGTTGTATCATCATGATCATCGTTATTATCTCCTTCATCATCATTAACGTATGATAATATCATCATCATCACGTCATCGTGTATTATCATTCTCGTAACAGAAACTGGAAATCTATAGTAACAGTAGTAGGTTTGAACAAGGTGGTGTTTTTAATGGTGGTATTTGAGTGGGTTTACAACTCGAGCAGAAAAATAAAAAAAAAATAGAATCAGAGATATATCGAGCAGCAACTTGTAGGTTGATGATGGTGTTACAAAGAAGAAAGGAGAGAGAGAAGAGAGAGAGTAACGGATAATGGTGGTGTTGAATGGTAGTCGTGAGGTGGTGAGGATGGTGACATTGGTTGTGCTCACGGTAGTGGCGGATCATGGTGGGTTCAAGAAACAATACAAGTGGGTTTGTGTTGATGAAGGTGATGGCTATGGTGTGTTGATCGAATAGGGTGGTTTGGTGGTATCGGTTCAGCAACGAAAGCAACATAACATAGAAGGCTCAACTTGTTGATGGCTTGGTTTGTTCTTGGTTATGAGGGTAGATGTAAGTTGACCGATGGTTTGAGGTGGAAGTGAGCTTGGGTGGTGGTCTCGTGGGCTGAAACAAAACAATAGTGAAGGTGGTTCCCGTGGTTGATCTCATCATGGTTCGGATGATGAGAGGTGGCCATAAAGTGGTTAAGATGGCGGATTGAAGTTGTGATAGTGGGTTGAAGATAATCTAGGTGGTGTTTATATTTATAATATATAGAATGTCTAGTTACAACAACAATAATAATTTAATAATTTTAATAATAATTAATGGAATGATTTGTACATGTATATTTAATAATATATGCTGAATGTGATGAAGAAAGAACGCAACCAACACTGTAACCTTTATAATATTATATAATTAAACTTTTAAATTTTAAACATGTCAAGTTACATATAGCAGCCTTGAATTATTTTTCTTTACGGACCGGATTTCTTACTTCGTTGATAATCAATGGCGATTAAAAGTCTTCAGAAAAATCTCAAAATTTTATATAAAATTTCTTTAATTATTTCAGTCATTATGATATAAAAATCAGTCATTAGTTATTAAATAAAAATTACATAATTTATTCACTCCCAATCTCAAGTAAAATATAAAAAGTTTTAAAATTCAACAAATAACTTCTAAATATATTATTAATAAGCCTAAAATTTATATTACTCATTTTCGGATCACCGTTTATTTTAAAATCACCTAAGTTTGAACTTAACCTTTTGAATGATAAACGAGTGTTATTATTGTTTCCTAAATGAATTCAAAATCATTTATTTTTTGAATTACATAAATATATATTAACTAACAAATTAATTATTATTTCAAATCATCAAATCATATAATACTTTATTTAATATCTCATATATATATATATATATATATATATATATATATATACATATATATATATATATACCTATTTATTTACATTAATTGTTTGTAAATCGTCGGGAACAGTCGAAGGGTAATTGCATATATGAACACAGTTCGAATTTTTGAGAATTAACCTAACAGACTTTGATTATCGTGTTGAAACTATATAAAGATTAAGTTTAAATTTGGTCAGAAATTTTCGGGTCGTCACAGTACCTACCCGTTAAAGAAATTCCGTCCCGATATTTGATTGGAATGGTCATGGCAGGCAATAAGTATGTTTTCATGACGCATACGATCTAAAATTTAGAGTTTTATCATCATTAAGTAATATAGATAAAATAATTCATTTATGTGAAGAGTATGAGTGAAGTTATCACAAAAGAGTGAAATAAAGAAGTAAAGATTTGTCTTAGTTTTTGACGTAGTCAGGTTGAATTCCGGAATTCAAGGGATTTAGAGAAAATCTCTGTAATAAGATTTGGTACCTAGAATCCTCTTTGGTTAAACGCGATGATTTGTCTCGATTTCTCTGTCTGATATTTCACTATAAATTCAACTCCTTTCGTTTCTTTTATATTTTGGAGTTTCATCCTTTTGTTTTCTCTTCCCGACTTTAAGTCAAACGAATAATGGTCCAGAATTCATAGGTATGAAGTTTCGAATGAACATGACTAATGTTCTAAGAAAGAGATTGTAATAGCACGATCTTGATTTGTTAAATTACCAGAATTCAAGAGAAAAGATAGAACTATCAAGAAAATATGTTCTTGATATGTTTATAGATTAGGTAGTATGTAAGAGTCGTGTAACATGGCACATGATGACGTTATGGTCTGTGAATCATCATGTTCCATTAGAAACTCAGTATGAGTTACTGTAATATAATCACGTTGATCGGGCGTCATTATATTATACTAACTCATGCTTCAATTCCCAACATTTCTCCATAAATCATTCATAATTTAAACTTACATTTTACAGAAATATAGAAACTAAAACAGTTTCATTTATGATGCAACATTGATAGCACGAGGAGATAGCTAATTTCGAACAAAGATATTTATGAAGGTATCTTCAGAAATATCGAAGATATTTATAACGAAATATACGATGATATCTTAAAATTCTAAGATCAGAAGATGATGAAGGAATTTGTCCGCAAGAATTTAGAATAAGTAGGGGCAAGATATTTGTTTAAAGGTTTCAGTAGATACTGAATCATCTGGATTCGTTAAGTACAGGTTTAGTCCTGGTGATTTGTCCACAACCTCATTCATAGTTTCGCATAATTCGCTTCCCAGTATCAAATTTTCTATTGAGCGTTTCCAACACCCCATTCTTTATCATCAAACTTTTGGCCATTAAGACCATCTACAGTTTTGCTGCTTCATCAGCATTCAAAGTTATCATAAGTGAATAATTGGTTAACCAATCCGAGATAGTTTCAGGAGAATTGTGTTTTTAGATGATTAAACGCTGATGGTAATATGGTGGAATATAAAAGGTTCCCTGGTAACAATGATGGAAAGGGTAATTGTATACATCAGGGTTATAATAGGGTTATCCTGGAGGAAAAGTCGAAGTTGACTTGTTGGAGCTGTGACAAAATTGACTACTTTGAAAAAGGGATTGCAAAGTTATTTTCGGTAATAACAATGTCAAAGAAGCTAGCACAGATACGTGTTAAATGTTTACTCAGGTTCCGAGTGTTTTCAGGTGCATAACTATATGCATCAATCTTTTCTTCCGTAGATGAAGTGCGGTTGGTTCATCCTCTCGATTGAGGTGTTTTCCATAATCATGAAAGGTTTGAACGCAGATTGTAATTGTCAAGATACAAACGAGGTTTAAGATGAACTCAAGTGGCAAACTTGAAGAAATGTTTAGTTTCATATATTATAATCAATATTTTAATTCATTTTAATTGTCCAATGATATTAGTCCACAGTCGATAGTCCTCAGTTAACAGGCCAATAATTCATATATAGTTTAATATATAATATTCGAATTAATTAATACGTATCGTGACCCGTGTACATATCTCAGACTCGATCACAACTCAAAGTATATATATTATTTTAGAATCAACCTCAACCCTGTATAGCTAACTCAAACATTACTGCATATAGAGTGTCTATGGTTATTTCAAATAATATATATAGATGTGTCGATATGATGTGTCAAAACATTGTATACGTGTCCTGATATTTAAAATACGTAAATAACAGTATTTAAATGACGATAAATAAAGTGCGTAAAATAAATTACAGAATTTAAATGACGATATATAAAATTGCGAGAATTAAAATTGCGATAAATAAAATGTAATAATGAATTAACAGTTAGCTAGGAACAGTTAGCTAGGATTTTGTTAGCGTGGATTCTTAACAAAATTTCTCATAGTTAATTTGTTTGTTTCTAACAAATTTTATTTTATCCAATGTTTTTCTTCATTATGCCACTTGTTGGATTCTGATAAGTCAAAATCCAAATATGAAATTGGGTGAAAATGGTTATTCTGCGGTGAACGGATTCGTATATCTGTGGATGTAAATAGGATAGTAAATGACTGTTGAATCAGATTCGAAGAATGTACTATGTAACTTATTAATGTAAAATCTAAATATTCCTCGGGTATTACCTACCTATTAAAATATTTTCACCATTAATAGTTTGTACAAAACAATTTTTAATTACAATCTTTATGAAAATATATATACATATATATTTTCTTCAGATGTAATCATGGATTTAATGTGAAAGGCCCCGTTCATATACAATATAAACGATTCACAATAGTTGATTAAATCGTGAGGTACTTGACCTCTATATGATACATTTTACAAACATTGCATTCGTTTTTAAAAGACAAACTTTCATTACATCGAATGTTAACGGCATGCATACTATTTCATAATATATCCAACTATAATTGATCTAGTAATAATCTTGATAAACTCAATGACTCGAATGCAACGTCTTTTGAAATATGTCATGAATGACTCCAAATAATATCTCTAAAATGAGCAAATGCACAGCGGAAGATTTCTTTCATGCCTGAGAATAAACATGCTTTAAAGTGTCAACCAAAAGGTTGGTGAGTTCATTAGTTTATCATAAACAATCATTTTCATTATTTTAATAGACCACAAGACTTTTATTTTCATTTCTCATAAATATACGTCCCATGCATAGAGACAAAAATCATTCATATAGATTGAACACCTGGTAACCGACATTAACAAGATCCATATAAGAATATCCCCTATCATTCCGGGACATCCATCGGACATGATAAAAACGAATTCGAAGTACTAAAGCATCCGGTATTTTGGATGGGGTTTGTTAGGCCCAATAGATCTATCTTTAGGATTCACGTCAATTAGTAGATCGGTTTACTATTTCTTAGGCTACCAAGCAAAAGGGGCATATTCGGCTTCGATCATTCAACCATAGAATGTAGTTTCATTTACTCGTGTCATTCGTCAAACATTTATAAAAATAGCGCATGTATTCTCAGCCCAAAAATGTAAAGGGTAAATAGGCAAATGAAACTCACCTAATTTATTTTGTAGTAAAAATACATATGACTATATTGAACAATGCAGGGTTGGCCTCGGATTCACGAACCTATATCATTTGTATATTCATTAATACATATAATCGAAATCGAATAAATATATATTATTATTAGTGATGTAATTTATATATTTAATAAATTATAAGTTTCATTATTTATATACTTTCATTATATATATATAATTGTTAATATAGTTAAGTTAAATATATTTTTAATATAGGGATTACTTGTTTGTAATTAATAATTATGATAGTACTAATATTAGTAATAATATTGATACTCTATAATAATGATAAAAGTGATAATAATAATATTAATAATGATAATAATACTAGATTGTATTAAAATAACTATGGTAATATTAATTATAATAATCCTTTTAAAACATACTTTAGTTAAGATTTTAATAATTGTCATAATAATATTTATTTCCAAAATTTTTATATTTTTAATCTTAACAATATTATAAAACCTGTATATTCATAGTTATAATAATCATAACTTTTGTGTTTAATCTATCAACTAACGACTATAGTTTCTTTTAATATTAATTTGTATTCACAATCATAATCTACATGTATTCATATAATTATAATCAATCTCCTAATCTTTATCATAATACCTTTTATTAATAATTAACCTGTTTAGTATTCTTGAAATCCTAATAATATTACTAGCAAAAATAACACAATTAGTATTATTATAAATAATAATATTAGTTATGATAATACTAAATGATGATACCAATATAGTTAATAATAATAACTAACTTAATAATAATAATGATATAGCATGTATTAATGTTAATAATAATAATAATTTACTTATTCATAATAACTATAATTAATAATACTAATAATAATTATGATAATTATAATACTTGTAATAACCCTAAATAATATTAATAACAACATTAGTAATAATAATAATAATAATAATAATAATAATAATAATAATAATAATAATAATAATAATAATAATAATAATAATAATAATAATAATAATAATAATAATAATAATAATAATGAAAATATAAATATAAATGTGTATACCCTTTTGAAAGTTTTTCCAAAAAGAATTGCCCACGATAGGGCTCGAACCCGCGACCCCTCAAATACCCGAACAACCCCCGACCATTCCTCTGCGACTACTTATCTGATTATTATTATCATTTAATTATTTTAAAACAGTTTCAATCGGAATACCATTTTCATCTTCTTCATCTCCTAAATCCTCCACAGATCGAATCCCCACTTAATCACAAATTAATTGTTGTTTTTAGAAATCTTAAATTAAACAGACACGATCTATAATCGTTGTTTGAATCAATTAAATCAAATAAATACAAAAATTCCGCTGTAACAGACATATATACTCGTGTATGAACTCTAAATCACATTTGAATTTTAAAGACGTTTTAGGTGAAGATTATAACACGAAATAGATAGCAAAACGTTCCTTAAAACTTTCCGAAACATCAATTTATCCTAAAACTTCAAAACAAAATCGAATTTTACTATGAACATTTACGTTTGACTTTTGAAGTTTACCTTTCACTCAAAAATTCAGATTAATTAGGAATAATTGGAAGAAAATCTTTTGCAGATAGTTTTCTGGAATGATTCCTAATAAAACTGTATTTATAGAATTTGAGTTTGATGAGAAATTGAACTTTTTTGGAAAAATCAACCCAAGAACAGGGTACAGTCAGTGTTCTTGCCTCTTTTTGTTTAAAATTCATCCAATTAAAATAGATGAAAGTGAGAATTGATATTGAGAACGTGTAGTGGGTTGAATGTGATAATACACTGAATAATTCGTTTGCTTATACTGCCAATTCGTCAACAGAAAGGGATCATCAGGTACAAAGAAAATAAAAAAAATTAAAAAACTGAAGTGGATTGTTACAGATTCGTTTGAGAGTGTTTTGTATCATCAATTTAGTCGACATAAGTACCAATTAAGAACAGAAGGAGAAGAAAAAGGATTTATAACTATGGTGATAGCTTAACAGATTATGTATATGTATATAGTCAGTATTTTGTGTTTATATATATATATATATATATATATATATATATATATATATAATCAGTATTTATAAATATATATTCTGTATATGTATATATATATACACACTTGTACTTCGTATATGTATATGAATATATATGTATTTGCATTACCATATATTACCATATATATTTTCTTTGTATAATATTTATATAAAGAAACAAATTAATATTAACTATATGCACATAAGTATTTAATATTAATTTTATTAATAATAATGACACTATTAATAATAATAATAGAGATGATGGTGATAATAATTTCAATAATATTAATAATATTTGTACATGTCAAATTTAACATATATATATATATATATATATATATATATATATATATATATATATATATATATATATATATATATATATATATATATATATATATATATATATATATATATATATATATATATATATATATATATATATTTTATATTAAAACATTATTGTAAATAGTACAAATATTAATATTATCATTTATAATGAAAGTATTGTTAATACTATTAATATAACAAATATATTCAAACTTGTAATTAAATTTAAATAATATTATATATTATTTATTTATTATTTATACATCTTATTACATTAAATATAATATTACTTATGCATAGTATTCCTATATATATATATATATATATATATATATATATATATATATATATATATATATATATATATATATATATATATAACATCCTTTATTTATACATTCATTTTAATAAAAACTTAATTATTCTGTTTATTATTTTACATTTTAAAATTCAAATTGATTTAAGTGTATTTTATTAATTCAAAATATTACATATACACTTATATATATATATATATATATATATATATATATATATATATATATATATATATATATATATATATATATATATATATTTATATACTTAATTACACATAATTGTTCGTGAATCGTCGGTAACAGTCAAAGGGTATTTAATTATATAAAAGTAGTTCAAAAATTTTGAGACTCGGCTTTACAGACTTCGCTTATCGTGTCGAAAACATATATAGATCAAGTTTAAATTTGGTCAAAAATTTTCGGGTCGTTACAGTACCTACCCGTTAAAGAAATTTCGTCCCGAAATTTGATTGAGATGGTCATTGCTGACAATAAATATGTTTTCATGAAGCATATGAGCTGAAAATTAGAGTTTTATTACCATTGAGTAATATAGATAAAACAATTCATTTATGTGAAGAGTACGAGTGAAGCTATCACAAAAGAGTGAAATGAGTAAATGCATGTTTGACTTAACCGGTGAAGTAGTCACGGTTGAATTTCTGGATTTAAAGGAATTTAAAAGAAAATCTTTGGAAATCTATATGATCCGATTCTTCTGCAATTAAGGAAATCAGGATCTCTCTAATTAAATGTGGCGATCTGCCTTGATTACTCTGTCTGGTATTTCCATTATAAATTAAACTCTTCCGTTCCATTATTGTCACCATTCCTATACTTTCTTTCTTAGTTCATACATCCAAAAGATTATGAAAATGTTTAATCCATTTCTAATCCCTGATATTTTCCAAATTATCATTTCTGTCATCCTTCTTTTCAATCTTCCACCAGAAAAATCTGTTTACTTCTACTATTACCTTGGGGTGATACTATTCTTAATTCTACCATGTCTTTATATTTCTATTCATATTAATATCCACGGTTTGTAATTTATGTGTTGTTATCTGGCTTTATATTCTCCCTTATATTTCGGAGTCCCTGCTTCTGTCTTCTATAATCATTGTCATTCATAGTTAATGCTCTCTCTTATTTGCTGCGATTTATACCCCCTTTCTATTTCGGAGCTTCATGTTTTTATTTTCTTTTCGCAAGTAATGGTCCAGAATTCGTAGGTATGGAGTTTCAAATTATCATAATATACCAGGTAGAAAGGAAAGGTAGTAGCACGATTTGATTTGTCAAATTACCTGAATTACTGAGAATAGAACTATCAAGAATATACTTTCTTGATAAGTTCAGAAGTTAAGTAGAATGAAAGAGTTATGTAGCATGGCACATGATGACGTTATGATCTGTGAATCATCACGTCCCATTAGAAACTCAGCATGACTTACTATAATATAATCACGTTGATCAAGTGTCATTATATTATACTAACTCATGCATCAGTTCCCAACACTACTTTAAAAGCATTCATAGTTTAAACTTGAAAGTTTACAGAATATAGAAACTAACAGTTTCTTATATGATGTAACACTGGTAGCGCGAAGAGATAAATGATTTCAGACAAGAATATTTATGAAAATATCCTCAGAAATATCGAAGATATTTATAATGATATTTTGGAATTTCTAAGATCTAAGGTTGATGATGAAAATTTTTTCGCAAGATTTTAACATGACTTCGGAGCAAGATATTCTCTAAAGATTTCAACGGATCCAAAATTACCTGGATTCTTTGATTATAGGGTTTGGTCCTTGTATTTGTCCTCGGTCTCCTTCATGGTTAGCTCAATCCGTTTTCCAGTTTCAACTTTTCTGAGCTTTCCCAACATACTATTTTTTATCATCAAACTTCCGACAATTAAGGTCGTTTACGGTTGTCTACAGTTTCTGCTGCTTCATTCAGCTTTTTCAAAATTCAATGTTTTGATTCGTAGGTTGGGTGCTTTTTAAAATTTCAGAATGGAAGGTCATAATTCTAAGAGATAAAGGTTATACATATAACTGTTGATGTAGATATGCTGTGAGTTTTCAAAGTACTGATTATTGATTATCAGTAATTGGTATGACAATTCTTGTTACAAGATACGGACGAGTATATGATGGGGTTTCTATGAATATAATGATTTTTCAAAAAAAAATCAAAGATCAATGAAGTTGCTGGTAAGTTTACTGCTAATGTGGTGAGATATATACGGTTCTCCGGTAACGATGATGAAAGGCAACTTCTTTATCAAGGTTATAATAAGGCTAATCCGAATGAAAGTCAAAGTTGATCTGATGGAGCTGTGACAAAATTGGCTAATTTGAAAAGGGATTGCAAAGTTATTTTCAGTAATAACAACGCTAAAGAAATTAGCATGGTTACGTGTTAAATGTTTACTCAGTTTCGAATGTTTTCAGTTGCATAACTATATGCATCAATCTCTTCTTTCATAGATGGAGTGCGGTTGGTTCATCCTCTCGATTGAGGTGTTTTCAAGAATCATGAAAGGTTTGAACGTAGATTGTAATCGTCAAGATACGAATGAGGTTTAAGATGAAATCAAGTGGCAAACTTGAAGAATTGTTTAGTTTCATATGTTATAATCAATATTTTAATTCATTTTAATTGTCCAATCTTGGTAGTCCACAGTTAGCAGTCCACAGTCACTAACTCAATAATTCATATATAGTTTATAAAATTCGAATTAATTAATACGTATCGTGACCCGTGTACATGTCTCAGACTCGATCACAACTCAAATTATATATATTATTGTAGAATCAACCTCAACCCTGTATAGCTAACTCAAGTATTACTGCATATAGAGTGTCTATGGTTATTCTAAATAATATATATAGATGCGTCGATATGATATGTCAAAACCTTGTATACGTGTCCTGATATTTAAAGTGCGTAAAATAAATAATAACAGAAATTAAATGACGATAAATAAAATTGCGAGAATTAAAATTGCGATAAATAAAATGCGATAAATAAATTGTGATAAATAAAAGGTAATACGGAATTGAAAGTTAGCTAGGAACAGTTAGCTTGGATTTTGTTAGCGTGGATTCTTAACAAAATTTCTCATAGTTAATTGGTTTGTTTCTAACAAATTTTATTTTGTCAAATGTTTTCTTCACTATGCCACTTGTTGGATTCTAATAAGTCAAAATCCAATTATGAAATTGAATGAAAATGGTTACTCTGTGGTGAACGGATTCATATAGCTGTGGGTGTAAGTAGGATAGTAAATGACTGTTGAATCAGATTCAAAGAATGTACAGTGTAACTTACTAATGTGAAAACTAAATATTCCTCGGGTATTACTGTCATAACCCGACCTTAACCATAAGGACGAATACAATAACATATGATTTCATCGCGAGGTATTGACCTCTATATGCGACATTTTTCAAAAACTGCATTCGTTTTTACAATACAAACCATAGCTTTTATTACAAATACAAGGTTTAAACAACTTAATAATGATTATCGTTTAGCGATAATCTTAGACTTACAAACTTTACATGTGATAATAACAATACGACTTCCAACATATTTTACATTACAAATCCTCCGATATGCAGTTTTATTTTTTACACAAATATGCATAATCAAGATCTTGCTTAAATTCAACATGTTACAGCGGAAGCTTTTAGTTATCACCTGAGAATAAACATGCTTAAAACGTCAACATAAAGTTGGTGAGATATAGGTTTAATGCCGGCAGCGTTATAAATATAGACCACAAGATTTCATATATAAACGTTTTAATAAAAATATTCTAAGTTGTTGAGCACTTGATAACCATACTTAACATTTAATCAACGTCGCATATTCCCTTTATTATGAAATCTTACTACACCGTACCAAGTGTAGTCACCGAAACGAAGTACTGTGCAACCGTTGAATACTGGTCGTCCAGTCCGATTAGGGTTGTCAGGCCCGATAGATCTATCAACAGGATTCGCGTTTACAATACCTCATGTAAATAATAGTTACCAAGTTACAGGAAAGTATGCCAGTGGTACAACTCAACGTAGAATATATATTTTTAATCACTTGTGTCCATAACGTAAATCATAAAATGCATGTATTCTCATCTCGAAATATTTAGAGTTTAAAAGTGGGACTATATACTCACTTTTGCCTTGAAGGTATTTATCACGACTTGGTCTCCGATAGATATCACGAACCTAACCATATATATAATATATCAACATATTTTCTTTTTAAGTAATCGTTATATATATATATATATATATATATATATATATATATATATATATATATATATATATATATATATATATATATATATATATATATATATATATATATATATATATATATATATATATATATATATATATATATATATATATATATATACTTTTAATACTTTTAATATTTTCTTAGTCCGTAGTTAGCAGTCCGATGTTAGTGGTCCACAATTAGTTGCTTAAATAAAATAAATAAAGACCCCATCATATTCGTATTGATCAGAAATAATCTAGACCCATGGTACTATGTTGTCAAGTGACGTGTTGCGTACATAAAGTACCGTGTTGTCAAATGACGTGTTGCGTACAATCATGAGGTCTTATGATTAATCTTCTCGTGATGTTTACGAGTGGTCCTGAAATATATAAAATCAAATCATAAGTAAATATATATGAAATATCATATTAATTAGAAATATATGATTAATTTAATTTTTCTCCAAATATTTTCGTAGCTAAACTAGCTTCGGATACCCGATCTTGTTTTAGTTGTAGTTTCTTCATTACAACTCCGTTTTTGTTGGTTCAACTTACCACTTCCTTGGATCGAGTCAAATTTTAAGAATATGAACTGAAAATACCTTAGGTTTTATTTGAAATCACAGGTTATAGGTCAAACTTTGGTGAAACTTATGAAAGTGATCATAAAAACAACATTTAATGATCATTTTTCTAAAAATACTTACACTTTGAGTTAAACCATGAAATTTTTATGTGTTAACATATTCATAAGAAATATCATTTTTCCAGAACATGAACTTCCAATTCAAAGCTTAAGATGGTTTTTAATTATCCAACCCAAAACAGCCCCCGATTGTACTCCGACGACGTAGATTTAGTTTTTTAAGATGTTCTTTGTAAAACCAAGTTATATCTTGTTAAGTTAGCATATCATTATGATATATTACAGGTATTGAAGTGTTTTAAAAGTTAAGTTAGAAGGATCTATTTAGTTTGCAAATAAGTTTGAAATCATTCAAACTATGTTCTTGTTGTTAAAATTTTACAACACAAAATAAGATAGCTATATAAATATGAATCGAATAAGGTTATGAACAATGTTACTACCTCAAGTTACTTGGACAAAGTTACTGTAAAAGATGAGAAAAATCCTAGAACCAAAATAGTGGTGGAGTTGGATCAAAAGGTTGGAAGTAAACTTGTTTACTTGGAAGGATTATTGAAGTGTTCTTGGAAGGTTTTTCTTATGAAGATTAAGGCTTGTTTTTGAAGCTAGATCTTCACGGTAACTTGCTGAATTGTTGAAGGTGTTTAAGGGTTATGGAAGTGTGTGTTTTTAGCTAAGAAATGAAGATAAAAATTGAATCAAAATGAGGGTATTTGTAGCCATAAATGGCGTTTTCCATGGGGAGACAAAAACAAAATTACATTTGTTATTTTGCTAGATGTTTTTGATAATTGTCAAAAGCTAAATCCTCACATGTTCCTTAACTGATTAGATCTAATTATTGGTGTATTTTTATGGGTATATACCAATAGTAAATACGTATAGAAGATGGGTATGATACGGGTACATATACCTTAGGTATACGTGTAGAAATTTTGAAGAAACGGAACGAGAATTCAAATATAGCTATCTTTTGTAAATATACTTATATTGTTTTATGTATATAAGCCCTTTAAAAGTGATTAAATACATATTTATACGATACTTGTATAAGTATTATAGGTTAAAGGTATATATGTCAAATAACGTTACGTATAGTTATCATTTTGAAAACTTAAGTTAGTAGTCTCAAAGTATACTTATAACTTATTGTTATTAGTACACAATGAGATGTTAAACCATTCTTAGATCATGTTAAATATATATAAATACATATATATACACAAACGTATAATTATCGTTTGTTATATAGTTCGTGATATCATCGGTCAAATTGGACGGTCAAACGTTGTGTAAAACTCTTTTTAAAAACATAAATCTCAACAATTTAGATTGCTTATCATGTTGGTAAGGTTTAATTTATGTAAATATTAATCTCATAAGTATAAAATGATCGGAAAAATCCGGGTCATTACAGTACCTACCTGTTAAATAAATTTCGTCCCGAAATTTTAAAGTTGTACCTATTTTGCGTTCTCGGGAAACAAATGTGGGTACTTTTGTTTCATATGATCCTCTCATTCCCAAGTAATCTCGGGACCTCTTCGAGCATTCCAACGAACCTTAACGATTGGTATGTTGCTTTGCTTGAGTTATTTAACTTCACGGTCCATGATTTCGACTGGTTCTTCTATGAATTGTAGTTTCTCGTCGACTTGGATTTCTTCAAGAGGAATGGTGAGATCTTCCTTTGCAAGACATTTCTTAAGGTTTGATATGTGAAACGTATTACACCTTTCCAAGGTGACACCTTTAACATAAACATGTCACCGATCTGAAACTCCAATGGTTTCCTTCGGACATCGGCGTAGCTCTTTTGGCGACTACGGGCTGTTTTCAATCTCTCCTTGATTTGTACTATCTTCTCAGTCATTTCGTGTATGATCTCAGGACTAGTTAATTGTCGATCTCCTACTTCATTCCAACAGATAGGGGATCTACACTTCCTTCCATACAATGCTTCGAATGGTGCAGCTTTAATGCTCGCATGATAACTGTTATTATACGAGAATTCTGCTAATGGTAGATATTTATCCCATCCGTTTCCAAAATCGATCACACATGCCCTGAGCATGTCTTCAAGAGTCTGAATTGTTCTTTCACTCTGCCCCTTCAGTTTGTGGATGATATGCGGTGCTCATATCCAAACGAGTTCCCAGGGCCTCCTGTAGTGATTGCCAAAACTTTGATGTAAATCTACTATCACGATCGGATATAATGGAAATAGGTATTCCATGCCTTGAAACAATTTCCTTTATGCACAGTCGTAATAGTTTCTCCATTCTATCCGTTTCCTTTATAGGCAAGAAATGTGCAGATTTGGTGAGACGATCAACTATTACCCAAATGGTGTCATAACCCCAGGCAGTCTTAGGTAACTTTGTGATGAAATCCATGGTAATACCATCCCATTTCCATTCTGGGATTTCTGGTTGTTGAAGTAACCCTGACGGCTTCTGGTGTTCTAATTTAACTTTAGAACAAGTTAAACATTCCCCAACATATGTTGCAACGTCTATCTTTAAATTAGGCCACCAATAATGCGTCTTAAGATCTTGGTACATCTTTCCAACTCCAGGATGTATCGAGTATCTTGTCTTGTGCGCCTCATTCAATATCAACTTCCTTAATCCACCCAACTTCGGTACCCAAATACGGTTTGCAAAATATCGAATTTCGTCTTCCCGTATAACGAGTTGCTTCTCATACTTCTTCATTATTTCATTTCCTATGTTTTCTTTAGTAAGAGCTTCTCTTTGAGCCTCTTTGATTTGTGAGTTGAGATTCATGCGAATTTTTATGTTCATCGCTCGTACTCGAATTGGTTCTTGTTCCTTTCTGCTTAGAGCGTCAGCCACTACATTCGCTTTCCCGGGATAATAACGAATCTCACAATCATAGTCGTTTATCAGCTCGACCCACCTACGTTGCCTCATGTTCAGCTGTTTCTGATCGAAGATATGTTGAAGGCTTTTATGATCAGTAAACACAGTGCATTTAACCCCATATAAGTAGTGTCTCCATATCTTCAATGCAAACACTACTGCTCCTAGTTCTAGATCATGTGTCGTGTAATTCTGCTCGTGAATCTTCAATTGACGAGATGCATATGCAATAACTTTCTTTCGTTGCATAAGGACGCAACCAAAACCTTGTCGCGAAGCGTCACAATATATCTCAAAATCATCGTTCCCTTCAGGTAATGATAAAATAGGTGCCGTAGTCAACTTCTTCTTCAGTAATTGAAATGCACTCTCCTGCTCAGAGGTCCATTCGTACTTCTTCCCTTTTTGCGTTAACGCTGTTAATGGTTTAGCTATTCGGGAAAAATCTTGAATAAACCTTCTATAATAACCAGCTAAACCCAAAAATTGGCATATCTGCGTTGGTATCTTAGGAGTCTCCCATTTTTCAATGGCCTCAATTTTAGCTGGATCAACCTGAATTCCTTTGCTACTAACAACGTGGCCAACAAATTGCACTTCTTTCAACCAAAATGCACACTTAGAAAATTTGGCGTATAACTGTTCTTTTCTTAACAATTATAATACCATCCTTAAATGTTGCTCATGCTCTTGCTCACTCTTGGAATAGATAAGAATATCGTCAATGAAAACGATAACAAACTTATCTAAATACGGACTACAAACTCGATTCATGAGGTCCATGAATACAGCTGGCACATTAGTCAACCCAAACAGCATAACCAAAAATTCATAATGACCGTAGCGTGTCCGAAAAGCAGTTTTCGGAATATCTTCTTCTTTGACGCGTAGTTGATGATAGCCCGACCTTAGGTCGATTTTCGAGTAAACACATGATCCTTGCAATTGATCAAATAAGTCATCAATTCTCGGTAGTGGATACCGATTCTTGATAGTTAACTTATTTAATTCACGATAATCTATACACATTCGGAAAGATCCGTCTTTCTTCTTGACGAATAAAATCGGAGCTCCCCACGGTGAAGTACTTGGTCGTATGAATCCACGGTCCAGTAATTCTTTTAACTGACTCTGAAGTTCTTTTAACTCAGACGGTGCAAGTCTATATGGAGCACGGGCAACCAGTGCAGCTCCTGGTACAAGATCTATTTGAAATTCTACAGATCTAAATGGAGGTAATCCCGGTAACTCTTCCAGAAATACTTCAGGAAAATCTCTTGCCACAGGCACGTCGTTGATGCTCTTCACTTTTTCCTTCATTTCGACTTTATTAACATATGCTAAGATGGCATAGCACCCTTTCTTCAAGCACTTTTGAGCTTTCAAACAACTAATGAGTTTTAGCTTTGAGTTACCCTTCTCTCCATAAATAATTATTGGCGTTTTATCCTTACGAGGAATGCGAATTGCCTTCTTGGCACACACAACTTCAGCTCCTATTTTGGACATCCAGTCCATGCCGACTATTACATCAAAACTTCCTAATTCTATGGGTATCAAATCAATCTTAAATGTTTCTCCGGCTAAATTTATTTTACAATCACGGCAAATTTTATCGGCTTTAATTAGTTTACCATTAGCTAACTCAATCATGTACTTAGCATCTAGAGGTAATGATGAACAATTCAATTTAGCATGAAAGTCTCTACACACGTAAGTTCTATCAGCACCAGTATCAAATATAATAGATGCGGATAAGTTATTAATGGTAAACGTACCCGTAACAAGTTTCGGGTCTTCGCACGCCTCTCTAGCATTAATAACAAATGCTCTTCCACGTGCAGATCTGTTATTCTTCTCTGGATTCGGGCACTGACTCTTATAATGACCCTGTTTCCCACACCCATAACAAGTAATAGTGGCTAAGGCAGTTCTATTTGCATTGGTGGCAGGAGTCTTGGTACCGTTTGTATTTGTAGCGGGAACCCTACAATCTTCAGCAAGATGACCTTTTTGATTACAATTGTTGCACACCACATTACAATAACCAGAGTGATGTTTGTGGCATCTGTTACATAAAGGATTTCGTCCCTTGTAACCTGAGTTCGAACCGCTACCCGCACCTTGCGTGGTTTCTTGTTTCTTGTTGGATTGTTGATGATTACCTTCCCACTTTCTTTTGTTTCCCGATGTCTTGACATCGGTCTTCTTATCCAGAATAATCTGGTCCATCAACTCGTTCGCCATGGCGATAGCTTCATGAATAGTCTTGGGTTTGGATGCTGTAACATTTGCCTTGACCTTTTTAGGCAAACCGTCTTTGTACAGTTCAATCTTCCGTTCTTCGGTTGGTACAAATTCGGGACATAGCAAAGCTAATTCCATGAATCGCTGATTGTAGTTGGTGAGTTCAGTACCAACAACTTTCAGGCTTCGTAATTCAGCTTCCAACTTCCTAACCTCGTTCCTTGGACAATATTCGTTGATTAGCATTGTTTTGAATTCTTCCCAGGGAGTATCATAAGCTACATCTCCTCCTACGGCCTTCACATAGTTTTTCCACCACGTGAGTGCACTATCTTGTAAGGTGCACGATGCATACTTGGTCATGTCCTTCTCAATACAACCACTGATTTTAAACACAGACTCAATCTTTTCGATCCACCGGGTTAAACCGACCAGTCCTTATGTTCCACTGAATGATGAGGGCTTGCAACCTTGAAAAGTTTTGTAAGTGCATCCCACACAAGAATTTGGGTTAACTGCAGCACCTCTTGCAGCCTCAACCCATAACATTCTGTCGTTCACTCGCTGATTGATGAGTTCCTGGATTTCTTGTTCCGTCATTCGGTTCAATCGCGCCATAATCTTCAATAAAAATGGAAAAAAATAATTATTCACATGGAATATTATAGATGTAGTATGTATTTACAGTACATCGTAGCTTATTAATAATATGAACCAGTTATTATTATAAAAGCCTTTTCTTCTTATTAGCATTTTATAATTATACCTAGGGTAGTACCTACCCGTTAAAGTTCATACTTAATAGCTTAGTACGAAAATCAATTACTATCACCCAAATAATACTCAACCATGGAAAATTATTGCATTTCACACTTCACTATTTTACATATGCTTATCTTACATCAAACATTAAGCAAACCACACTAGTAATATTATACAAACCGTTATATGATCCTATGGTTTAAAACAACAGCGTATCATTTAACCAAAAGCGTTTGTGTTCAAAGGAATCGCTTAAAGGTTATCATGGTTGTCTCCCTGCGTTTTGGCTGAGGGGCTGAAGAACTGGATGCCGGGATAGAACTAATAGGAATAGCGGGAGTAGGTGTGGAAGTATCTGGTGGAGTTGGTGCCACAACATCCTCTCTAAACTCGGGATTTGGATTTTCCAATTCAGTAGCCTTTCGTTTCTTTCCCCGTTCGAACTTGTCTTTCGTAATTTCCTGTATTTCTTCCACCTCAGGATCACCTTCCGGTTCCTCTTCAATTAATTCATCCGGAACTTGTGAGTCTTCCCCAAAGGTGTCGTTTTCATCATCGGATAGGTTAATGACTGGAACACCATCTGAAGATTCTGGTTCGAAGTCGCTGAATGTGATAACAAGTTCTAAGCTAGACATCTATCACATAACAACTAGCATGTTAGTATCACATAATATTTACATATTAATTTTTAACCAACAAGGATAAGCAATAGTTTTCTAAATCAAACACGGTCAAAGTCCAGACTCACTAATGCATCCTAACAAACTCGATAAGACACACTAATGCAAATTTTCTGGTTCTCTAAGACCAACGCTCTGATACCACATGTCATAACCCGACCTTAACCATAAGGACGAATACAATAACATATGATTTCATCGCGAGGTATTGACCTCTATATGTGACATTTTTCAAAAACTGCATTCGTTTTTACAATACAAACCATAGCTTTTATTACAAATACAAGGCTTAAACAACTTAATAATGATTATCGTTTAGCGATAATCTTAGACTTACAAACTTTACATGTGATAATAACAATACGACTTCCAACATATTTTACATTACAAATCCTCCGATATGCAGTTTTATTTTTTACACAAATATGCATACTCAAGATCTTGCTTAAATTCAACATGTTACAGCGGAAGCTTTTAGTTATCACCTGAGAATAAACATGTTTAAAACGTCAACATAAAGTTGGTGAGATATAGGTTTAATGCCGGCATCATTATAAATATAGACCACAAGATTTCATATATAAACGTTTTAATAAAAATATTCTAAGTTGTTGAGCACTTGATAACCATACTTAACATTTAATCAACGTCACATATTCCCTTTATTATGAAATCTTACTACACCGTACCAAGTGTAGTCACCGAAACGAAGTACTGTGCAACCGTTGAATACTGGTCGTCCAGTCCGGTTGGGGTTGTCAGGCCCGATAGATCTATCAACAGGATTCGCGTTTACAATACCTCGTGTAAATAATAGTTACCAAGTTACAGGGAAGTATGCCAGTGGTACAACTCAACGTAGAATATATATTTTTAATCACTTGTGTCCATAACGTAAATCATAAAATGCATGTATTCTCATCCCGAAATATTTAGAGTTTAAAAGTGGGACTATATACTCACTTTTGCCTTGAAGGTATTTATCACGACTTGGTCTCCGATAGATATCACGAACCTAACCATATATATAATATATCAACATATTTTCTTTTTAAGTAATCATTACATATATATATATATATATATATATATATATATATATATATATATATATATATATATATATATATATATACTTTTAATATTTTCTTAGTCCGTAGTTAGCAGTCCGATGTTAGTGGTCCACAATTAGTTGCTTAAATAAAATAAATAAAGACCCCATCGTATTCGTATTGATCAGAATTAATCTCGACCCATGGTACCATGTTGTCAAGTGACGTGTTGCGTACATAAAGTACCGTGTTGTCAAATGACGTGTTGCGTACAATCATGAGGTCTTATGATTAATCTTCTCGTGTTGTTTACGGGTGGTCTTGAAATATATAAAATCAAATCATAAGTAAATATATATGAAATATCATATTAATTAGAAATATATGATTAATTTAATTTTTCTCTAAATATTTTCGTAGCTAAACTAGCTTCGGATACCCGATCTTGTTTTAGTCGTAGTTTCTTCATTACAACTCCGTTTTTGTTGGTTCAACTTGCCACATCCTTGGATCGAGTCAAATTTTAAGAATATGAACTGAAAATACCTTAGGTTGTATTCGAAATCACAGGTTATAGGTCAAACTTTGGTGAAACTTATGAAAGTGATCATAAAAACAACATTTAATGATCATTTTTCTAAAAATACTTACACTTTGAGTTAAACCATGAAATTTTTATGTGTTAACATATTCATAAGAAATATCATTTTTCCAGAACATGAACTTCCAATTCAAAGCTTAAGATGGTTTTTAATTATCCAACCCAAAACAGCCCCCGGTTGTACTCCGACGACGTAGATTCGGTTTTTTAAGATGTTCTTTGTAAAACCAAGTTATATCTTGTTAAGTTAGCATATCATTATGATATATTAAAGGTCTTGAGGTATTTTAAAAGTTAATTTATAAGGATCTATTTAGTTTGCAAACAAGTTTGAAATCATTCAAACTATGTTCTTGTTGTTAAAATTTTACAACACAAAATAAGATAGCTATATAAATATGAATCGAATAAGGTTATGAACAAGGTTACTACCTCAAGTTACTTGGACAAAGTTACTGTAAAAGATGAGAAAATCCTAGAACCAAAAGAGTGGTGGAGTTGGATCAAATGGTTGGAAGTAAACTTGTTTACTTGGAAGGATTATTGAAGTGTTCTTGGAAGGTTTTTCTTATGAAGATTAAGGCTTGTTTTTGAAGCTAGATCTTCATGGTAACTTGCTGAATTGTTGAAGGTGTTTATGGGTTATGGAAGTGTGTGTTTTTTGCTAAGAAATGAATATAAAAATTGAATCAAAATGAGGGTATTTGTAGCCATAAATGGCGTTTTCCATGGTGAGACAAAAAAAATTAGATTTGTTATTTTGCTAGATATTTTTGATAATTGTCAAAAGCTAAATCCTCACATGTTCCTTAACTGATTAGATCTAATTATTGGTGTATTTTTATGGGTATATACCAATAGTAAATACGTATAAAAGATGGGTATGATACGGGTACATATACCCTAGGTATACGTGTAAAAATTTTAAAGAAACGGAACGAGAATTCAAATATAGCTATCTTTTGTAAATATACTTATATTGTTTTATGTATATAAGCCCTTTAAAAGTGATTAAATACATATTTATACGATACTTGTACAAGTATTATAGGTTAAAGGTATATATGTCAAATAACGTTACGTATAGTTATCATTTTGAAAACTTAAGTTAGTAGTCTCAAAGTATACTTATAACTTATTGTTATTAGTACACAATGAGATGTTAAACCATTCTTAGATCATGTTAAATATATATAAATACATATATATACACAAACGTATAAATATCGTTTGTTATATAGTACGTGATATCATCGGTCAAATTGGACGGTCAAACGTTGTGTAAAACTCTTTTTAAAAACATAAATCTCAACAATTTAGATTGCTTATCATGTTGGTAAGGTTTAATTTATGTAAATATTAATCTCATAAGTATAAAATGATCGGAAAAATCCGGATCGTTACAATTACCTACCCGTTAAAATATTTTCACCATTAACAGTTTGTACGAAAGAATTTTTAATTACAATTTTTATGAAAATATATATACATATATATTTTCTTCAGATGTAGTCATGGATTTAATGAGTTAATATGAAATTAATCTCATTTGATTTACCGTTAGAACTAGAATATATAATCTCTAAAATATTAGAAATTACATAATCGTTATGCAGAACGAAGATAAATGATGTAAAACAATTTGTAGAACGATGATTAAGTTCGAGGTATGGATTGTGATGTTGAGACGTGTGTTTTTGATGGTACGGGTGTTGTTGCTGGTGGTTCTGTTGATGTCAGTGATGTTGCTGAAGCTGATAAGTTTTGCACCCTATTCTTCAAATTGATTACTCAAGCGGGAAGCTCGTTGACTTCTTCTATTATTCCGGGATGATTGTCAGTCGGAATGAGCGGATGAGTAAGGTTTAGAATTTTAAATAGGATTTAATCATGGCGAGATATTCGGGAAATGAGGGTGAAAATGGTGTTTCGATTTGGTTCGCCGGTGAGTGCTTTAGGTTCATCGACAAGAGGGAAATTTGGTTGATGGAAAGTATCGCCTTCTTCTTGTCTCCATTGATTAAGTCGACTACGAACTCATCAGATAAATTGGGGATGAATGATTGGTTGATTCATTCTAGTGACGTATGCTTTCGGAGCTCGGGTGGATATCCATATCGGAATAGCTGTCGAAATCCGAGGAATTTGAACTGGTTGAGGGATCCATCTCGTACGATCAGATGGAGGATTTTTCGATATGAATTGATTTTTGAATATTGGATGGTATTCTAACTACATAGAATATCCATATATATATATATATATATATATATATATATATATATATATATATATATATATATATATATATAGTACTAAAGATTTTGTAGACTACGGAGGAATTTAAGGCATATGTCAGGCAAGTCTACAGCAACAGATGCGCTAAGATATGAATTATCAGATACGCTAAGATATGAATTTTGTCTATACACTATTCATTCAGTCAATGCAGTAAAACATGTCTAGACTAAGAATGATAAGCAAATAATTTTTGACACTAAATGATAAGCAAAGCTTTTGACATGCAGACACGGTCGAAGTCCAGACCCACTAATGCATCTAAACAACTATCAGTTAGACACACTAATGCAAGACCTGGTTCGCTAAGACCACCGCTCTGATACCAACTGAAAGGCCCCATTCATATACAATATAAACGATTCACAATAGTTGATTGAATCGCGAGGTACTTGACCTCTATATGATACATTTTACAAACATTGAATTCGTTTTTAAAAGACAAACTTTCATTACATCGAATGTTGATGGCATGCATACTATTTCATAATATATCCAACTATAATTGATCTAGTAATAATCTTGATAAACTCAACGACTCGAATGCAACGTCTTTTGAAATATGTCATGAATGACTCCAAATAATATCTCTAAAATGAGCAAATGCACAGCGGAAGATTTCTTTCATACCTGAGAATAAACATGCTTTAAAGTGTCAACCAAAAGGTTGGTGAGTTCATTAGTTTATCATAAACAATCATTTCCATTATTTTAATAGACCACAAGATTTTTATTTTCATTTCTCATAAATATACCTCCTATGCATGGAGACAAAAATCATTCATATGGATTGAACACCTGGTAACCGACATTAACAAGAAGCATATAAGAATATCCCCTATCATTCCGGGACATCCATCGGACATGATAAAAACGAATTCGAAGTACTAAAGCATTCGGTACTTTGGATGGGGTTTGTTAGGCCCAATAGATCTATCTTTAGGATTCGCGTCAATTAGTAGATTGATTTACTAATTCTTAGGCCACCAAGAAAAAGGGGCATATTCGGCTTCGATCATTCAACCATAGAATGTATTTTCAATTACTTGTGTCTATTTCGTCAAACATTTATAAAAATAGCGCATGTATTCTCAGCCCAAAAATGTAAAGGGTAAATAGGCAAATGAAACTCACCTAATTTATTTTGTAGTAAAAATACATATGACTATATTGAACAATGCAGGGTTGGCCTCGGATTCACGAACCTATATCATTTGTATATTCATTAATACATATAATCGAAATCGAATAAATATATATTATTATTAGTGATGTAATTTATATATTTAATAAATTATAAGTTTCATTATTTATATACTTTCATTATATATATATAATTGTTAATATAGTTAAGTTAAATATATTTTTAATATAGGGATTACTTGTTTGTAATTAATAATTATGATAGTACTAATATTAGTAATAATATTGATACTCTATAATAATGATAAAAGTGATAATAATAATATTAATAATGATAATAATACTAGATTGTATTAAAATAACTATGGTAATATTAATTATAATAATCCTTTTAAAACATACTTTAGTTAAGATTTTAATAATTGACATAATAATATTTATATCTAAAATTTTTATATTTTTAATCTTAACAATATTATAAAACCTGTATATTCATAGTTATAATAATCATAACTTTCGTGTTTAATCTATCAACTAATGACTATAGTTACTTTTAAATTTAATTTGTATTCATAATCATAATCTACATGTATTCATATAATTATAATCAATCTCCTAATCTTTATCATAATACCTTTTATTAATAATTAACCTGTTTAGTATTCTTGAAATCCTAATAATATTACTAGCAAAAATAACACAATTAGTAATATTATAAATAATAATATTAGTTATGATAATACTAAATGATGATACTAATATAGTTAATAATAATAACTAACTTAATAATAATAATGATATAGCGTGTATTAAAGTTAATAATAATAATAATTTACTTATTCATAATAACTTTAATTAATAATACTAATAATAATTATGATAATTATAATACTTGTAATAACCCTAAATAATATTAATAACAACATTAGTAGTAGTAGTAGTAATAATAATAATAATAATAATAATAATAATAATAATAATAATAATAATAATAATAATAATAATAATAATAATAATAATAATAATAATAATAATAATAATAATAATTAATAATCATAATCATAATAATAATAATAATAATAATAATAATAATAATAATAATAATAATAATAATAATAATAATAATAATAATAATAATTATAATAATAATGAAAATAAAAATATAAATGTGTATACCCTTTTGAAAGTTTTTCTAAAAAGAAATGCCCACGACAGTGCTCGAACCCACGACCCCTCGAATACCCGAACAATCCCCTGACCATTCCTCTGTGACTGCTTATCTGATTATTATTACCATATAATTATTTTAAAACAGTTTCAATCGGAATACCATTTTCATCTTCTTCATCTCCTAAATCCTCCACAGATCGAATCCCCACTTAATCACAAATTAATTGTTGTTTTTAGAAATCTTAAATTAAACAGACACGATCCATAATCATTGTTTGAATCAATTAAATCAAATAAATACAAAAAATTCCGTTGTAACAGACATATATACTCGCGTATGAACTCTAAATCACATTTAAATTTTAAAGACGTTTTAGGTGAAGATTATAACACGAAATAGATAGCAAAACGTTCCTTAAAACTTTCTGAAACATCAATTGATCCTAAAATTTCAAAACAAAATCGAATTTTACTATGAACATTTACGTTTGACTTTTGAAGTTTACCTTTGACTCAAAAATTCAGATTAATTAGGAATAATTGGAAGAAAATCTTTTACAGATAGTTTTCTAGAATGATTCCTAATAAAACTGTATTTATAGAATTTGAGTTTGATGAGAAATCGACCTTTTTTGGAAAAATCAACCCAAGAACAGGGTACAGTCAGTGTTCTTACCTCTTTTTGTTTAAAATTCAACCAATTAAAACAGATGGAAGTGAGAATTGATATTGAGAATGTGTAGTGGGTTGAATGTGATAATACACTGAATAATTCGTTTGCTTATACTGCCAATTCGTCGACAGAAAGGGATCATCAGGTACAAAGAAAATAAAAAAAAATTAAAAAACTGAAGTGGATTGTTACAGATTCGTTTGAGAGTGTTTTGTATCATCAATTTAGTCGACATAAGTACCAATTAAGAACAGAAGGAGAAGAAAAAGGATGTAGAACGATGGTGATAGCTTAACAGATTACGTATATGTATATAGTCAGTATTTTGTGTTTATATTTATATATATAATCAGTATTTATAAATATATATATTCTGTATATGTATGTATATATATACACTTGTACTTCGTATATGTATATGAATATATCTGTATTTGCATTACCATATATTACCATATATATTTTCTTTGTATAATATTTATATAAAGAAACAAATTAATATTAACAATATACACATAAGTATTTAATATTAATTTTATTAATAACAATGAAAGTATTAATAATAATAATAATAATAATAATAGAGATGATGGTGATAATAATTTCAATAATATTAATAATATTTGTACATGTCAAATTTAACATATTTATATATATATATATATATATATATATATATATATATATATATATATATATATATATATATATTATTAAAACATTATTATAAATAGTACAAATATTAATATTATCATTTATAATGAAAGTATTGTTAATACTATTAATATAACTAATATATTCAAACTTGTAATTAAATTTAATTAATATTATATATTATTTATTTTTTATTTATACATCTTATTACATTATATATAATATTACTTATGCATAGTATTCCTATATATATATATATATATATATATATATATATATATATATATATATATATATATATATATATATATATATATATATATATATATATATATATATATATATATATATATATATATATATATATATAACATCCTTTATTAATACATTCATTTTAATAAAAACTTAATTATTCTGTTTATTATTTTACATTTTAAAATTCAAATTGATTTAAGTGTATTTTATTAATTCAAAATATTACATATACACTTATATTTATATATATATGTATATATATATATATATATATATATATATATATATATATATATATATACTTAATTACACATAATTGTTCGTGAATCGTCGGGAACAGTCAAAGGGTATTTAATTATATAAAAGTAGTTCAAAAATTTTGAGATTCGGCTTTACAGACTTCGCTTATCGTGTCAGAAACATATATAGATCAAGTTTAGATTTGGTTAAAAATTTTCGGGTCATCACATAATGAGTCAATTATGATATTAATCTCATTTGATTCACCGTTAGAACTAGAATATATAATCTTTAAAGCATTAGAAATTACATAATCGCCATGTAGAATGAAGATAAATGATGTAGAACGATACGTAGCACGATGATTATACTCGAGGTACAGAATGAGATGTTGAGGCATGGATTGTTGATGGTACTGGTGCTGTTACTGATGGTACTGTTGGTGCCGGTGATGTTGCTGAATCTGGTATATTTTGCACCATATTTTCCAAAGCTATAACTTGGGCGTGAAGCTCGTTGACTTCTGCTATTACTCCGGGATGATTGTCAGTTCGGACGAGCGAATGAATAAGATCTAGAATTTGAGATAGTATATAATTGTGACGAGATACTCTGAAAATGAGAGAGAAAATGGTATTACGAACAGGTTCGCCAGTAAGTGCTTCAGGTTCTTTGCCAAGAGGGGAATGTGGTGAATGGAAGGGATCACCTTCTTCTTGTCTCCAATGGATAAGTAGACTACGAACCCACCCCCAATTCATCCAGAATAGATGATGGCTTTTCGGTTGATCCATTCCGATTACACTGCTTTCGGAGCTCGAGTGAAATTCGATATCGGAATAGCTGTCGGAATCAGAAAAACTTGAACTAGTGACGAGTTCCGTTTCGTACGATTGAGTAAAGTATTTTTTCAATATAAAATGATTTTCGGCTATTGGATGGTATTCTAATTACATAGAATATCTATATATATATAGAACAAAAGATTTCGTAG
Source organism: Rutidosis leptorrhynchoides (assembly GCF_046630445.1). Classification (NCBI taxonomy): domain Eukaryota; kingdom Viridiplantae; phylum Streptophyta; class Magnoliopsida; order Asterales; family Asteraceae; genus Rutidosis; species Rutidosis leptorrhynchoides. The sequence continues at coordinate 276,589,034 of NC_092335.1, forward strand.
ATTACGGAAGAATTTACGGAATATGTCAGGCAAAGTTTACAGTAACAGATACGCTAAGATATGAATTAGCAGATACGGTAAGATATGAATCTTGTCTATACACTATTCATGCAATCAATGCAGTAAGATGTGTCTAGACTAAGAATGATAAGCAGGTAATTTTCGACACAAAATGATAAGCAAAACTTTTGACATGCAGACACGGTCGAAGTCCAGACTCACTAATGCATCTAAACAACTATCAGTTAGATACACTAATGCAAGACCTGGTTCGCTAAGACCACCGCTCTGATACCAACTGTAAAGACTGTCCTAATCCATCTGGACGAATACATTACATTTGGTTACATCGCGAGGTACTTGACCTCTATATGATACATTTTACAAACATTGCATTCGTTTTTAAAAGACAAACTTTCATTACATCGAAAGTTAACGGCATGCATACCATTTCATAATATATCCAACTATAATTGACTTAGTAATAATCTTGTTGAACTCAACGACTCAAATTCAACGTCTTTTGAAATATGTCATGAATGACTCCAAGTAATATCTCTAATATGATCAAATGCACAGCGGAAGATTTTTTTAATACCTGAGAATAACATGCTTTAAAGTGTCAACCAAAAAAGTTGGTGAGTTCATTAGTTTATCATAATCAATCATTTCCATAATTTTAATAGACCACAAGATTTTCATTTCCATTTTTCATAAACATCATCTCATATCAGGCATTTCGCAAAAACTGCCTAGAGATAAAAATCATTCATATGGTGAACACCTGGTAACTGACATTAACAGAACGCGTCTAGAATATCCTCATCATTCTGGGACTCTCATCAGACATGATAAAATCGATGTACTAAAGCATCCGTAACCTGGATGGGGTTTGTTAGGCCCAATAGATCTATCTTTAGGATTCGCGTCAATTAGGATTTCTGTTCCCTAATTCTTAGATTACCAGACTATAAAGGGCGATATTCGATTTGATAATCCAACCATAGAATGTAGTTTCGATTACTTGTGTCTATTTTGTAAAAAAATTAGTAAAATCAGCGCATGTATTCTCAGTCCCAAAAAATATATATAAAAAGGGAGTAATGAAACTCACTCTACTGTATTTTGTAGTAAAAATACATATGACGTCATTGAACAAGTGTAAGGTTGGCCTCGGATTCACGAACCTATATCATTTGTATATCTATTAAAACATAATTGTAATCGAGTAAACTTATATATATTTAGTTATGTATTAAGATTAGTATTTATATATATAATCTATTAATATTTATATATATAATCTATTAATACTTATAATATCCTATAATGTTAATTTGATATATAATTTAATAAATGTTATATCAATATAAATGATATTATATTAGTTAAAAAGTAATATTATGTAATATCGGTATACTTATATATTCTTATATAAATTTCTTCTGTTTGCAAAATATTTATGATAATGATACCAGAATAAGGATATTAATAGTTATGATACTAATAATAGTAATAATGATAGTGATAATAATAAGTTTGTTATAAAAGTCATGGATGCTAATTTTATTATTATTATAAACATTGTATAGTAGTTTTTTTTTTTGTATATATATGTGTGTTATGAGCACATAAGGTGCACACCAAAAACATATATAAAACACCTACTTCTCTCATATTCCCTCTATATACTTATTAGTAGTCTACAGTCAAGAACCAGGCCACTAAAAGAAGTTATAAGCCTACAAAATTATAACACGTTATCAGCACGAAGTGCTCCGTATAATCAAGGTTTATCTAAGAAAGCACACGTCACTAATCAAGGTAAGAAATTATCTAACTTTTATTAACTTCACTAACATTTATATTTATGTTATTTAAGTTATATATGGTCAGTTATACCGCCTGAATTATATTTCTGTAATCTAACTTTTATTAACTTCACTAACATTTATATTTATGTTAAGTTATATATGATCGGTTATACCGCCTGAATTATATTTTCTGTAATCTAACTCTTATTAACTTCACTAACATTTATATTTATGTTATTTAAGTTATATATGGTCGGTTATACCGCCGGAATTATATTTTCTGTAATCTAACTCTTATTAACTTCACTAACATTTATATTTATGTTAATAAGACCTCATGATTGTACGCAACACGTCATTTGACAACACGGTACCATGGGTCGAGATTAATTCCGATCAATACGAATACGATGGGGTCTTTATATGTTATCTAACATTTATGATTACTTATGCAATTAATCGTTATTTATTTCATGCATACTAATGTTTATTCTTAAATTTATAATCTTAAAAGTTAAAATAGAAAAAGTAGTTTGTATTTTTATTAAAAATAAATCTTAAAAGTTAAAATAAAAAAGTAGTTTGTATTTTTATTAAAAGTAAATCTTAAAAGTTAAAATAAAAAAAGTAGTTTGTATTTTTATTAAAAGCAAATCTTAAAAGTTAAAATAAAAAAGTAGTTTGTATTTTTATTAAAAGTAAATCTTAAAAGTTAAAATAAGAAAAAGTAGTTTGTATTTTTATTAAAAGTAAATCTTAAAAGTTAAAATAAGAAAAGTAGTTTGTATTTTTATTAAAAGTAAATCTTAAAAGTTAAAATAAGAAAAATATATTATAATAATATATATTATAACTTAATATGTATTATAATAATATTATTAATAATATAATATGAACCTATATTCTATCCTTCTCTTATGGTTTTATTATTTGTAATCATACCATTATTCCTTTGTTTGCAACTTATGAATCTAAACTAATTCTAATTTCATGTTGTTATTTGTCTATGAAAAAAAAAATTGATTATGATTATGATTATGATTTATTTTGTTCATCTTTCTGAAAATAGAAAATGTCAAACTTATCAAAGCTTGAGTTTGATGCCTTAGACGTATCGGGAACAAACTACACATCATGGGTTATGGACGTAGAAATAAATCTTGGATCATTGGGTATTCTAGAAACTTTAAAAGAAAATAATACTTGTTCCGATCAAGATAAATTAAAATCAATTGCTTTTATTCGCAAACATATTGATACCACTTTAAAACATATGTTTCTCACTATCAAAGATCCACATGTTTTATGGGAAAGTATCAAGAGTAGATTCGATAATCAAAAGGAAATATTACTCCCAACTGCGAGGGAAGAATGGAGAAATCTAAGGTTCCAAGATTTCAAAAAGGTAAGTGAATACAGCTCGGCCATGTTCAAGATCCGTTCAAAGCTTCAATTCTGTGGTCAAGAAATAAGTGATGCTGATATGATGGAGAAAACTTTCTCCACAATGCATTCTGCAAACATAACTGTGCAAGAAAATTTAAGATTGCATAATTATAAAACTTTTTTCAAACTTCAAACTTATCTCTTAATTGCAGAAGTTAATAAAGAATTACTGATGAAAAATCAAGAATCTCGTCCTACCAGTGCTTCCTGAATCTAATGTTATTAACAATAATAATAATAAAAGAAAAAATGCACATGGACGAGGGCGTGGACAAGGTCGTGGCTATATTGGCCAAAACCATCATCATGAAAATTACCATAACAATAATAAAAATCATAACTATGTTCGAAATCACCCTTATGGTAATGGTCATGGTGGTGGTCGTGGTCGTGGACAAAGAAATAATAATCCACAAAATTATAAAATTCAAACACCATACAATCCCACAAATCACAATGTTGAAGAAGGCTCTTCAAAGAATGTTGAAGATTCTTGTTACCGATGTGGTAAAATTGGCCACTGGTCTAAAAACTGCTGAACAAATGAGCATTCTGTTAATCGGTATCAAGAATCCCTAAAAGGAAAACGAAAAGAAGCAAATCTTGTGGATGACCTTGATACAAAAATCACTGAGCCAACTTGTGACTACTTTAATGAATAAATTTTTAATATCTATATATATAGATATCCTATTATATGTTTCTGTTAAATAAATGGTTGTAGATTTTCAATCTACACCATATCTATTTTACTACATATTTCCTTATTATGTGCTATCGTTTGTAACATGTTTTGAATGTAATATATTGATGAATTATGTACTCATTATTTGTTTCTCATTTGTTTTTTGAAGTTCATGATGTATACTGCTGGAGTAAAAAATCAGTCAAATGGTGGAGATATTTGTATTGCAGACAGTGGTACCACTCACACCATACTCAAATCTAAAAAATATTTCACAGACTTAAAAGCAACGGAAGGAACTATACATACTATATCAGGTCCTGTGGACTTAATAAAAGGAATGGGAAAGGCAAAATTCATGTTACCAAATGGTACGAATTTTCTGATAAATAATGCCTTATTTTCTCCCATGTCAAAGAGAAATTTGTTAAGTTTCTCTGACATATACCAAAATGGATATGATTATCAGTCAGTGACAACAGAAAATGAAAAACATTTAAGTATCACTGATAAGAATCGTGTAATTGAAAAAATACCAAGACTTCATTTTGGTTTACATTATACACATATAAATGTACCTGAAGTAAATGTGGTAGTTAAAGAAAAATCATGTGATCCTGTAATGTTCAGTTTGTGGCATGAGAGATTAGGCCACCCAGGATCAACAATGATGAAAAGAATAATACAAATACACATGGACATCCATTGGCGGATCAAAGGATCCCTCATGATGCACTTATCCCATGTACATCATGCTCACTTGGAAAGTTGATAATATGACCATCACCTCTTAAGGTTGAAAAAGAATCACCAATGTTTCTTGAAAGAATTCAAGGTGATATATGTGGACCAATTCATCCACCATGTGGACCATTTAGATATTTTATGGTTCTAATAGACGCATCTAGTAGATGGTCTCATGTTTGTCTATTATCAAGTCGAAATATGGCATTTGCAAAATTTCTTGCTCAAATTATTAAATTGAGAGCACATTTCCCTGATTATAATATTAAAAGGGTGAGACTAGATAATGCCGGTGAGTTTACGTCTCAAGCATTTAATAACTTTTGCATGTCTATTGGGATTATTGTTGAACATCCCGTTGCCCATGTGCATATACAAAATGGTTTAGCTGAATCATTAATTAAACGATTGCAGCTAATAGCTAGACCATTGATAATGCGAACAAAACTCCCAGTATCTGTATGGGGACATGCAATTTTGCATGCTGCATCATTGAATCGCATTAGACCAAGCGCAAGTCATACATATTCTCCCTTGCAACTTGCTTTTGGCCATCAGCCAAATATTTCCCACCTTAGAACATTTGGTTGTGCGGTTTATGTCCCTATCGCACCACCACAATGCACTAAAATGGGTCCTCAAAGAAGGATGGGAATATATGTTGGATATGAAACATCTTCAATAATAAGATATATTGAACTCATGACGGGTGATGTTTTTACAGCACATTTTGCTGATTGTCACTTTAATGAAACATTATTCCCTAGATTAGGGGGAGAAATAAAAAATAAAGAAAATGATGTTTCATGGTGTGAACCTCAATTAATGTATCTTGATCCTCGCACAAAAGAATGCGAGACCGAAGTTCAAAAAATAATGTATATGCAAGAACTTGTGAATAAATTGCCTAATGCATTTACAGATACAAAAAGAGTGACTAAATCATATATACCAGCAGCAAATGCTCCAGCTCGAATTGAAATTCCAAAAACTGGCAATAATGTCATTCTTGAGTCTTTGCCACGCCAGAAACGTGGGAGACCAATTGGTTCCAAATATAAAAATCCTCGAAAAAGAAAATCAGCTGATAATGAGGTAATAGAAAGTGTTTAAGAAGAACTACAAATCAATACTCCTTCTGCAGAGGAGATTGATGATGTCAATACGGAATTTTCAATCAATTATGCACATTCAAAAATATTATGGAACCGAAATGAAATGAAAAATCTTGATGAGATATTTTCATATAATGTTGCATATGACATCATGAATGATGATGATGATCCAGAACCAAAATCTGTCATGGAATGTCAAAATAGACATGATTGAGATCATTGGAAAGGAGCAATACTAGCTGAATTTGAATAGCTCAATAAAAGAAAAGTTTTAGGATCTATCATTCTCACACCTAAAGATGTGAAACCTGTGGGATATAGATGGGTTTTTGTACGAAAAAGAAATGAGAAAAATGAAGTTACAAGGTATAAAGCTAGACTTGTAGCTCAAGGTTTTTCTCAAAGACCAGGAATTAATTATGAGGAAACTTATTCTCCTGTTATGGATGCAATTACTTTTAGATACTTAATCAGCCTGGCAGTTTCTAAAAATTTAGAAATGCATCTCATGGATGTTGTGACTGCTTATCTTTATGGATCACTTGATAGTGATATATATATGAAGATACCTGAAGGATTTAAGGTATCAGAAGCAACCAATGAAAAACCCAAAGAAATGTACTCAATCAAGTTACAAAGGTCTTTATATGGGTTGAAACAATCGGGTCGCATGTGGTATAAACGATTAAGTGATTACTTGATAAGCAAAGGGTATACCAATAATCTTATTTGCCCATGTGTTTTCATTAAGAAAACAACATCCGGATATGTGATCATAGCTATTTATGTTGATGATCTTAACATCATAGGAACAAATAAAGAGATCCATGAAGCCATTCAACTTCTAAAGAAAGAATTTGAAATGAAAGATCTCGGAAAAACCAAGTATTGCCTTGGTTTACAAATTGAACATATGCCTAATGGTTTACTTATACATCAAACAACATATACTGAAAAGATTTTAAAACGTTTTAATATGGACAAGGCAAAACCATTAAGTACTCCTATGGTTGTTAGATCACTTAATGTTGACACTGATCCATTTCGTCCCTGTGAAGATCATGAAGATATCCTGGGACCAGAAGTACCATATCTTAGTGCAATTGGAGCTCTTATGTATCTTACAAATTGTACAAGACCTGACATTTCTTTTACAGTTAATTTGTTGGCAAGGTTCAGCTCAGCTCCTACCAAAAGACACTGGAATGGGATCAAACACATATTTCGATACTTTCGAGGAACTACTGATTTAGGATTATTTTATTCTAACGAATCAAAACAAGATTTGGTTGGTTATGCAGATGCAGGTTATTTATCTGATCTACATAAAGCTAAATCTCAAAATGGATATGTATTCCTAAATGGAGGTACCGCAATATCATGGCGTTCTCAAAAACAAACACTTGTTGCAACATCATCAAATCATGCCGAAGTGATTGCATTACATGAAGCTACTCTGGAATGTTTTTGGTTGAGATCAATGACACAACTCATTACTGATTCTTGTGGACTAGAACGCGATAAAAGTCCAACAACTATATATGAAGATAGTGCAGCTTGCGTAGCACAGATGAAAGAAGGGTATATCAAAAGTGACCGAACAAAACACATACCTCCTAGATTCTTCTCATACACTCAAAATCTCATTAAGGATAACCAGATTGAAATGAGATATGTTCAGTCCAGCAAAAACTCTGCTGACCTTTTCACCAAAGCACTTCCAACTGCTATTTTCAGAACACACGTTCATAATATTGGCATGAGGCATGTTCAGAAGATGTAACAATTCAGGCGTTGCCTACTTGAGGGGGAGTCAACTCTATGCTGCACTCTTTTTCCCTTAGCTAAAGTTTTATCCCAATGGGTTTTCTTTAGCAAGGTTTTTAACGAGGCAGTACTAGTTATTCTATAATAAAATTGTCATCCAAGGGGGAGTGTTATAAAAGTCATGGATGCTAATTTTATTATAATTATAAACATTGTATAGTAGTTTTTTTTTAGTATATATATGTGTGTTATGAGCACATAAGGTGCACACCAAAAACATATATAAAACACCTACTTCTCTCATATTCCCTCTATATACTTATTAGTAGTCTACAGTCAAGAACCAGGCCACTAAAAGAAGTTATAAGCCTACAAAATTATAACAAAGTTTAATAAAGTTGATAATTTTGATATAATAATGGTATGATAAAATATTAGTTTTCATAAAAACAATATTTTTAATAATAGTAGTGATTTTGATAAACATGATGGTTTTATTAGAAATTTTACTAATCATATTATTAATAATACTAATACTAATATTTATAATAATAAATAATAAGTTGTTTTATTTTCATAATAATAATAATAATAATACTACACTAGTAATACTTATACTAATAATATTAGTTATAATACTTATAACAATGATAATAATAATAACTATATTAATAACTATATTAATAATAATATTAATTATAATAATATTAATAATACTAATAATAATAATCATAATAATAATAACAATAATAATAATGATAGTAATAATAATACTTGTAATAATAATAACAATTACTAATAATACTAGTAACATAACAATAATATCAATCATAATCATAATAAAAATAATAATAATAATAATAATAATAATAATAATAATAATAATAATAATAATAATAATAATAATAATAATAATAATAATAATAATAATAATAATAATAATAATAATAATAATAATAATAAAGATAAAGTGTCACAACCTTGAAGAAAAGCTCAAAACGAATGCCATTGTCGGGACTCAAACTCGGGACCTCCCGTTCACCCACAAACTCTCAACACCACTTGACCAATTAGGGTTTTCTGATTTATTTTGGTCCTATATTTTGTCTTGGCCCATTCGGCCCAACAATAGAAGTTCACAGCCCACCCCATTAAATGGTCCATTAATCGATTTAGGAAGCCCAAGGAAATACGAATGTACAGCAGCCTGTTAAATTCATTTTTTTAAACAATTTTAGCTAAGACAAAAAGTGAGTTTGTTGTTTGTCACCACCCTACCCACGTTTCCACAACTACTACATCGTTTAGTTTTAATTGTCTAATATTTTAATTCATATGTTGGTAGTACACAGTTGATAGTCCACAGTTAGCAGTTCAATAATTCATATATAGTTTGATATACTAGTTTTCGAACCCGTAAAATCACGGGTTAGTTAAGGAAAAACATTATAGAACAACTAATAAAACTAATTAAAGAACAAATAAAGATAAAAAAAATTACATTGAATTTAAAAGTAACATGATAACATAATACACAATGATTTTGTTACATACATTTGTACTTCTTCCTTGTAAGTACTACAGTATCTTGTAATACTTTATTTTGTAAACTACAATGAACTGTTAAGATAGATTAAGGAGATATGGGCAACCTGCAAAAATTAAGCCAAAGGTTTAAACATGAAGACAAAGTTTCGGACATAAAGATGAGATACCCCCAAAATTTATTAGTAGATGTAATCTCTATTACTAATAAACAACCTCACGAAAAATCAAGAAACTCATATCAGATTATGACCAGCAACCATCTGGCCATTTTATCAGCTTAGCATGCTACAATTTAGATATAGAACCTATTTTGATTCTTATCTAGCCCACTACTACATGATCTTAACCTTAATTTCATTTACCAACCAAAGACATATTATCACTTACTGTTATCAGGTCCCAATCCACGTGACCCATTACCAAAATTAAGTCCACCATCTTGCCTTTCATTCAAAACTCTTAGCATAACACAATTGATTTGTCAAAGGTCTTCTCTATCATCATCTTTATCACCCTGCAAGTTAAAATCTTACTATTAAACTAAATCATCAAATCTGAATATAAATCTTCAATAAAAGTACAATGAGAACACTTGATGTACATAATGAAAAATGTAAGATAAACTAAATACATAAGCATTAAATGATTTCAATGCCTATTTAGTGCTACAATCTTGAATAATTATTAGTATTACAAACGACTAACATAAGTATTAAATTTGTTTATTAAATAGCTACGAAACTAAACAAATAACCATGAAAAAAAATTCTTCAATATATGAACAAAAGCAAGCGATCAAGTAGAATGGTTGAACCGTTTTGCCCAGCTAGACCCAAAACAGGTCCAACCCACACCCTCAACACCTTAACCCAGGAATTCTGCATTTCATATACTTCATATTTATATATTTATATTTACACATTATATATTGTTATACTCAAACTTTAAAAAATACCAAGATACTTAACCTATATAAATAACACCATATAATGAAAAAGTATCAAATTAGCAATAATAGGTTCACTTTATACAAACAGATAACAATAAAAATAATGTTACTATTTAATTTCATCCTTTGTTGCACCAACTGGTATTTTGATGTTAAAGATTTGTGCTATTAAGTGATAAAATAATACCTTTGTAAAGATGAGGTCCAATACTACAGGGCTTTCATTATATTCATAGTATGCTTGTTGACAACTGCAAGTTAAACACAAAAAGAGTCAAATTCAATTCAATATACGCATAAAGAAGTTTGATGCCGAACCCTAAAATTCAATTTAATATTACTCTTTTTATGTGACCCGAGATAAATACCTCCACGAACAAAGAAAAAGGCCTGTACATCAATAAAATAAACAAAACCTAAAAAATCAAGATGCTTACATGAATTCCTCTTCAGTTTCTTCTTCATACCATTTAGTTAAAAACGTATCAGATTTGCAATCTACAATTTAGATTGTAAATCTGATATGTATATTGAATTTCGAAAAAAACCCAAAACTTAAAAGAAATATTTACCAGAAAAATTTAATGAAGCACATTAGGGAGATGAAAACTCCTGAAGAAAAGATGGAGAGATTAATGAGGAGATCTAATCTAGTATTTGAATTTGAATTTTGAATTCACAGTAGAAAAAAAAAGTAGGAGCGTGCAGAGTGGAAGGCTTGAGGTCACAGTTGTTTTATAGGGTTCTTTTTGATTTGAAAACAGGAACACACGTCCTATTTTTTTTTTATCTCCTTCAATATTTTAGTTAATTAATTTAATAGTAATTTAGTTAATTAATTTAATAAAGATTAATTACATCATAAATTTTTTTCAAATTAACCCATATTATGACAAGTGTCCTTTTTTTTCTTTAAACCTTTGTTAGAGCTCCTTAATGACATCATTGAAGTTGTATTATATAAGATAGTATATATTATATTCGAATTAATTAATACGTGTCGTGACCCGTGTACATGTCTCAGACTCGATCACAACTCAAAGTATATATATTATTTAGAATCAACCTCAACCCTGTATAGCTAACTCAAGCATTACTGCATATAGAGTTTCTATGGTTATTCCAAATAATATATATAGATGCGTCGATATGATATGTCAAAACCTTGTATATGTGTCCCGATATTTAAAGTGCGTAAAATAAATAACAGAAATTAAATGACGATAAATAAAAATGTGAGAATATAAATTGCGATAATTAAATTGCGATAAATAAAATGTAACCAGTTAGCTAGGAACGGTTAGCTCGGAACAGTTAGCGTGGATTCTTAACAATATTCTTCTCATAGTTAATTTGTTTATTTCTAACAAATTTTATTTTGTCCAATGTTTTCTTCATTATGCCACTTGTTGGATTCTGATAGGTCAAAATCCAAATATGAAATTGAATGAAAATAGTTATTCTGCGGTGAACGGATAGGTATATCTGTGGATGTAAGTAGGATAGTAAATGACGTTTGAATCAGATTCGAAGAATGTACAGTGTAACTTATTAATGTGAAATCTAAATATTCCTCGGGTATTACCTACCCATTAAAATATTTTCACCATTAACCGTTTGTACAAAAGAAATTTTTTTTTTAATTACAATCTTCATGAAACATATATACATATATTTTTTCTTCAGATGTAATCATGGATTTAATGAGTCAATATGATATTAAACTCATTTGATTTACCGTTAGAATAAGAATATATAATCTCTAAAACATTAGAGATTACATAATCGCCATGTCGAACGAAGATAAATGATGTAGAACATCATGTAGATTGATGATTATGCTTGAGGTATAGATTGTGATGTTGAGGCGTGTGATGCGGATGTTGTTGTTGGTGGTAATGGTACTGTTGATGCTGGTGACGTTGCTGAAGCTGGTACGTTTTGCACCATATTTTCCAAAGCTATAACTCAGGCGGGAAGCTCGTTGACTTATTACTCCGGGATGATTGTTGGTAGGAATGAGCGAATGAATAAGGTTTAGAATCTGGGTTGTGATATAGTCGTGGCGAGATACTCTAGAAATGAGAGAGAAAATGGTGTTTCGAACAGGTTCGCCGGTAAGTGCTTCAGGTTCTTTGCCAAGAGGGAAAATCGATGGATGGAAGGGATCACCTTCTTCTTGTCTCCAATGATCTAGTAGACTACGAACCCATCAGATGAATTGGGGATGGCTGATTAGTTGATCCATTCCAGTTGCACTATCTTCAGAGCTCGAGTGAAAATCCATATCAGAATCCGAGGGACTTGAACTAGTGGCAAGTTCCATTTTGTACAATTAGATAAAGGGTTTTCAAAATGAAATGAGTTTCGGATATCGGATGATATTCTATCTACATAGAATACATGTATATAGTACAGAAGATCTCATAGATTACGGAGGAAATTAAGGAAACGTGTCAGACAAGTTTAATATGATGGGATATGAATTTGTCTGTACACCGTCTATGAAATAATTTTAATAAGACGTGTCGAGATTGAAAATGATATGCAGATATTTTTTGACAAAAAAAGGTAAGCCAAACTTTTGACATGCAGACCAGGTTCAAGTCTAGATTCATTAATATAACCTAACAACTACTAGGTCGATGTCCAGACTCATTAATGCATCCTAACAACTACTAGTTAGACACACTAATGCAATATCTAGTTCGCTACGACCACTGCTCTGATACCAACTGAAAGGACCCGTTCATATAGATTATAAACGATTCACAATAGTTGATTACATCGCGAGGTACTTGACCTCTATATGATATCTTTTACAAACATTGCACTCGTTTTTAAAAGACAAACTTTCTTTACGTTGACGGCATGCATACCATTTCTTAATAAATCCAACTATAATGGGCTTAATAATAATCTTCATGAACTCAACGACTCGAACGCAACGTCTTTCGAAATATGCCATAAATGACTCCAAGTAATATCCTTAAAATGAGCTAATGCACAGCGGAAGATTTCTTTAATACCTGAGAATAAACATGCTTTAAAGTGTCAACCAAAAGGTTGGTGAGTTCATAGGTTTATCGTAATCAATCATTTCCATAATTTTAATAGACCACCAGATTCTCATTTTACATAAATATCATTACACTCGCAAGTGTATAAAATCCATTCGTATGATGAACACCTGGTAACCGACATTAACATAATGCATATAGAATATCCCCCGCATACTCGCAAGTATGCCATAAATATTGGCAATCGCAATCACCATTTAAATCGAAGTACTAAAGCATTCCAAATTCCAGAATGGAGTTTGTTAGGCCCATAGATCTATCTTTAGGATTCGCGTCAATTAGGGGCCATTTCCCTAATTCTTAGGTTACCAGACTTGAAGGGGCAATATTCGGTATAGTAATCCAACCATAGAATGTAGTTTTAAGTACTTGTGTCTATTTCGTCAAACATTTATAAAAGCAGCGCATGTATTCTCAGTCCCAAAAATATATATTGCAAAAGCATTTAAAAAGGAAGTAAATGAAACTCACAATAATGTATTTTGTAGTAAAAATACATATGGCGGCACTGGATAAGTGCAAGGTTGGCCTCAGATTCACGAACCTATATCATTTGTGGATATATTAATACATGTAATCGTAATCGATCAATTATATATATATTTTTGTTATTAATAATATACTTGTTATACTATATGTTATTTAGATAAATTTAATATATTTAGTTTATATGTTTTATATAACTATTACTTATCATTAATAATAAAAACTATATATTAAGGTTTAGTATATATTTATATATTATTTGATATAGCTTAACTAATATCTTTTTAGTAATAAAAGTATAGCGTAATGTATTTTTATATAAAAGTATCTATTTATGATAATATTGATAGTTTTAGTGATAACGAAATAATAATTTTATAAGAATGATAATAATGATAATAAGTTTAGTAATAATAATACTAATGATTATATTAATAATAATGATGATAATATTTATAATACTACTTATGTTACTAATAATAATAACAATATTCTTATTTATAATTATAATCATAATAATAATAATGATAACTAATTCTTGCATGACAAAATTTATAATAATAAATACATTAGTAATGTTAATAATAATAATGGTTTTAATACTTATAACTATGATAATAATAATAAGTGGTATAATACTAATAATAAAAATAATATCAATAACAATAATAATAATCATAGTAATAACATTAATAATAATAATAAAAATAATAATAATATAAATGATAATCAAAATAATAATAATAATAATAATAACAGTAATAATAATAATAATAAATAACAAAATAAGACTACCATTAAAAGAAGCTTTAAAAGAAATAAATGCCATGGCCAGGGCTCGAACCCATGACCTCTTGCTCACTCAAACACTCCCAAACCACCTGATCTACTCGTTTTTTCTGAAATTAATCCCGAGTTTATATTATATAACATATATAATCGTCAGTCCCTCTTCTTCTTCTTTTTCTAAAAAAAATTGCCATGGCCGAGGATTGAACCCGCGACCTCTCGCTACCCGACACCTTTTCTAACCACTCCTCTGCTTGATACTTATCTGACTTAAACCACAACATAATTTTATTAAACCTGTTTGTTTGCCTGTTTCTATTTTCTTCTTCAAACCAAAACATCATTGTCCTTCTGCATTATCTTGATATCACCATCCATCATCATCATTCTTGTTACATTTATCATAACCACCATCATAACTCAACGTACATCATTATAATACCATCAGTAATCATCATCTTTATCATCATAAAACCATCGTGACACCATCATCATAATTTCTATTCGATCATGGGCTTTATTAATTGAAACAATAAAATAGCTCGACACAGTTCTTCCGCTGGGCCAGAAATAATATTTGGGCTTAATTTAATCCTTGTTGGGCTCTTAATGATTAATGGGCTGAACGAAGGGGAAAAAAATATAAAGATGGAAGTTGAGTAGCGGTCTTCTAGAGCAGTCGAGGGTTGTATGGCATTCGATGAAATCAGGAAACAGAAGAATAATAGTAGTAGTTGTTGGTGTTTTCTATTTAACGAGTAGAAAAGAAAAATAAATATATTATTCATCGTCTTCAACCTCAAGATCATTAGTTATATACTATTATCATCATCTTTAATGTTGTTATAATAGTAACAGACAAACAGATACGTACTGCAACAATGGTTTTCGAAGTGGTGATTGTTTTGTGGTTTCAAACGAAAATAGAAAAAAATGTTTCGGTTGTTATGGTGATTGTGAGTTCAAGGTGATTAATGGTTGTGATGGTGGTGATTTGTGATGTTTGAAACAGAAAAACAGTAGATAAAACTATATACAATGCTGGTTTAAGTGCGGTTTTTAAAGACTAGAATAGGAGAGGGAAAGAGATAGAGAGATGATGATCGGGATCTCGTAGAACAACCGTAGAAAGCAACAAAGAGGTGATGATATGAGTTGATTGAAGGGAAGGGATGATTGTTTGTTCAAGTTTAAAACAAGAGTATGTCAACGAACAAAAAGTAGGTTTGTGGTTCTTGTGGTGAAGTGGTTGTAAAAGATGGTGGTAGAATCATGGTGGTGTGGTTTGGTGATGATTGGTGGTGAGGGTGGGATTGTGGTGGATGAAGGTGGTGTCCATGATTGTCGTTGGTTGAAACAGAGACAAGAAATGTAATAGCTCAAATGGAATAAGATGGTGTTGGAGAATGGTGATCATTTTCATATATTCCTTATATATATAATATGTATATATATAATACTTCACTGATTGAAACAATAATGAAGATTCCAACTAAGCACAGTGACCCAATAGTATATTGAATAATATAGCAGCCGTAGATTTTAGATTCATATTACCGACAGTTTCCACGGACTGTGCTATATCGCGAAATCAGTGGCGGATAAAAGTGTTCAGAAAAATCCCATATTTTTAAATTAACTATATTTATTTATTTTGGTCATTATGGTATAAAATTCAGTCATTAATTATTAAATAAAATTTACATTAATTATTCACTCCCAACCCCAAGTAAAATATAAAAAGTTTTAAAATTCAACAAATAGTTCCTAAATACATTTTTAATAAGCCTAAAATTTATATTACTCATTTTTGGATCACTGTTTATTTTAAAATCACATAAGTTTGAATTTAACTTGCTTAATATCAATCGGAACATCAAACGAGTATTACTATCATTTAATATTTATTTTTAATATACTTTATTTATATCTATAGATATATTTTAAATAATAATTACTATAATATCCTATTTTTATTTTACTTTACATAATTAATTTTTAATATCAACAACCTATAATACTTCAAATTATATTTCAAATTATTATTTATATATTTATATACACGCATATCTATTTACAATTAATTGTTCGTGAATCGTCGAGCACAGTCAAAGGGTAATTGATTAAATGAACATCGTTCCAAAATTTTCTAGACTCCACATTACATACTTTTCTTATCATATTCAAATCATATAGAGAATAAGTTTAAATATAGTCAGAAATTTCCGGGTCATCACAGTAACGGATGATGGTGGTGTTGAATGGTGGTCGTGAGGTGGTGAGGATGGTGACGTTGGTTGTGCTCACGGTAGTGGCGGATCATGGTGGGTTCAGGCAAAAATACAAGTGGGTTTGTGTTGATGAAGGTGATGGCTATGGTGTGTTGATCGGATAGGGTGGTTTGGTGGTCTCGGTTCAGCAACGAAAGCAACAAAACATAGAAGGCTTAACTTGTTGATGGCTTGGTTTGTTCTTGGCGATGAGGGTAGCTGTAAGTTGGCCGATGGTTTGAGGTGGAAGTGAGCTTGGGTGGTGGTCTCGTTGGCTGAAACAGAACAATAGTGAAGGTGGTTCCCGTGGTTGATCTCATCATGGTTCGAATGATGAGAGGTGGTCATAGAGTGGTTAAGATGGCGGATTGAAGTTGTGATAGTGGGTCGAAGATAATCTAGGTGGTGTTTATATTTATAATATATAGAATGTCTAGTTACAACAACAATAATAATTCAGTAATTTTAATAATAATTAATGGAATGATTTGTACATGTATATTTAATAATATATGCTGAATGTGATGAAGAAAGAACGCAATCAACACTGTAACCTTTATAATATTATATAATTAAACTTTTAAATTTTAAACATGTCAAATTACATATAGCATCCTTGAATTATTTTTCTTTATGGACTGGATTTCGTACTTCGTTGATAATCATTGGCGATTAAAAGTCTTCAGAAAAATCTCAAAATTTTATATAAAGTTTCTTTAATTATTTCAGTCATTATGATATAAAAATCAGTCATTAGTTATTAAATAAAAATTACATTATTTATTCACTCCCAACCTCAAGTAAAATATAAAAAGTTTTAAAATTCAACAAATAACTTCTAAATATATTATTAATAAGCCTAAAATTTATATTACTCATTTTTGGATCACCGTTTATTTTAAAATCACCTAAGTTTGAACTTAACCTTTTGAATGATAAACGAGTGTTATTATTGTTTCCGAAATGAATTCAAAATCATTTATTTTTCGAATTACATAAACATATATTAACTAACAAATTAATTATTATTTCAAATCATCAAATCATATAATACTTTATTTAATATCTCCTATATATATATATATATATATATATATATATATATATATATATATATATATATATATATATACTAGTAATATTATATATATCTATATATATATACATATTTATTTACATTAATTGTTCGTGAATCGTCGGGAACAGTCGAAGGGTAATTGCATATATGAACACAGTTCAAATTTTTGAGACTTAACCTAACAAACTTTGATTATCGTGTTGAAAAAATATAAAGATTAAGTTTAAATTTGGTCGAAAATTTTTGGGTCGTCACAATATGAACTTTGTGAAAATCTTAATCTAGTTGCCAACTCGTTGACACTAATGAAGAGTGAAAATGTGAAAAACATTAACATCAAAACGTCTAAGTATTGATGATGATTAAAGTTTGCAAAACTTGTTGCCTACAATTGAAATTATACATTTTGAATTAATTTGAAGTATCATTGTCTAGAAAATGGCAAGGACCCGAGATGCTTAATCTAGAGGAGGAGAGAATAGATATAATCCTCCAACTGATACGAAACAACGTACAACATATAATAAGAAATGGCTCAAAACAAGGGCAATAGCAGAAGGAAGAATCATAAGCCTTGAATCATTCCCTGAAGTAATTGATAAGCTGTTTCAAAGGAATCTAGCTTCATTCATACTAATCAGTGGACCTATATATCCCGAATTGATAAGAGAATTCTATGCCAACTATAGCTTCAACACAGAAACTAAGATGATAAGATTTCATCTTAACAAAAAGTGGTGGGAATTTCCTCTCAGTACTTTTGGCGAAATTCTGGGTGTTCCTAATGAAGGAATAGAGTTCTACAGTAGACGGCACAAACTAGAATATCTTCCTGAGTTTATTCAAGCTACCGAAGTATTAACCTTGCTTTGCAAACCTAACACCAATCACTCAGAAATCCTATCCAAGGGACTAACCGGAAAGGATCTCCGATTAGATCTGGATATCTTGAACAAAATCATTGACCACAACATCTACTGTAGGCTGAGGAACCACGCTAATATTCATGTCACCCAGATTTTTTTCATGTGGGCAATTGAATCAAATATGGAGATTAATGTGGCATTTATGATGGCATCCCGAATGAGCAACCTAATGACTGAATCAACTAGATCTCTTCCTTATGGAATGCATCTGAACAGCTTGTTCAGCTACCTCAAAGTGACACACGCTATTGTTCAACAACCTTCATTCGAGCCACTGGATAAGTCAACCAACATCCGAAGTGGTCGTCTAGGAGAATCCACTTTTGGAAGAAGATCGAGTCTTCAAGAGGATCTCGAAGAGATTGAGAACTATCAACCAGATGAAGAATCAGATGAAGAGGAAATAGAAGATGAGGAAGCGAACTTACGGGAACATCAAGAATTTGTCAATTCGAATTTTGAAACCAAGATCGACAAGATTCTGAAGCGAGAGGAAGAGATTAGTGAAAATCACTCTAGGTTCAAGAAAGCGTTGAAGGGATTTGTCAACACAATTTCTTGCAATAGGGCATAACGTGTGTTTGAAATAATAATCTTTATTTGTGTACTCTGTGAAGTGCTTAAATGTTGGAACTAAAACAATTATGTGTAAAATAACTAGTAACGTGGTGTTTATTTTGTGTTTAAGTTGATTTTGCTTATGTGGTGCTTATTGTGTGCTTAAGTTGATTTTGCTTGCAAAAGTATAAATCTGTCACCGAACGGATGCTCCCATGGTCGAACGTGGTTCGACCGCAGAACACCTGACACGATTGATTTGTCCTAACACACTTGCATAAATTCAATGATTAATAGATTGCAAAAGGACAAATTGATATCTCTGTCAAAGTGCTCTCAATTTAGCTACCTGCCTCATTAAAGTTTACTAGACAACATTCATTATTCGTCTATTAAAGCAATTGCATTCAACAAATTCACACCCACTTCAATTACTCCAAACATCTCTTTGAAAAACAAAAGCTCTTCACAATGAGGTCTATTGTTGAAGGGAGAGAAGTTCTTACACATCATCTTACTACCTACTCCCTTGAAAGCTTCTCAAACATCAAGTAGGATGTTTTTCTTAATCTAAGAGGTTCACTCTATCCACTTCACATCAATGAATTCTATGAGAATTTTCAATTCTCACAAAATAATGAGAAAATCTCATTTTCTCTTTATGGAAGAAGTTATTCATTAACGCTTAAAGAATTTGGAAATATTATGGATATTCCAAGTGAAGGTCGAACATTCTTTCTAGAACCAAATTCGTTCAATGAATTTCCTAAATGGGTAAAGAAAGACAATGCACTAGATATTATGTGCAACGGAACTCTTAGACCCGAATTCATCAAAAAGGATGGATTCTTTTGTCAACATCTTGCATCAACGTATGATCTTTGGCAACAGATCATCACTGCAAATGTTTACGGAAAGGGGGAACTACTGGATCGACTGGATGCAAATGAAGTCACCTTTATATGGTGTCTTCTGAACTCCACGAAAGTAAAAGTTGCACACTTCATGGCATCAAGAATGCAACATGCAAGTCAACATTCCCAGATGTCACTTCTGTAGGGTCTCCATCTAACCAAGCTTTTCGCATATGTTGGAATGACATCTCCTTTTCATCATTCCACTCAAGTCTCTTCATATCCAATATGCAAAGCTTCAACCAAGCATATCCAAGAACCTCCTCTTGAAAATCCACCCAACTTTTGTTCTCTTTCGACACAGGGACGAAACAGTGTGATTCATGGAAACATTCTAAAACTTGGTCGAAGATTATCATGACTTGAGGACAAGGACAAGGGTCTCTCCTCTCATCAGGAAAATTGAGCTTCTTTTAACTATCATGTATTATCTATGTATGAATTATCTGTGCTTAGTACGTGCCTTAAATAAAATGTGTGCTTGTTGTGTTTTAATATATATGTTTTTCCAATATGCACAATTTAAGGGGGAGTTTTGTTCTAAGGGCGAGCTTAGTTCTAGGGGAGATAACCTTTTTGCTTCGATAAAAGGGGGAGAAAGATGGATACAAGTGATTGTTAACACTTACGTATTTATAACAAAATGTCCCTCATCACTTGTATGTTTGTCATCATCAAAAAGGGCGAGAATGTTGGTTGAATGTGGGTTAATGCACTAAACAATAAACTTAAGTATGATTAACCAAAGTGTGATTAACCAAAGAATATGTTTTGATGATGACACATACATATGCATAAGTGATGACTGACATCTTAACATAAAACACGCAAGGTCACTAATCCATACTTTATCTTGCAAACGACCAAGTCAAACATAGGTTAAAGAATAAAATTAAAAGTTCAGGTAAACACACGGTCGAGGTACGGTCGATCGTAAAGTCAACCGTGAAACCCCAAACTGAAATGCAACGCAGTTTTGTGAAAACAAGTTGCACGGTCGCCACCACGGTTAACCGCAGTGCGACCGCTGTTTCTTCTATCATCGTTTTTGACCAAATAAAGTTTGACTAGTTCCCAACATCTATAATTCATGAAATCTTTCTCAACATGCTTAGAATAGATGCCCTTTCCATACTCAATTGAGTTTTGGTCATAAAAACACTAATTGTGATTAATTATGCCTAATGACATCTTAATGACAAATTAACCAAGATTAGGCATAACACATAAGTGTTAATTAACAACTTGTGATCTTAAATCTTATCTATATATTCTTAGTATGATCATCAAGTACCAACACACTTAAGCCAATGTCACTAGAATAATGATTGCTATTAGAAATGACTTAGTGATTAATTAAGGCAAAATGAGGAACAATGCTCTCAAGGTTAACTAGTAATGACTTGTAATCCTAAAATACACTTAGATATATTTAGGATGGTCACCAAGTCCCAACTAGAGATTGCTCTTCCCTTGTGCATGTGTTGGACATTAATGTGTGCTTACACATTAATCATGTAATGTGTTATATTGCACATTATACTTATTAAGTGCTTGAATTATAAGTTGTGCAAGTATCTATATGATTAATCTTAGAATAACTATCTCTTGCTATGTGAGTATTACTTGCTACTTGCTAATATGCTTAATACTCATAAACTTGTCAACTAGATTAATATGTTTGCTATGTGCTCATTAGTTAGGATTCAAGTAACTAACCTACTCCAATAGATTAAGTGTAAAATGGTTCACAATGAAAGTATAGTCAATTGTCTATTTGGTCTAGTCTAAGTAACTAAGTGTGAATGCTTATTCAAGAATGACTTAACCTTAATGTCTCTACATTCTTCATGGTTATCTTATAGAGACATTATTAAATTAATCCCTAACTAAACTCAAATGGAACATGACTTGTGAATAATTGAAACTAGGAAGTTAATGACATAGTGACTAGTCTTTAGAATTGAACCAAGAGCATTAAAGTGACTAACTAAGTCTTGACCAATCTGAAATTTCCCAAAATATCAATCAAGACACTTCTCCAAGAATGTTGGGTTTGCCACTTTTGGAATGATTAGTCACTTTCATGCAATAAGACCAAATCTCACACACTTAATGCATATAGTACTTGTATAGGATGTTTGATTTCTTTTGCAGGTGCTAGAAGGAGTAAAGGTGCCAAAATGTGGTGTTCAAATCTGAGTCAAACGGCTATACAACGGATACCAATTTTGGACTGGAGCACGCACAGTCGCACCACGGTCGACCGTGCAGGCAACCGTGTGTCAACGGCTACTTTTTGAATCCTACTATAAAAGGCAAACATTTAAGTGCATTTGAAGCTGAACCTCTTGCATATTTCAAAGGCTTATCTCTAGTGATCACAAATGCATCAACTACTATTCAAATGTGATCAAGCAAGAGAAGATTCTATGATCTTATAGATATAGAATTGGGTTGTTGTAAACTTACTAATCAAAATCATTTATCTTGTGAGTTTACTTAATGTAATGTATGTCCTAGTATTGTGTTAGGATCATCATTGCAAAGTGTATAAGTCTTGTAACTTCAATTAGTAGAAGCATAGGCTAGCTTAGTGATCTATTTCCTTAAAGGGACTTAGGAAGTTGATTAATCTTATTTGAAGATTAATACTTGTCCAAGGTGAAGACAAGTTGATCTAGGTTGGAGTTGATCTTTCAAAGGGATAGAAAGATTAGGTTTGTTGTCTACCAAAGAAGTTGAAGACTTGTAAATCGGATCTCCACCGGGTTTGAAGAAAAGTGCTTAGTGAAGCAACAAATCCCGATTAGTGTAATCGAGGAGTGGATTAAGGTGGATTAGTTAACATCCAACCGAACCACTATAAATCCTTGTGTCTATGTTCTTTACATTACTTCATTTATCATTTTGAACATATACACTACACACATCAAGTTTGAGTTGAGTTGGTTGATCAAAGTTAAATTGAATTTGGTGATCAATCGAAAAAGTGTTAAAAACGTAGTAAGTAACTATTCACCCCCCCTCTAGTTACTTACATATATCTACAAACAAAAAGACATTAACATGATAACATAACAAAGAAAAAACATAAATAAGAACTTACCATCAGTAAGCTCAATTCTTACTGGATTACCAACAATTGCTAGAGTGATATGTGAATCCCACAGGCCTTCAACATAGGCTCATCATGTAGTAGTCTTGTTCAGCTTCAACGCCTTTTAAAATACACAAAATAAAGTGCCTACAACTGAGAGCAGGGCACAAAAGCATCAATGATAAACAACTCATCTCATAGGCAACAATAAAAACTAAAAAAATCATGAAAAAATAACGAATAAGAAACATACCATCACCAACCGAAAATGCATCCATACACCAACATAAATGCTACATGTGAAATTCAAAATCGACGACACTACAAACATAAGCATCTAATTCGAACAACCAAACTTAAAAGACAACATAAATAAAATATAAACGTTACTTGAAAATAAAGAAGATAACCGATTATGTTGACGTTCACAAATGTAGCAGCTAATGCCCAAAGCAAAGAGAAAATTTAACATCCAGTTCAAAATTAAGAACAATAATAAACATGATATGCATAAAAACAAAGGAAAGATCGAAAGAAACATAGAATCAAACCCTGGATGAATACTCTCTTTGAAACCTCATAGGCAAAGAACAATCGCAGTAAAAAAGGAGGTAAAAATATTTTTTCCTGCATTTAAAAGATAAAATGCAGGCATCTCATTCTATTAAGAGTGAATTAGACCATTAAATTCCTGAAAATTAAAGTTCAATACTTTAATCCACGGGAACGTCAACCAAAAAGTATGCAATATATACAAAGAAACGATGTTAGCATAAAGGAAAACAATTACGTTCATTCAGGCATTTACACAAACACATGGTGTGCTACATAAAATATATATTCATTAAAGAACTCAACAAATGATGTATGTATTTCCTGGAAGGATAATTACCTGGAAACATCACAAATGATATTTCAAAGCAGAATATGAAAAACATTTGCAAAAACAATCATAAATTAAAAGAATAACAATACAGAAGGAGATGACAAATTAAACGAAATTGAAAAAAGGCAGCACAATCGGTCTTGGCTGTTTGATGTGTACTCCACCTCCAGCGCCACTTCATACCTACCATTTATTAGCGGTGGTGGTGATAGGTTTAATAGAATAAGATAGCAACCGATCAGAAGGTAGGGTAAAAAGTGTCAGATCTAGGGTTTTTAGGTGAATTTAGTTTGGGAGTTAGGGTTAGAAGTTGAGAGATCGTTGGGAAGAATGAAATAGATATTGCCTGAGTATTGGAATAGATAATAGGCTAAATATTGAAGAGAGGGGTTGAGATTTAGGGAAAGAATGAACTAAGATGAAGGTTTAAAAGTTTAAAGTGATTTAGAGGAAACAAGCCCGGATGAAAAATTAAATAACACATCTATAGACGTATTTTCAATTCGACGTGTTTCAGGTACAATTTATTACACGTGTTGTCAATTAGACATGTTCCTGGTACAATTTATTAGTAGGGATGGCAATGGATCAGATATGGATCGGGTGATGCCGTATACATATCCATATCCATTACTTTTTGTTCATCCATATCCATATCCATATCCATTTAATTTTTGTTCATCCATCCATATCCAATGGATTAAGTGGCTTAATGGATATCCATTGGATATTAAGAAAAGTTATAAAATTTCCTAATATTTCATATAAACAAAAACGTAATATAACAAACATATATATAATGTGTAATCTTTGTCAAAGATACAACACAATTCGTTAAATATACTATTAAACATGAACGATGACAAATTAAATGTGTATTTTGTATGTTTAATTGATCATATATGTGTGTTTTTTGTAATATATCATAGTTAATTCGTTATATAGTTGGAAACAAAATGTAAGGGTAATGATAAATGTATATATAATAGTAGATGTGTTTGCATATATCTATATTTAAGAATTTATGTATCTAATTCGGGTGATAATGGATATATCCATGGATGATCTTTTTCCTTCCATATCCATTTAGGTTCATCCATATTCGTATCCATATCCATTTAGATTATCCATATCCATCACGAACCGGGTGGATCGGATGGATATCCACTGGATCGGGTGACAATTGCCATCCCTACTTATTAGACATGTTGTCCATTAGATGTGTTCCTGGTAAAAATTATTAGACGTGGTCATCAATTAGAGGTGTGATACTTATTTAGTTGTGTTGCAGGTTTCTAAATAGACATATTCCTTCTATTATTTAGACGTGTTCCGGATTTTATTTTAGAGCATGTTAATTAGACGTGTTCCTTTAGCTTATGTAGACGTGTTAGTTCATTAGCACGTCTAAATGAGGGGCACTAAATGAGGCAAAATGTAGTAGTGTGTCCCTTAGCTCACGAGAACCTGTATCCTACACCTTTTACCTATACTATGATTCTTATCACAAAACAACATCACCCAACCCCAAAATGCATCAGATATCTCTAAAGTCCCTTCTCCTATATCTCTATCACCACCACTACCACTATAGTGTGTAAATTTGAACAGGGGTTAAATTGATAGTTCTAGTTGTGATTTAAATGCCCAAATGAACCCGGTCAATGTATTTGAACCATGGAGTAATGTTTGTGTATTGAACTTAGAGTTAAACTTACACTGAACGGTTCATTTGGGCATTAAATGGACAACAACCATTGAATGTGCAACACGCAAACAAGTTTGTTTAGTGTGTGGTACGTGGTGCATAGTGTGTGGTGCATGGTGCACAGTGTGTGGTGCGTGTTTCATAGAAACAAAGCCAACATCTACTGTATTCTAAAACCCGAAGGAAGAAAAGAAAAAATATGTTTCACGAGCTTAAAACAGCTCATGAACTGAATCTTAAGTTTTCAGGATTATTGATCAACTTCTTTATTATTCAGGGTGATTGATTTTGTTGATGATGTCTTTAAGTTCTTGATGTTTCACCATTTACTCCAAGATGTTATGAACCCCGTTCACCGCATTAACCTTTCTCCTCGGTTCCCAGCTTCGATAAATGATAAAAATAATAACTCATGTAACCGCCCATCTTACCCCATTTTTCTATCGTATTTGTCATCTTAGGTGGTTTCATTTCATTTTCACCAACGAGTACGTGTACACTGCATATATTCAAGTACTGCATATTACTTAAACTTATATTAACTTTAAAAAGTTTAAAATACACTATTGGTTGTATGATAGTAATAAGTACGTTGTAACCTTGGAATCTTTTGATTATCGAATGGATTGTTATGGGTGTTTATTATTATACAACAACATTCATCAAGTAAATCAGACGAATCTCAACCAAAGGAGAGTGGGGTAACATGTATATAAGTCAAATTTTATAGAGAACTCCAAGTGCTTTGATACGCAGGGCCTGCTATAGAGCATAATTCTTTATTAACAAACCTACTTGTGTGCTTCATTAGTAGTCACATAGCAATGATAAAGATACGTTTCCCCACAATCTCAATCATGATGGTCAACACTCTAAGTCATATAGTGTAACAGAAGCATCCCATTTTGGTCGGTGTCGGCTTCACATACCTATGTTTATAAACAAACCATGTTGTTTAATTTTTATTCAACATAATGGTTTGTTTATAAACACTTGTATTTTGTAGCCTATTCCAACCAACTAAGGGTGTTTCTGTTATAATATATGACTTAAAATGATGAGCATCATGATTGGGATGTGGGAAGACATATCTTTATCATTGCTAAATGACTGCGAACGGAACACAACAATAAGGTTTTCATATTGAAAGTAGTTATGTACTTCAACATGCCTCGTATTAAAGCGTTTGGAGGATTTTTCTGCAAAATTGGACTTAGCTAGATGTCACCCAACTCTCACTTGGTTATGACTTAAATGATTACTTGAGGCTAAAATAAAGTGTACCAATTATTCGTAGTTGTTGAACAAAATCCAAAGTATAAAATAAAATTCAAAGAAAAACCAACCAAGTCGTAACCTCCTTAGATCCAATATAAGAATACGTAAACTAATGTTGTCTAAAAATTCCAGGGAGAATAAAAAAATTAATAAACCTCACTCTCCTATATATAATATGATGTGTCCTCAAGTAAGCTTATATTCAAAATAGTAAAATCCAATGCAAGAGTAAACGTACCCGATGCATCTCCAACACTAACATGATCAAGATACACCGTTAACACCATCATGAATAAATATAACCGAAAATGTGTAATCTTCAACAAAGATATGCAAGGTTCAAGTCTTCAACAAACTCAATCTTCTCAACATCAAATCTAGAATTACCCAAATGCTGCACACTCGGAATCAAGAACCTCAATATGGCGGGATCATCCAAAAATTTGGCCTTAGGGAAAACAAGACCTTTAGAAAACCATTTTTGCATTTTCAAAGCCATACTGGTTTTGAAATAACCGCACGTGTAATTTCCAACCCAGTATATCATCCAAGATAAACTACATCTCGGTTCGAAGGTGATGAGAAGACAATTACCTTAGGTGTGTGTTTAGGTGCCATCCACAGTCGATTTAATAGTAATCAATGGCACAGAACAAGTGACCAAACCTAACAAAATTCCTCCAGTGTTTTAGGAGCAAGATGGAAAGGTCACAGGAATGCGATTTGGATTTGCCCTACCAAACCTATTTTCGGGTTACAATTCGGAAGACTTAACTTCCTTAAATGGGTGGACTCGATACACCCAGAAGTGTTTAAACACTTGGTTTATTTTATTTAAGGTCTTTGGACCCCACTTCCCACGCATCTAGATTTTATGCCATTTTTAAGAAAATGTAGGAAACATATACTACATTTCCATATTTTAAAAGGGTTACGATGGATTTTAACCATGGTGTGTGTTATCTAAGAAACACTAGCATGAAGCCATTGCTCTTCCTAAAGAAGACATCACATAGTGAAGCTCAAGGCTCCTCTTACCAATGTACGATATATCGGTGCAATACATCATGAAATGACGCATCCACCAATGTCAGTATCAAATGATGTGGATTAGGAAGTCTCCCACACCAAATAAAATGGCATTCAGAAGACTCAACTTCCTTAATGGATGGACTTGAATCATTCTACAATTTGGGTTTTTTATACCTAGGAAGACTTTCCTCCCTTTAAACACACACACTCACGTAAAAGAAAATACAAAATGCCAAAACACCAAAATCATTAAGGTACCTACACAATTCTTACAATAGTGATAACATTTTCCCAATAAAACAACTACACTTGGCTTTTGAATGAGTCAAAAAATAAGACTCTAAGCCAAGTGTACTACATCTACGAGAATTTATATTTCTCCCCCCACACTTAAGATCATGTAATGCCCTCATTTACATGAAATAAGATAAATTAAATATAAATTCGAGAGGACAATAGAGTGAATGGGAAAAACATAACTGGATGTAGAGTAACATAATCGCCAAACGAAGTGACAGACGGCTCTGCTCTGACGGCCATTCCTCGATTGTCATCACATTATGTAGTACCTGCAATGATTATACAAGAACAAAACACAAAAAGAAAAATATTTTTGGATTTTTGGGGTTTTCAAATTTTTAGGGTTTTTAAAATTTAAAACACACTCAAAATACAAGGTTACAAGGATATACATTGTGAAAGTTTATTAACGAGTCTTGCACTAGATTCCACCTTCTTTCTCAACTGATGCCCGGATGGTGGGTTCCCTCATCCTTCAAACCATGGGAACTACCACTTAAATGACCATTACCAATCATACTTAACAACCAATCATCCACTGCTAGTGACTCCCTGGACAATTCCCTCAACTTTTATTTCTCTTTTTCCAATAAATTAGAAACTAATCGGAGTCTTACATTCTCATCTTTTTCATTCATTAACTTCTTAACCAGCTCGAATAACCTTCTCATAGACCTATCAACAACACTATTATCGTACGGTTTAATTACGGGTTTTTCTTTAACACCCCCACCCTCACACTTAGGCTTTTTGCTAGTCTCGGTTTTATCATTATCGGTTTCAACACTAGTAAGCACATTCACAGAATCAACGGGTGTGGGTGGTGGTTTAACACTAAATTTAGTGTGAAAACTTAAACTTTTACCTCTATCCCTCAAAACTAATTTACCAGTTCTTGAGTCAGTTAGTGCCCTGCAGTTGGTAAAAATGGTCTACCTAAAATAATAGGTACAACTCTATCCTCTGGCATATTAAAAACCACAAAGTCATCCGGGAACTCTAATTCACCTATCTTAACCACAAAATTCTCAGCAATCCCTATGGGTTTACTAATCGACTGGTTAATCAATCTAACTCCAGTATTAGTCGACTTAAGTTCATTTAAACCCAAACGTGAATAAACAGACAAAGGCACAAGATTGATACTCGCACTTGAATCAGTTAAATACCTAAAAAGTTCAGAGTCTTCAATCCTACAGTGCACTATGAATAGCCCGGGATCACCTAAATCTGGTGGCATATCACTCTTCTTCAAAATAGCATCGCATTCCGCTTCAAGAAACATGGAGGATGCCGGATCATGCTCACCCTTCTTCGCCATTAAATCCTTTAAAAATTTCTCATAATTGGGTATACCTTCAAGAACATCAACCAAAGGAACATTCAAACAAATATTATCATTATTACTAAGCGACTTACAAACAGTGTCCTTTAGTTGCTCAGATTGAATATCTCTTGGATATGGAATGAGCGGCTTGTAAACTTTAAACTTAGGTGAAGGTTTCACCTCTTCTCCCACTTCAACCTTCTCAGCTTTGTTCACACTAAACTCGGGAGACTCGGTAGTCTCTACACTCTTCACTTCCGACTCTCGATTACCCGACTAGAAGAACTCCCCGTCATCAAACTCATCAAATAATTACCATATGCATGAGTTATATCACTAACTCGAATCCAACCATCTTCACCATCAAGAGTATAATTCGAAACGACCTCATCGGAACCATAACCCTCAAAACTAGAAATAGCATAGACCTGCGAATAATTAGAAACCTAAGGATCTTTGTTCTTCACATCAGTTCTATTAGCATTCGTTAACATTGTTCGGGGCGGCCCATTGACGTTAGGGTTCATTTGGGTAGAGATAGAAGAGAACCCGATGGTCTCTCCATCAAGACTTGCAATATTTGATCTACTTCCCATTCTAAATTCTGCTGTGAAGCTTGTTGAAGCCTCATTTGTTGCTTTATCAAAACACGGTCTTGTTTTAGCAACCTAATACTCTCATCAAATTTAATCATTAAACCACTAAGCAACTCTTCCAACGAAGGCACCTTCTCCACAAAAGACTGATTCTGATTTTGGTTAACGAACCGTGGTGGGCCATTCCTTTGATAACCCGAACTACCTCCTTGATAATGATTATTATATTGATTACCCAAGTAGTTAACAATCCTTCCTTTGTGAGATGTGGTCCTTGGCGTAGTTCACAACCAACCCTCATAGTATGCATCTCCTTAGTTATTGACTCCGTTTATCTCTTGACAGTTACTAGTTATGCCTTAACTTATGCGAGTTCATCACTAGGTTCGGTTCAAGCTATATGAGATGATCTAAAAACATTCATCTCTTGGTGCCAATCATACGAATGTGTAGCAGTTCCAGATATGATGTTATAGGCATCATCCGATATCTTATTCATAAGAGAACCACCTGCAGCAATATCAATATCCTTCCTCGTAGGCACATTAACACCCTTATAGAAAATTTGGACCTTTTAAAAATTGTTCAACCCGTGTTGAGGACAATTCCTTAGCATTTTACCGAATCGTGTCCAAGCTTCATAAAGTGTCTTGTTTGACTTTTGAACGAAATGATTGATGTCGCTTTGTAACTTTTCAGTCTTTGAAGTAGGAAAGAACCTCTGTAAAAACCTATCCTCCATTATAGTCCAACTATCAATCTCATCCTCGGGCAACGACTCTAACCAATGTTTGGCATCATCCTTCAAAGACGACGAGAAAACCCTCAAGTAATTAACAGTGTCTGCAACTTCTCTGATTTTGAACAAGTTACAGATGCTCTTGAAAGCTCAGAGATGCTCGTATGCATCTTCCTTTGGCGTACACCTGAAATGGCACTGATGAGTAATCATGTTGAGAATCTGCACCTTGACTTCGAAATCACCTGTAACAACTGGTTGTGTAATGGCATGCCCATTACCAGCCCTCGTGGCTTTCATCATAGCCTCCATATTTTGACCTTGAGTCAGTTCACCCATCTTAACTTCCTCCTTGATATATCCAAAATTCGGAATATAGATAGGTAATGATGAGAAACCTTCAACGATTTCTTGCTCTTCTTTAGCTTTGCCGCGTTTATTATAAACTCGGGACGGTTCTAGAGTTCTGTCTACCTAACCTGCGATCACGCCACAAGTAACATAAAAACGTAAATCTAAACAAAAAATAACTTCCGCGGAAACGAGTTCCCACGAAAGGATCGAATAACCAGAAGCTATTAAAATCCTAAAACACACCGCTCCCTGGCAGCGGCGACAAAAATTTGATGTGTAAAATCATAACCTAAAATAACTAGACAAATTGACTCAAAAACTTTACATAATACAGGCAACTAAAATCCGATCTTGGAGTAGTTAGTAAGTAAATCGACCAGTTCGTTCTACAGGGAGCAGTAGTTTTGAGAATTTTGAACTAATAGTTATTCTAAAGATGATTGGGGGTTTTGTTTTTAAATGAATTAAAACTATTTAAGCAAACTAACAAGATACGAATTCAAATGAGATAGGAGCATTCACTTAGATTCAATTCCCTAGGATCCGGATTGTTTTTATTAATAACGATGTAATTAAATTCCTAAGTGTAACTGTCATTAACCTAGTTCATTAATCAATTAATTAACTAGTAAGATAAATTGGTGTCCCTCACTTAGATACTAATTATATCATGAAAATGTCAGTTTTTCACGCTGGTTTCCCTCTCGCTTCTTAAGAACACATTCAATCAATTATAACTACTCAAGATGGTGATTCAGTTGAAGGGTAAATCAGTGTCCCTCTTTAGGCTTCACAATTATCTACTCAATTGATGGGTTAATTATTAAGTCTAATTACACTAGTTTCCCGCATGCAATTCAACTGATCTAACTTATCTTGCAATAACCTAGATGATTTTTATCAATTTAATAACTTTCGTTACTTCAATTAATGGACTTATAATTAATGGGATCAATCAATTGGAGTAATTACGAATCATGGATCAAGAGCAATTAATTTAACATACAAAAGATTAGCAATCCATCACCCTGGTTCAATCATCTAAGTGAATACATAAATATTTAGCTACTCATGGTCATTGAAACAACAATCAAATACACTAAGCACACAAGATTAATCATTGTAGATGACAAAGAATTAAAATAAAGTGTACCAATTATTCGCACATGTTGAACAAGATCCAAAGTATTAAATAAAACTCAAAGAAAAACCAACCAAGTCGTAACCTCCTTCGATCCGAAAAAAGAATACGTAAACTAATGTTGTCTAAAACCTCCGGGGAGAATAAAAGAATAATAAACCTCCCTCTCCTAGAGTCCTAGTATATGTCTCGTACAGAGTATATATATAAAAAAAATATATGAGGTGTTCTCCAAGTAATAATTAATAATACTCGTAATATAAAAATTGAACCATGATGCTCTTTGCTTAATGTCGTCTAAAATATCCACCCAACAATTTGTGAATTGATCCTTTTATTCTTTAGAAAAATTTGCATCGGCCCATAAAATAGAATGTGGCCCAGCTGTAAAACTGAATCACTCTTGTTTTTTGAATTTCCGAAATTAAATTTTTTTCTAAGTTAAAATCTTGCTAAAGTTGAACAAATCACTCCAACAAAAACTTCTTGAACTCAAATCAATATTTTATCTTAAATACGAACAAAAGTCTTCAAATCTACTCGAATGATAACGTAGAAAACGAATATCGCGACTGAAAATATGTATAAATGAAGCGATATCAATTGACTTATTGCCAGTCGAGTTAGGAAGCTTTGATGTAGTTATAGGGATGAATTGATTAACCCCGTTGAGAGCGGGAATCCTGTGTTTTGATAAGACCGTTAGTATCCCTCTTGGAAATGGAGAAAATCTAGTCATTCAAAGAGAAAAGAGTCGCTCTAAACTCAACATCATTCTGTGCATCAAAACCCGCAAATATCTAATGAAGGGATATCAAGCTATATTCGCTCATGTGAAGGAAGTCGAACAGGAAGAAAAGCGAATTGAAAACGTACCATTGGTTAGGGACTTTCCTGAAGTTTTTCCTGAAGAACTCACTGGTCTTCCTCCATAAAGACAGGTCCAGTTTCAAGAACCTATTGCAAAGGCGCCATACTGATTAGCTCTGTCTGAGATGAAGGAACTATCTAATCAACTTCAAGAACTTTTAGAAAAAGATTTTATTCGTCCTAGCTCGTCTCCGTGGGGAGTACATGTTCTCTAAGTTCAGAAGAAAGATGGCTCGTTGAGAATGTGTATTGATTTTCGTGAAATCAATAAGCTGACTATCAAGAATCATTATCCACTCCGCATATTAATGACCTGTTTGACCAATTGCAAGGATCAAGTATCTATTCAAAGATTGATCTTAGGTCGGGATATCATCAATTGAGAGTCAAGGAAACTGATATTTCTAACACTGCTTTTCGAACTCCTTATGGAAATTACAAATTTTTAGTGATGTCGTTTGGGTTAACGAATGCTCGTGCTGTATTCATGAATCTAATGAACCGTGTATGCAAACCTTATCTTGAAAAATTCATGATTTTTTTCATCGATGATAATTCAATCTACTCTAAGAAAGAGAAGGAACATGAGCTACATTTGTGATTGATACTGGATCTATTGAGGAAGGAACAACTGTATGCCAATTTTTCCAAGTTTGAATTTTGGTTATGAACTGTGCAATTTTTGGGATATATAGTTGATAGTGAAGGAATACATTTCGATTTGGCAAAAATCACGGCAATTCATAATTGAGAAGTGCTTAAGAGTGTGAATCATATTCTCCAATTTTTGGGACGTGCTGGTTATTACCGAAGATTTATCAAAGATTTTTATATTCTTGGTAAACCTCTCACCAAGCTAACTCATAAAGGGGAAAAGTTCAAGTGGTCTGAAGAACAGGAATTTAGGAATCTGCATTTAAGATCCTACAGGAGAAATTGACCACAGCCCCAATCCTATCATTACCTGATGGAATTGATGATTTCGTAATTTATTGTGATGCCTCAAACTAAGGTTTCGGTTGTGTATTGATGCAACGCAGAAAGGTTATTGCTTACGCGTCTAGACAACTCAAGAAACATGAGAAGAATTATACCACACATGGCCTGGAGTTAGGAGCTATGGTATTCGCATTAAAGATGTGGCGACATTATCTTTTTGGAATCAAGTTTACGGTGTTTACCAATCACAAAAGTCTCCAACACATCTTTGATCAAAAACAGCTGAACATGAGACAAAGGCAATGGGTTAAGTTACTAAATGACTACGACTATGATCTTAAGTATCATCCCTGTAAGGCGAATGTTGTTACCGATGCCCTAAGTAGAAAAGATTGCATCAAGTCTATCCAAGTACGAGCTTTAAACATGGTTATTCACACGAATCTTGCGTCCCAAATCCGTGAAGCATAACTTGAGGCATTGAAGGAAGTGAATGTCCAACTTGAGGGACTTAAAGGTCTCGAAAATCAACTAGAAACTAAGGGAAATGGAACGCTGTATTTTAATAATCGAATCTGGGTCCCATTCTTCGGAAATCTATGAGATCTTGTCTTGGATGAAGGACATAAGACTAGATATTCTATCCACCGGGCTCTAGTAAAATGTATCACGATGTGAAGGAATTTTATTGGTGGCCTAATATGAAATCAGGCATTGCTGAATATGTGAATAAGTGTTTAACTTATTTGAAAGTTAAAGCTGAACACCAAAAGCCGTCTGGTTTACTTCAGCAACCGGATATTCTGCAGTGGAAGTGGGAATGTATCACCATGGATTTCATTATCAAATTGCCAAAGACTTCTGGTGGCAATGATACTATATGGGTCATAGTTGACCATCTTACTAAATCTGCTCATTTCTTTCCGATCAAGGAAAATGACAATATGAAGAAATTATCGTAACTTTATATTAAAGTAATTGTGTCCCGTCATGGAGTTCCTATCTTTATCACCTCTGATCGCGACAGTCGATTTACTTCTAGATTTTGGAAATCTTTACAAACTGCTCTTGGAACTCAACTCGACATGAGTACTGCTCTTGGACAGAGTGAACGGACTATTCAAACATTGGAAGATATGCTTCGTGCGAACGTTATCGACTTTGGCAAGGGTTGGGATAGACATTTGCCCTTGGCTAAATTTTCTTACAACAACAGTTACCACGCAAGTATTAAGGCTGCACCTTTTGAGGCCTTATACGGACAAAAATGTAGGTCTCCACTATGCTGGAATGAATTAGAGGATAGACAGTTGAGTGGTCCTGAAATTATTCACAAAACTACCAAGAAGATCGTTCAGATTAAGAAACGTTTAGAAACGGGCCGTAGCCGATAGAAAAGCTATGCTGATAATCGTCAGAAACCTTTAGAATTCCAAGTTGGTGATAAAGTTATGCTGAAAATATCCCCTTGAAAAGGCGTTGTTTAATTTGGTGCGAGAAGTAAGCTGAGCCCACGTTTTGTTGGACCTTTCAAGATTACTGAAAGGGTTGGTCCCGTGGCTTATCGATTAGAACTACCTGCTGAACTTAGTAGTGTACATGATGTATTTCACGTTTCGAATTTGAAAAAATGTCTCGCTAATGATGCTCTTGTTATTCCTTTGGATGACCGCCGCATTGATGATAAAATGCACTTCATAGAAGAACCTGTCGAAGTTATGGATCGTGAGATCAAACGCTTGAAACAGAGAAACATTCTTGTAGTAAAGATCCATTGGAATTCACGTCATGGCCTCGAGTATACCTGGGAACGTAAAGACCAAATGAAATGGAAATATCCTCATCTCTTCTCAAACGCTGATGTATCCGAGAAGTCTGCTTAAAACTTCGGGACGAAGTTTTCCTTAACGGGGAGGTACTATAACAACCTTCAAAATTCCTTTTTAAAATGACTATTTTACCCCTAGGGTTTTTCTGCATGCATGTTTATATATTAATTACAAGGGTTGTTATCTGTACATAATTAATATACGGATTAAATTTAGCGTTGACTAAATATGTATTTTTAGTTGCCACATTATATTAATTAAAGTTTATATTATTTATATAATATATTTTAGTTAATATTAACTAGTATTAAAGTTTGTGGCATATTTATAAAATATAAAACTATAATGTAACTAAATATATTAAACGATAAATGAGTACAATTATTTAATATAAAAAAACCGAAATTATTAGTATTATTATTATTATTTCAGAAAAAAAAGAGATAAGATAATAACAAATTTTGTAAAGTTCTAGAATCTTCCAATTTTATTAAAACAAATTATTTGTAGATAAGATTTCCTTTTAAAATTTAAAAATCATTTTTTTTAAAAAGTCTCGGCCGATTTTTTTTATATTTTGTTTACTTATTCTACAAGTCATTTTACTCCTATAAATACCCCCCATTTTTCATTAAAAATTTGTATCAAAAAGTTGGAGTTTCTCTCAAAAATCCTTGGAAAGCTTTTAAGTAATTTTTTTTTATTTTTCATTCAGTTCTTCTTTTTTATAACGAAACTATTTTTTTATTTAATTTTATTAAATCGAAAACCAAATAAATAAATAATGAAGTAATGTCAAATATATTTATTTACCCTAGATCTAATAATTTATATAATAATGTTGTATGTATCGTGTGTGTATATATATATATATATATATATATATATATATATATATATATATATATATATATATATATATATATATATATATATATATATATATATATATATATATATATAAACTCATTATAACTTATAAAATTAAATATTTAATTATATGTAATATAAATTTATAAAATTATATGATGAATGTAATAATGTTATAAATTACAGAAACAAATTTATAAATTTTTTTATATGTATTAATCAAATTTATTTGTATTTAAGTATTAAAATCGAATATAATATATATATATATATATATATATATATATATATATATATATATATATATATATATATATATATATATATATATATATATATATATATATATATATATATATACAACAACAACAAAACCCAATACCACAATTAGTAGTGTATGGGGGAGGTGAGATGTAGACAATTCTTCCCCTATCCGAGAATAGAAACAAGTCCTTTCTCTACCCAGAGAAAAGTAGAGAAAGTCATCCCTCTCTCTATTCGACGAATAAAGAGATTGCTTCCGAGTGGACCTCCTGCCAATGAGTAAAAAGTTTTTTACAGTAGCAATACATAAGTAACTTATAAAAAATTTATTCAAATTTATATATGACTAATTATTATATATATATATATATATATATATATATATATATATATATATATATATATATATATATATATATATATATATATATATATATATATATATATAGTGGTACGATCAAGGGGGAAGTAACCAATTTGGGGGAAGCGGGGGAAGCAAAACTTTTTTTTCATTTTTTGAAAAAACTTTGTTCACGAACATTATAGATTGGATGAAAATATGAACATTTAATAAAGAAACTTTGTGATAAATGTTTTAATTTTGGCGGGAAAATGCTCGAAGAAGTAATATATAATAATTATCGTGTTTTTTGAGCGTATGTTGAGGTTTTAGATATTAGGGTTTATAGGGTTTGATTAGAGATGTGACCAACTAATACAACCTTAACTTGTTCGGTTCTATACAGTTTTTCTTCAAATTGACCTAGACGAGTTTGAAGCTCTAGGTTATTTGCAGCTAGTTTAGAACATTCAGAGGTTTTCTTAGCAAGGTCACACAAAGGTTCTCTTATCTTTTGCTCCAAAGTATCTAGAAAAGATTTCTTAGAGTTAGTGAGTTTCTTAATTTCTTTCTCTGCATTATCAATTTTCTCACTAAGAATTTCATTCCTTAACTTAAAGTCTGTTCTTTCTATGTGTAGAGGTTTCACACTAGATTCTAGCTCTTTTAGTTGTGCTACTTTTTCAGCTAGATCCTTATGACGATTCAGGTATGCATTGTTTGACACTCTGATTTTCAATTCAGTTTTTTACCTATGGTTTTCATTTTTTAGTCCACTAATTTGACTAGCAAAAGACCTAAGGTCCCTACTCATTTTAGCAAAGTTGTCAATATACATGTCAGGCAGTTCATGAAACACTCTATCTTAATTACTGGGGACAGGTTTAGTTCTAATGGGCACATTTAGTTGGACAGGTGGGTCAGTGTGTTGAGCACTAGGTGTTTTAGAAAGAGCTGCAGTACATCATATATAAATTTAGAATTGTTATGTACAGAGTTATAATATTCATGAGTTACATCAGTGTAAAGTTGTACCTCTTCCTCAATATCGGAAGAAATGTGATCAGGTGCACGAGACATGTTGGTTAGCTTGACCACATTGGCACATTCTGGCTCTTGTTCACTGTCTAACCAGTTTAGCCAAACATCATCAGAGGCCTTGAGAACCTTTCCCTTTTCAGCATCTTGTGCTAGTAACATCTTTTTCTTATAGTACTCAACAGCTTTTCGTTTGGGTAGTTTGCATTCTCGTGCAACGTGACCTATTTTACCATAGTTGAAACACACATTATCGGAGTCCTTATTATCAGGGACTCGGTACTGGGTTGTTGAGATTTCAGGACTTTTGTAGTACGAGGAGCTGGATGAAGTTCGGTTGTTGTTTTTGCTGAAATCGCTAGATAATCTCCAGAGACTTAAAGCTATACCAATCGTTAAGGTTCGATGGAATACTCGTAGAGGACTCGAGTTCACCTAGGAGCGTGAAGATCAGATGAAGAAGAAATACCCGCACTTATTTCCAGAAGATGTGTCAACACCTCCAACTGCTTAAAATTTCGGGATGAAATTTATTTAACGGGTAGGTATTGTAGTGACCCGAACTTTTCCATGATTATATATTATATGAGATTAATATTTACATGAATAAATGTTTCCAACATGTTAAGCAATAAACTTGTTAAGACTTGATTAATTGAAATGAGTTTATGTAGACAATTAACCACCCCGTTTGCCTGATGATTCACGAACGTCATAACTTGTGATAATTATATAATCGTTTTATTTTTTTATGATGTAAGTTTTTATTATATATATATATATATATATATATATATATATATATATATATATATATATATATATATATATATATATATATATATATATATATATATATATATATAAGAAGAAATACAATTAAATCAAAGATGTACAACTAAAACACTATTTGCTACAGTAAAATACTATTTGCTACAGTAAAAACTATTTACTACAGTAAAATACTATTTGCTACAGTAAATTTTTGCTTTGCTACAGTAAAATACTATTTGCTACAGTAACCTACTATCTGCTACAGTAAACACTATTTACTCGTAGTCAATCCGTATTCGTACTCGTACAATACACAACTTCTAAATGTATATACTATTAGTATATACACTTCAATGATCAGCTCTTAGCAGCCTTAATGAGTCACCTAAACATGTGGTAACCATCATTTGACAACTATCATGAAATATCTAACAAAAATACAAACTAATGGAACCTTATATTCAAGGGTAGGATCACGTTTTTCTTCACCAACCATAAACACATTTTCATTCCAACTTTTATGCATCAAATTACTCTCTCTCAATTCCTCTCTTATTGTTCTAAGTGTTCTTCATCATTTTCTTCATAATCTAGCTCAATCTAGTTAACCTAGATCAACATACAAAATAACTACTCAAGAACACTTCATAAACACTTTAAAGTTTACACAAGTTTACTTCCAAGCTTTCTAATCCATTCCAAG
Organism: Rutidosis leptorrhynchoides; assembly: GCF_046630445.1. Taxonomy (NCBI): domain Eukaryota; kingdom Viridiplantae; phylum Streptophyta; class Magnoliopsida; order Asterales; family Asteraceae; genus Rutidosis; species Rutidosis leptorrhynchoides. The sequence continues at coordinate 276,629,291 of NC_092335.1, forward strand.
TAATCATCTAAAATCAAGAAACCTCTGTTATTTACAGTAGGTTATCATTCTAATTCAAGGTATAATTCATATTCAAACTTTGATTCAATTTCTATAACTATAACAATCTTAATTCGAGAAGAAATCTTACTTGAATTTGTTTTCGTGTCATGATTCTACTTCAAACAACTTTCAAGCCATCCAAGATCCTTTGAAGCCAGATCATTCTTGTCACTTCTAGTAGGTTTATCTACTAAACTTGAGGTAGTAATGATGTTCATAACATCATTCGATTCATATATATAAAACTATCTTATTCGAAGATTATAACTTGTAATCACTAGAACATAGTTTAATTAATTCTAAACTTGTTCGCAAACAAAGTTAATCCTTCTAAATTGACTTTTAAAATCAACTAAACACGTGTTCTATATGATATGCTAACTTAATGATTTAAAACCTGGAAACACGAATAACACCGTAAAACTGGACATACGCCGGGCTGTTTTGGGTTAGATAATTAAAAACTATGATAAACTTTGATTTAAAAGTTGTTCTTCTGGGAAAATTATTTTTCTTATGAACATGAAACTATATCCAAAAATCATGGTTAAACTCAAAGTGGAAGTATGTTTTTCAAAATGGTCATCAAGACGTCGTTCTTTCGACTGAAATGACTACCTCTTACAAAAATGACTTGTAACTTATATTTTCGACTATAAACTTATACTTTTTCTGTTTAGATTCATAAATTTCAGTTCAATATAAAACTATAGCAACTTGAATCACTCAAAACGGATTTAAAACGAAGAAGTTATGGGTAAAACAAAATTGAATATTTTTACTTGTTGTAGCTACGTGAAATTTGTAACAAATCTATACAAATCATAACTTAACTAACTTATATTGTATTATACATGTATTTTAACATATATTATGTAATCTTGGGATACCATAGACATGTATACAATGTTTTGACATATCATATCGACCCATCTATATATATTATTTGGGAACAACCATAGACACTCTATATGCAGTAATGTTTGAGTTAGCTATACAGGGTTGAGGTTGATTCCAAAATAATATATATACTTTGAGTTGTGATCTAGCCTGAGACTTGTATACACTGGGTCGTGAATTGATTCGAGATAATATATATTGATTTAATTATGTACATCTAACTGTGGACAACTAGTTGTAGATTACTAACGTTGGACTGCTAACTTAACAAACTTAAATCGTTAAAACGTAATAAAATATATTGTGAATATATTTCGATCATACTTTGATATATATGTATATATTTTTTATAGGTTAGTGAATCGATCAGTGGCCAAGTCTAATTCTCAACGAATTAAGAATCTGTGAAAGTGAGTTATAGTCCCACTTTTAAAATCTAATATTTTGGGATGAGAATACATGCAGTTTTATAAATGTTTTACAAAATAGACACAAGTATGCGAAACTACATTCTATGGTTGAATTATTATTACCGAATATCACCCTTTTTAGTCTGGTAATCTAAGAATTAGGGAACAGAAAACCTAATTGACGCGAATCCTAAAGATAGATCTATTGGGCCTAACAAACCCCATCCGAGTTACGGATGCTTTAGTACTTCGATTTTATCATGTCCGATGAGAGTTCCGGAATGATGGGGATATTCTAGACGCGTTCTGTTAATGTCGGTTACCAGGTGTTCACCATATGAATTATTTTTATCTCTATGCAGTTTATGCGAAATGCCTGATATGAGATGGATGTTTATGAAAAATGAAATCTTGTGGTCTATTATTATAATTTAATATATATAGGTTAAACCTATAACTCACCAACATTTTTGTTGACGTTTTTAAGCATGTTTATTCTCATGTGATTATTAAGAGCTTCCGCTGTTGCATGCTAATTAAGGACAATAATTGGAGTCAGCATGCTTGTAATATATTGTTTAAAAACTGCATTCGGAGATTTAAATCAATGTGTAATATTATTGTAAACCATTACGTAATGGTCGTGTGAAATATGTTATCTTTTCAATTATCATTACTGGATAATCTACGTTATGATTTTAAAACCTTTAACAATAAAATAAAGATTATGGTTTGTTTTAAAAACGAATGCAGTCTTTGAAAAACGTCTCATATAGAGGTCAATACCTCACACGGAAATCAATTAATATGAAACGTTTATAATCGATATGAACGGGACATTTCAGCAACCTAAACACAATCCGTATGACCATAAGTAGCGGTGAAGTTTGAAAGTCGTACGTTATCTCTTTGTAATTATTGCTTATATTAAAAGTTTTAATATAAGTTACGTTATATTATAAGTTTAATAATTATAAATATATTATAATTACTTAAGTGTAATAGTATTAATACATTAAATATATATAAAAAGTTTTAATATACTAGTGGGCAATGCCCGTGCGTTGCACGATTTGTTCCAAGCTTCAATATTTTGATATTCATGTTTTGAAAGGTTACATAATCCTGCGAGTTGACTAAGATCCTCGATGAGTAATATGTTGTTAAGATGTCGACAAACTTCTTACATCACTTTTAGTTGCATTGCTCTCCGTAAATATAATTGACAAACAGTTCGCAAACACAACACCAATAGTTTGATCATTGTAGATAACCAAATAGAATATGTAAATAATCACCAAAAAAAAAACTTGTGTAAAATCAGGACTCCAAGCTTAACTATTTGTATCTATTTTACTAATGTATGAATTTTTTTATACGATTTTTTATCTTAGGTATATTAGATAATTCAACGTTTATAGCTTGTTATAACCACCTGTCTAGGGTCAATAAAACAAAATTTTATTAAGATGGTCTAAGGATAAAACTTTTAAGTATACAATAATAAAGACAACATTGACACTGACAACAGCAGCAGCAACAACAACAACAACAACAACAAATACAACAACATAATCCAATCCACTACGAAAAAAACGAAGATGTGACATGTAAATAATCATTCATAAAGACACTAAAAGTGCATTCTCATAACTCAACAATAAATTAAATTACACACAAAACTAAAATATATCTTTAAATGAACTCTAAACAAACGTAGAAGATAAGACACATATAAATATTAATTCTATACACATATGCATAACAATACAATAAAGATATAAATGTAACATATATTCAACTTTCATGATATAGATGAAAATAAGATAGTAGAAGAGCAAAGTGTCTTATTCAAATGATGATGATTATAATGGTGAAGAACATGAACAATGTGTATAAAACTCTATTAAATTATTTCATTTGCAAATATACCAACATGGAATAGACATATGAGTATTTATAGGCATAACTTATCAACTTAGACAGTTATTTAAAACAATGAAACAAAAAAGATTATACTTGGTAATTTAATATAAAGAAAATGAAAGGATGAAAAGTTATTAAATTTAATTTTAATTATTATGATGATGCTCATGTCAAAATTCGGTATAATAAAGAATATGAGTGGATTGAATCTTAATTATTTAATATAAAGCAACAGAAAAGATTGTAACCATTATAATTTAATTTAATTTTATATTAGAGTATAAATAGAAAAATCACCATGATAAACTCAATACAAAACTCAAAAAAAAAAAAAAAAAAAAAAAAAAAAAAAAAAAAAACATATACATTAGTTACATCTTTATATGGTTTAAAATTTTGGTACGTTCATAATTGAATAATGCCTTTTAACATTTATTATATTTGGGTTTTAACTATATAATTTATTTGGGTAAACCTCATTAATTAACCTAGGTTTCAAGTTTATTATTATTATTATTATTATTATTATTATTATTATTATTATTATTATTATTATTATTATTATTATTATATAGAATACAAATATATATATTGTTAGATTTTATAAAACTATCAAAAAATATAGTTTAACCCTCATTTTTTTTATCATAGTACCTAATTACTTTCTTTTAACCATTTTTTAGGAGGTTAGAACACTAAAAAATATTGAAAAAATTATTATGTGTTGTAATTGTATATTAGTTACAAACGTGAAAAGATTAAATAAAACATAGGTGTTGTGTAGTAATGAAAGGACTTAAATTAGAATAGTAAATGATTTTCTTAATTTTATATTTAATATTTAATTAAAATGCTCACATGATGACCATTTTACCTTTTTCTTTTAATTTTTATTTTAACTTTATAATCATATTTTAATATCATCATACATTGGGAGTATAGTATACCGTAACAACACTAAAGAACTCAATATCATAATTTAATAAAATTTTCACATAATGAGCTTTTTTACCTTTTTTAATTTTTATAGAACTAATCTCATATTTAATATTTAATTAAAAACCTCACATAATAAGCTTTTTTTACTTTATATATATATATATATATATATATATATATATATATATATATATATATATATATATCTTACTTTTTAACTGTCTTTTACTATCATTAATACATACATGATTAATATATCACTATTACACTCAAGAACTCAATATTTATATGATAGTGAACTCAATCTCATATTGAATCTTTAATTAAAATGCTCACATAATTATTTCTTTTACTTTTTATTAATTTTTTAATTTTTATTTTATAACTTTTTAATCATTTTTTACTATCATTAATGCATGGGTAATATAACCATTAATACATGAGTAATATAAGATAATTACCCTTAAGAACTCAATCTTTGTATATAGATTAGATAGATAGATATAGATATAGATATTATTTATATACACTTATATAGAAAACTTACATGGATTATCAAAGGGTTATACATTTGTTTAATATTTTTACTATATTTTTTACATGAGTATAATCAATTATAATGGGGTAAAACTATATTTAGTATATCATACTTAATGATCTAGAAGTCATTATGTATATATATATATATATATATATATATATATATATATATATATATATATATATATATATATATATATATATATATATATATATATATATATATATATATATATATATATATATATATATATATAATTTTTGTAACTTTTAAATAAGTATAAAAACACACCATAATTATAATTTTACTAACTTAATAAATATATATAAATATTTGTTTTTTTCGGTTTATATATATATATATATATATATATATAAACTGATTAAATTAAATATGTATGTTAATTAAATATAATAAATATTTACATATTAGTGTATAATTAATAAAAATTAGTTTACTCCTATTTTAAAAAAATTAATATATATATATATATATATATATATATATATATATATATATATATATATATATATATATATATATATATATATATATATATATATATATATATATATATATATATATATATATATATATATATATGTGTGTGTGTGTGTGTGTGTGTATGTGTGTGTGTGTGTGTATTTAACTTTATTACCATGGTTAAGTAAGTGTAACTTTTGTAACTAGGTAGGTTGTCATATATAAACAACTTCCCCACCATTTATGAAACTAGTTATCCCATTTACACTTTCATATCTTTCTTATTCTCTGTTGTGTCTTGTTTAACTAATACCCTAACCCACATACACTAAGAAACCGATCGGCTAATCATCTAAAGGGACTAACAATTGGTATCAGAGCATGACTTGCTATCTTGCTTGTAGATCCAAGGATTGAAGCATCTTGATTAGTGTTTTGAAGTGTTGTGTGTTCTTCGATTTTGGTATCACGATAACTCACTCGTTTATTAATTTCCTGCTTGGTTTTGTTAATAGCATCGTTTATTGTTGCTTGAAATTTGTTAAAACTTGCTTAACCAAAACTGAAATTATCTGTTAAAATATCAGATTCATAAGTATTTGAAAGGTCTATGTATGAAAACTTGAAATAATGCTAAATCTGTCGATGTTATGATCTTTTGTAGAAGTTATTTTACATGTCATTAAAGTGTAAACGTTGCATATGTTAAAATGGCTTTGTTACATGATAAATTATGTTAAAGCTAGCATATAGTTCATATTCATACAATGAAGAACATGTTGCTGCTGCTATGCTTAGGTTCTTGACTTTTTGATACTTAAAACATGGTTTAAGCGACTCTTGCTTGTTCAAACTTGCTCTATATGTGTTAAGGATGCTTAAAAGATGTTAAATCTACTTGATTCATAAAGAGTTTGCCATCAAATCTTGTTTAATTCAGTCTTTAAAATCGAAAAACTTGTGTTTCTGTCACAAACAGCCTGCTCGAAAACCCCCATCTGGGTTCAAACTCGCTCAAAAACCTCTTAGGTTTCACTGATAACAGTGAAACCCTAAGTGATTTGCGCAAAAATCTTAAAATTGTGACCCTCTTTGTTGACTTGTTGACTGAGATTTTGGTTCCAAACTTTGGACTTGTGGATAATACCCACCGAATCCTTTTTAACCTATAGTTTTTAGCTTGAAAAGAGCATGTCTTTGACATAATCCCTTGATTTATGTCATAAAGGACAAATGACTTGTCCTTTTGTGCATAAGCCTTGTGTAAGAATTCACGTACTAAGTCGTTGTCAGACAAAGAAGTCAAACCCTTAAACGTTTGAACTAAAAAACTGACTATTTGATCTCAGTTAAAAAGGCTCGACAACTTTGTGAAAATCTGAAAAGTGCTCGAAATCAGTGTGAAATTTGAGACATTTGCTTAAAAATAGTTTAGAATCTGATACTCTTGCTCGAAAATAGTGTGAAATCTTGGACATTTTCTCGAAAATAGTGTCTAAAATTTTAAAGGTGTCTTAAAAATGTCATTTACTTTGAACGAATACCTTGCACGATGTCACAACCCGAACTTTTCCGACCAAGTAGTTTAATCTAATTTTCATGACTTAGAATTTTCAACTTGACTAGTAGTTTTGATGAATTAGATATTGGGTTGTTTTTAAGATTTGTAAGATTCTAAGGTTACACTTAAGTCTTGTTCAAAAAAAAGTTGTCTTGCATATTTGCACAATGTCTTGAAACTCTAGCTTATCACCATAAACCCTAGATTTGAAATCTATACATTTATATATATTAACTTAATAAGTAAACTTATTAATCAAGTAATTATAGACTTGTAACTAATTTACTTTGGCATTAGACAATAAGTTAAGACTTTTTCTACACTTAATCATTTTTCACAACTACTCTTGATTACACAAGTACATGTACACTTACAAAACAAAAATTGACTAGAACATTTACACCATCATCATCATCGTTTTTCATCATCATCATACATGTACCATAATACATCAACTAGATACTTCCTCCCTAAGTAAAACCTCATGCAAAACACAATCATGACTTCTATTAATGGCAAGTAGTGAGTCACACCTCCCTTTGCTTCTCCTTATGCCACGTTTTCCACCACCATCTCTATATAAACCCACTTCTAGCTCTTCTTTCCCTCAGTTTCTCACTCTCATTCACTCTCACTCATATATACTCTCTAAATACAGATCTAAAACTCTCTTTAAATCATCTTCTTAAAACTCTAGGATCACATATCATCAAGGTATAACAAACTAACTAAATCTATTCATCATTTCTAGTCATAATCAAGAACTCTCATGGTGTAAAACCTTGATCTAGAGTGTTAAATCACTCAATGATGACTATATAGATAACCATGATCTTAATGCTAGATCTGTAAACTTAAGATCTCTACATGTCCTATGTCTTAAAATGAAGCTAAATCTAGAACTAAAGTGGTTAAACTATGTAAAACTGTTTTGTCTTTGAGCTGTCCAAATATTTACTTCAAGTTTATGACCTAAACACCAACCTATGGTTGATCTCTGGAACTCATAAATTTATATGATGTTCATATATGTGTTTGAGACTTCTAGTAAAGATTTCATGATTTATCTCAAAGAAAAAGTCATTTTTAATTTTTATTTGGTGAGAAAAGTTCAGATTTAAAGCAATCTGACCAAGTGTCAAAGAATCATGTATAAATCAAAATATAAGATAGATCTTGAACTAAAGGATTCTGATTTGAAAAGTAAACTTAATAAGGAAACCATTGATATCTAAATCACCAAAAACCATTAAGAAATCATTGAGATATAGTCCCATCAAGTTGACACAATATTTTGTTGAAGTCGGAAATTGGTCTAAAACCTTATCTCTAAAGACAAGGTTAATTAAGGCCTGGAGGCTATTCCTTTTCAGAATAAGTACTTTTATATGTCCTAAGACTTCTTTAAACATCTTGAGTCAAATAAATAAGTTTTCTATTTTTAAACTTGCCTAAGATGTTATAGGGTAAAACTGAAATGTTTTGCACACTTAGAAAGAAACGAACTTTTGACCAACTTTTATTTTGATTTTAGAGGCTAACCTTACATGGTTAGAAACTAGACTCAAAGATCTTTCCAGAGATAGTAATGTCACCTTAAATGGATGTCTAGATTAATAGAAACACCTAAACTTATGTTATGGTAAAACTAGTCAAAACAATCAAATCTTAAAACTATGAATTATGTAACTTTTGAAACCGATAACCGAAATGGACATGTAAGATCACTTAAGAAATTGATCTTAGACCTAACCTAAATACTATATTAAATAGTATGACCTCTGACCCCATAATATCCATTAGGTCTCAAGCCAGATCACCGTAAACTATCTAAACCGCACTTTCCGAGCTTCGCACCGTATTGCATCAATTGTGAGTCTCATAGCCCCACTTTTTACTAGTTTTTACAATTATTTTATACTTGGGGTAAGAATACATGCTCTTTTTACTGATTTACATTATGGACACAAGTACTTAAACTTACTTATTTGCATGAGTTTCAACCACAAAGCCCTTAGCTCGATTGCGAGTAATTACTAGATTGTAAGCGCGAATCATATGGATAGATCTATCGGGTTTGACAACCCCACCCAAACAGATAACGGGTGCTTATTACTTCGTAACAATACACTTGGTTAAGTGTACACTTTTCTAGGGTACTGATATGTATATTCGTATACACATGTGTTAAGCTTCGTATATCGGTTGCTCATGACTTATAAACTTTTTGTGAACTGTTTATACTTAAACTAAATATTGTGATCCACTTTACATTACTTTATATTTTATGATAAACCTATGAACTCACCAACCATTGTGTTGACGCTTTAGCATGTTTATTCTCAGATACTTATAGCTTCTGCTAGAATTTTGTTGTTGCTTAGAGGTCAAGACCAAGCACTGGAACCAGAGTTAACATCCGCGTCAATGGTGATTTTGGCGAGGTGTTACAGATGGTATCAGAGCATTGGTTGTAGGGATCTAGGAATTACATTAGTGTGTTTGACTGAGTCGTTAGGACGCATTAGTGAGTCTAGACTACAACTCGATTGATAACTGTTATGTATTACTGTTTGCATGACCATATAAGTGTACATATATATGTGTACTATGTTTGCACTACACTTCATTTTGTTACTATCTGCTGCGATAATAATTACTCACTACTCATTAAAGACAATACCGACCGACTTTGAACATATCGACGTGAATTACAATTCATTCATTTTTCGTGAGACACATACGTTTGGAAGATTTGCACCTCATATTTAAAGCTGGATGTAGGGAGATATACTCAAAGACGGTGAAATTAATGCTCGGATCAGGATTGCTCTTCACTTCTTTTCAGCTTCTTCTCTTAACTAATCTGTGCAAAGCTACAGACTCTTACTGTGGATATCACCGTTTCGAAGACTTCGAAATTCTAAAGATACAGTTTCTGACATTGTTTGAAGACCTCCGAAATGAGCATTCCATCAGAGAAATCATCAACACTAGCACTGCTTCTATGATTGACATTCATGGGTCAACCAGCAGAGCCGTGGATCATATCCTCATCGAACTTCAAGACTTATCAAGAGCTGAAACTGGGCACTACTTATCGTTCAGGAGATCTTCAAGAGAAGTACCGGATCTTCTACCACTATTGGTCCGACACTTTCTCAAGATTTTTCCGCCAAGACTCACATTCCCTCAAGAAGACCAAGATCACAACCATCAGCGAATAATGTTTGCTTTTTGAAGCATCACTACAGTCGAGCCAACGACCTTAAACAAAAGCGCTTCTCGGGAGACAACCCGTGCAATAAAGTAGAGTAGAAGAATAAAGAACGACAAATGAGCCGATAAAGACGCAAGGATTGGAAACCAGCCGCATCTGCTAGGGGTATTTCTTTCTTTTCGCTACTAGCTCAAGATTCAAACTATGCCACATCCTAGCTTATCACTAAGTGTGTGATAACACCCAATTAAAACACTAGACAAATACTCCCAAATCTTCAACTAAAACTCCTAAGTGTGGGATACACTAGGAACATTGAGGACAATGTTCGTCTAAGTGTGAGATGTTGGTATAATCTTTTTATACTATATTATAATAACCCATTACGAAGATTCCAAGTCCTTAAGCCAAATTTCAAAATTTTTGCAAAAGAAACCCTTTTCGAAAGAGTATTTTTGAAAACCTGAAATGTTTGTCAATAAAAATAAGGATTAAGTAAGGTGGAAATCTTATTAGATTGAAATCTCTAATAGAGCATTACATGACTAAGGCATTATCGACCTAAATTGATTATGGTGAGGCACCCCAAATAAGACCAGCATTCATCTTTAACGCTTCACTATTTTTCATTGAGAGTGCCGACGTCTGTGCTCAGAATCAGAATTTGCTTTAGATCTACATCTCCAAGCAGCAAAATGCGATTCAATTGTAATCAAAAGAGCTAGCCATGTGTCAAACATAAACCTTTCGCACCTCCACTACTTCTACTCCACCACCACATCCACATCACCTTTACTATTTCTCAAAAAATTAAGAAAATGAGATTCCTTTCGAAAACCCGATGTTATAAACCTCTAAGGTATCATGGCAAAGGTCTTGAAAAAGTTTACCGGCAAAAAGTTTCTCGAGATGAAGTCTCCAAAAAAAAAATAGTTCTGAGAAAAGGAGCAGAACTTAAAAAGAGAAATGCCGAAGAGAACTCGACCGAAAATGATTATCAAATGAAGAAAAGTTCAAAAGTGCTTCTCAATACTTCAGCACTCCTATCTATCCGAATAAAAGTATGTATAAAGACCACATTAACCTTTCATCTCACCCCTCAAAACAATTTCACTACCACTCCAGAATTCCTTTCCCATCATTGACAAATGACCTATAAAGCTGAGATTACTATCGTTCTCGCATTAGCAGCAAGGATTTGAGTCTTTATCAAGCCTATGACAATGGGTGCAGCATGACTGGCTATGAGTGCATTCATTTCTTAGATCTATAGGGAACCCTAAACACTTGAGTGATTCGAGTGACCCGTGAAAGCTAGCCTATGTCATGTAACCTCCTCGCATGCTTGCAGAGATAATTTCAATCCTAACATAGATAACTCATCATCTTTTGCTCTTATAATAAAAGCAAACCGTTTAGGCTATTAGAAAAGAAACACCGAAAAGATTCTTAAGAATGAGAGTTTGCTTGAGGACAAGCAAAGTCTAAGTGTGGGATATTTGATATTGGCTAAAAAGTTACGTTTTCATCCCGGTATTGAAGAACAAGTAATTACGAAGGCGGTGCAAAAAGAATCAAGAGAATCGGAGCTAAAACGAAGATTCTAGAGCGAAAACGGTGAAAGACAATAAATCAAGTTACGATCCAGTGAATCAAGGCTGACCAGCATCAAAAACGGCCTGCTAGGATGGAAACGGCCTGCCAAATATGGCTCACCAAGCGGCCTGCCATACAGGCTGCCAGGAAAACGGCCTGCCAAATACGGGCCACCAAACGGCCAGCCAGCCGTATTTTGGCAAATTCCTAGTCTATTTAAAGGGTCTTTGTCATTCATTCCAACACACACATCATTTCACTTCTTTCTCTCTCTTATATAATATTAGTCATACTCTCAAGGCCTTCGACTCTGTGCGGGAAACATAGTACCCGGAGAAGAACGCTGAAGATTGTATTAGGAGCGGTCTGGAGTCATGAAGTTGTCACTTTTGTATTCAGAACTCGTTTAATCTACTGGTACTTCTATCCCTTATCTTATATAATGTTTTGTGATAGTGTTGCCATGATTAGCGAGTAGTTATCTTTAGTGTTTTCTATGATGTAAGTAGTTATAATGCTGAAATAATATTATGGTTTGTGTATGCTGTTGAAATACTTTACGATTATGCTTTAAACTCAATCTCTTTTCTAGCTAATAGAACGTAGTTATAGTCTCTATTATTGGGAAGTCGCGAACCCCGATTCAGAGTACACTGTCTGTGTCACCCCTTGGTAAGAGAAGTCTATCGGATACAACGTAAGATCGACCGAGGCACACCGGTTGTAGTAAGTCTATCGATCTTTGGATTCGGACTGAGGACTCTTTCGTAGTGAAACATCTGACTAGACCCTTAGTACATTGTCGGTCCTAGACCATGCTAGTGTAGTCACCAAGCATATAAACTTTGTACATGCACGCTGAAGCACAGCGGTTGTTGTAAGCTGTACCTATGCTAAGTAAGGCCATGGAACCCGGTTAGTGTTGACCAGTACACTGCACCATAACGCGGTCTCAAGCATTGCACCCCGCTTGAGGGATTATTAGTTAATTTAGGAACTGTTTGTTTAGACACATAAAGGATTGGACCGTTAGGATAACCGAACGTGTTCATGGAAGTCAGCTTGACTTGGCCATTGTGTTCTTTATGGTTGAACTCTTTTTAAGGGCCTAACTATCTTTTACCAATCATTAACGAAAGCATTGAAACACACCACGTCTCTCGGATATCGTAAACCATGTATTCTATTATGCTTAAGAAAGTTTAGACCATTTTGGAATGTTAATACGTCACCCAACCGAGTCGCTCAATTGAATGAGCCGTCTGAACGTGTATGCCTGTAGTCATACTGCACGGGCGTCGGGGGTAAGGGACATTGCTGTCTATTCAGAATCTTCAAGCCTAATGCAGTACCTAGTGACATGTCTTATGACAGGGGCGTTTATGACCAGTGTAATGAATACAAGGCCTCTGCCTATTCATGAGCCAGCATTCCATAATCTCGGCAAAATAACTGATGAAGTCATAGCATGCACTCACTTTAACCTTATCTGAATTACGAATTTTATCGCATTTACTTTATCTGTCTTATAAATTAGAAAATCCAAAAATAAATATTCACTACTCCCTAACTATCTTAGGCTTAATTATACGTTCGATTCTACTGATATCTCAAAAATACGACTCTAGGTCATAATTCCCTTACTTATAAGGAGTAGTAAGATTTAGGCCCTGCTAAATATAAATTTAAAACAGTACCTTCCTCCCACGAGTGGCTGATCCTGGCGAGCCGCGACCTGATGACACCGCGCGAGTAAAAACCGTCTGTTTCGGCCATATCATCCTGATATTCCACATCTGAGTCTCCATCTTCTTCCTTGTCCCCTTTACTAGTTGCGGCCATGGATGAGCTGATCTCTTCTGCTTTTCCCTTTCCCTATATCTTGCTTCGTGAGACCTGTTGATTCCAGTTCATTATTTTTGTAAATCAACGAATGCGTGTTCTTATGCGTTAAATCATTTTTTATATGCGTCGTATGTTTCGGATTATACAAGATTGTGCTCATTTTGATGTGGCGGTCTTGTCAAGTGAATACGTCAAATAATTATACGGCCTATTGTGTCATTATAAAATTTATATTAACAAACATACCTGATGCGGAATGTTGCTTCTTTCTGGTGGTTTTGACGCCATTGTCCGCGATTCCAACCCTTGTAGAAAAATTGATTAAACCATGCATGGTAGAGGGTATTGCGCCGAACTTTTGAAATAATGGGCATCCCATCAGTGAGTCGTAGGTGGAAGATGCGCTTATGACGCCGAAATCTACATTTTCCGTTCGCCCCTTCCTCTTGTCCTTGTCATCTTCCAGCTAGATTTCAACTTCTAAGGTTCCCAAGGCCCATGTGTGTTTACCCGAGAGTCCATGAAATCTTTCGTTTGAAGGTTTCAGGTTTGACTTAACCCTGAATGAGAGTTCATCGTAGCAATCTTCGAACATGACATTTGCGCTACTTCCAGTATCCACTTTGAATATTTGTCCGCATTCAGGAAAATATCCACTGACAATGATGGTCACTTTTTGCTCCTCGGTCTCCAATATATGGGAAAACAACCCACAATTTCTCCCAAGAATTCAGGGGCCTATTGATAATGCTAAAAACGAACATATATTTCATAGCATTATCCCTCAAGAAAGACAAGCTTTTAGTTGCAATTGTTCTATTTACAAGTGATATTCGTTTAAATAATAAAAGGTGAAGACAAAAGACAGATTCGACGAATTAAAGAAGCAAACGACCAAAAAGCTCAAAAGAACAAAATACAATCAAAGAGGTTCCAATTATTGATAAGAAACGTCTCGAAATTACAAGAGTACAAGATTCAAAACGCAAAGTACAAGATATTAAATTGTACGCAAGGACGTTCGAAAATCCGGAACCGGGACCAGAGTCAACTCTCAACGCTCGACGCAACGGACTAAAAATTACAAGTCAACTATGCACATGAATATAATATAATATATAATTAATTCTTAAAATTAATATATATATTATATTATATTATAAAACCGTCGGCAGAAGAAAACAACCAAATGTGAGCCTCCCCAGCTGGCCATGCAATCGCATGGCCTTGAAGAGCAAAGCTCATGCGATCTCATGGGCTCCTTTTTCAGTTCACAGGCCTATAAATTCGCAGTTTGGTGAACGTAATATCAATCAATATATCTATCTCTCTCTCAATATATACGTAATATATATATATTTATATTTTAATTTTAATTTTAATTTTAAATCCTAATAATAAGGGTATGTTAGCGAATGTTGTAAGGGTGTAAGTCGAAATTCTGTCCGTGTAACGCTACGCTATTTTTAATCATTGTAAGTTATGTTCAACCTTTTTAATTTAATGTCTCGTAGCTAAGTTATTATTATGCTTATTTAATCCGAAGTAATCATGATGTTGGGCTAATTACTAAAATTGGGTAATTGGGCTTTGTACCATAATTGGGGTTTGGACAAAAGAACGACACTTGTGGAAATTAGACTATGGGCTATTAATGGGCTTTATATTTGTTTAACTAAATGATAGTTTGTTAATTTTAATATAAAGATTTATAATTGGACGTCCCTATAAATAACCATATACACTCGATCGGATACGATGGGCGGGGTATTTATATGTACGAATAATCGTTCATTTAACCGGACACGGGAATGGATTAATAGCCACTAGAATTATTAAAACAGGGGTGAAATTATGTACAAGGACACTTGGCATAATTGCTAACAAAGTATTAAAACCTTGGGTTACACGCAGTCGATAACCTGTTGTAATTATTAAACAAAGTATTAAAATCTTGTTACAGTTTAAGTTCCCAATTAGTTGGAATATTTAACTTCGGGTATAAGGATAATTTGACGAGAACACTCGCACTTTATATTTATGACCGGTGGACTGTTATGGACAAAAACCAGACGGACATATTAAATAATCTAGGACAAAGGACAATTAACCCATGGGCATAAAACTAAAATCAACACGTTAAACATCATGATTACGGAAGTTTAAATAAGCATAATTCTTTTATTTCATATTTAATTTCCTTTATTTTATATTTAATTGCACTTCTAATTATCGCACTTTTATTGTTATTGTATTTAATTGCACTTTTAATTATCGTACTTTTTAATTATCGCAAGTTTATTTTATCGCACTTTTATTTATCGCAATTTCATTATCGTTATTTACTTTACGCTTTAAATTAAGTCTTTTATTTATTTAATATTTTACATTTTGTTTTAACTGCGACTAAAGTTTTTAAAATCGACAAACCGGTCATTAAACGGTAAAAACCCCCTTTATAATAATAATATTACTTATATATATATTTGTATTTTTATAAAATAAAACTAATATAGCGTTAAGCTTTGTTTAATGATTTTTTTCCCTGTGGAACGAACCGGACTTACTAAAAACTACACTACTGTACGATTAGGTACACTGCCTATAAGTATTGTAACAAGATTTAAGTATATCCATTCAATAAATAAATAAATATCTTGTGTAAAATTGTATCGTATTTAATAGTATTTCCTAGTAAAATTTAAGTTATTTTATATACACCTAGCGAAAACATCAAGTATTTTTGGCGCCGCTGCCGGGGAACAAAATCTAGCTTAAAAGTCGGAAGCGCAACGCTAATATAAAAAAAAATTATTTTTAGTTTACTTTTATAAAAAAAATATACTTTTGTAAAAATACGTTTTAAATATTCCAAAATATAAAAAGAAAAATATAAATATAAATATTTTTAAGAGTTTGTAAGTTATATAAAAAAATTTTCTTTATCTTTATTTTATAAAAAAAAATAAGTTTTATTTAATTTATATAAATATATTACATAATTTTTTATTAAAACAGCAAAACAGAAAAAAAAAAAAAAAAAAAAAAAAACTCTCGGCCTGTGCTGTAGCAGCCCAGTGTCTGGCCCGAAACCCTAGCCCATGTTGACTGAAAACTGCAATCATTACGGTTTTATTATTAATTATATATATAAACCCTAATTAGGTTATTCTTAATTTATTAATTAGTTATTAGTTTTTATTTAATTTGTATTATTTAGTTAAATTAGTTTAATTAAATTATAAATTTAATACTTTTATAAAATAAATAATATAAAAATAATATTTTTATAAAAATTGTACTTTTTACAACTTTTAGTATATTTTTATATTTTGTCCCTTTTTAATTGTTTTAGCGTAATATTTGTGTTTTTCGCTCGTAATTAGTTTTAAATATAGTTTTTACCATAGTTATTTTTATTTTTAGATTTTTAGGCTTTGCCGTAAAATCCCTTAAGTGCTTTTTCTTTAGACTAAGATTTAGGTGCTTTAGAATTTTGTGACGCCTTTTTAAGTTTTAGTTTCTTTTTAAGTTATTGCCATTTGGGATATAGTTTTACTTATAAGCTTTTATATTTTTAGACGCAACTTTTAGTTTTTAGTTCCTTTTTAAGTTTCAACGCGCTACTTTCTTATTTTTATTTTTCGACGTCTTTTACCTATGTATCAATTATCACTCCAATTAGTAATCTCAAATTGCAATTTTAATTTTAAGTTAGTGATAGTAATAAGGTTAGGTTAGTCGAGTATTTTAAAGTTTTATAAATCACTCTTTTTCTTTCTTATTTTTCGACGCCTTTTATTTTTCAATTCTTTTCTTTTTCGACCTTTTTCGACGCGCTCTTTTTCTTTCTTATTTCTCGCTATTCTAGTTTTTAGGACATAGATTTTCATTCTTCTTCTTATCTAAATTTCTTAAAATTACGAAAATTTATTTTAAGTGGTTAAATTGATAGACATCAAAATTTTCTGGTTCGTAGTAATAGTTGGATTTGTACGTGGACCGGATTATTGGAGCCAAACAGTACTCAATTATATTGAGACCAAACGAATCCTGCCCCTCTGCTGCATCTTTTGGCTATTCGAAACGTGAGCAAAATCAGAAAAGTCTATTAATTGGATAACTTATATAATTTTTCTTTCCTTTTAAAAACTAATAGGATATTCAGTGAATGCACCGAGCAAGACGTTCACCACCTTTTGTACGTTCACCACCTGTAACTAGATCAAGACATTTAGCAAATATTACCGCCGTTGATTTTTCTTTAGAATCGTCATCCAGTCGACCAAGTACTCCAATTCAAATTTCCGATAATCCATTTTTTGAACCCGACCTCACAATTGAGAATCCGGAGAATATTCAGGGACAATTCATAGATCCTGAACCATTAATTTTTCCTCCGGAACCACCAATCATTCAAACAGAGATTGTTGAGGAATGAACCATTAAATCAGAATCCTCTAGTGATTCAGATTCAACAAATTCAATTATGGAAAATCTGGAACCTTTAAGCATGGAAGACCGAATGAGAGCTAAACGCACTGGCCAAGGTCACGCAATTACTCATCCAGACATCAATGCACCAGATTATGAAATCAAAGGACAAATTCTACACATGGTGACTAATCAATGCCAATTTAGTGGTGCGCCGAAGGAAGATCCAAACGAACATCTTCGTACCTTTAATAGAATCTGCACACTATTTAAAATAAGAGAAGTTGAGGATGAACAGATATATCTCATGTTATTTCCCTAGACTTTAAAGGGTGAAGCCAAAGATTGGTTGGAATCGTTACCTGAAGGGGCGATTGATACATGGGACGTTTTAGTTGAAAAATTTCTTAAACAATTCTTTCCTACATCTAAAGCCGTAAGACTTCAAGGAGAAATTGTTACGTTCACACAGAAACCGATTGAAACTCTATATGAGGCATGGACAAGATTTGGAAAGTTATTAAGAGGATGTCCGCAACATGGTTTAGACACCTGTCAAATAGTACAAATATTCTACCAAGGATGCGACATCACTACAAGGAAAGACATCGATATAGCAGCTGGTGGTTCTATTATGAAGAAAACCGAAACTGATGCTTACAAAATTATTGATAACACTGCTTCCCACTCACATGAATGGCACCAAGAAAAAGATATCGTTAGATCATCTAAAGCAGCTAGAGCCGATTCTAGCCATGACTTAGATTCCATTTCTGCAAAGATAGATGCTGTCGAGAGACGAATGGAAAAGATGACTAAAGATATCCACTCAATACGAATTAGTTGTGAGCAGTGTGGAGGACCACATTTGACAAAAGATTGTCTCAGTATTGAACTAATAATGGAACAAAGAGAGAATGTTTCATATCTAAACCAAAGGCCTGGAAATAATTATCAGAATAATTATCAACCGCCAAGACCGATCTACAATCAAAACCAGAATTATAATCAAAATATTCCATACAACAACCAACAAGGTCCTAGCAATCAACAAGTGTCCAATAATACTTACAACCAGCAAAGACCAAATTTTCAAAACAAACCACCACAACCCGATGATAAAAAGCCGAATTTAGAAGATATGATGACAAAGCTAGTTGAAACTCAAACGCAGTTTTTCACATCTCAGAAACAAACTAATGAACAAAATACTCAAGCATTTAGAAATTAACAAGCTTCTATTCAAAACTTGGAACAAGAAGTAAGTAACCTAGCAAGGTTAATAGGTGAAAGAAAACCGGGAAGTTTACCTAGTGATACAAATGCTAACCCTCAGAATGAAACAGCTAAAGCCATAACCACAAGAAGTAGTACAACACTTAAACCACCTGAAATA
The DNA here is from genome assembly GCF_046630445.1 of Rutidosis leptorrhynchoides. NCBI lineage: Eukaryota > Viridiplantae > Streptophyta > Magnoliopsida > Asterales > Asteraceae > Rutidosis > Rutidosis leptorrhynchoides. The sequence goes on from NC_092335.1 coordinate 276,648,584, forward strand.
CCTGTAACTTCTGATGAAGCTATTCCTACTCCACAAGAACCACAACCTGATCAAGATAAGGAAAAAGAACCGGTAGTTGAAAAGGTTAATGAAGATAACATAGTTAAGGCTAAACCTTATGTTAAACCATACCAACCACCACTTCCTTACCCAAGTAAAATGAAAAAAGAAAAACTTGAAGCCGAGCAATCCAAATTCTTTCTATATGTTTAAACAAATAAATGTAAATCTTCCTTTCATTGATGTGATTTCAGGAATGCCTAGATATGCTAAATTTCTGAAAGATCTAATCTCAAATAGAAAGAAAATGGAAGAACTTTCGGCTGTTACTATGAATGCTAATTGTTCTGCAGTACTGATGAATAAGATACCAGAAAAATTATCTGATCCAGGAAGTTTCACAATTCCATGTTTTCTGGGTAGTCTTAGTTCAATAGAAGCATTAGCAGACTTAGGTGCCAGTATAAATTTAATGCCGTATTCACTATACACTAAACTAGACCTTGGAGAATTGAAACCAACAAGAATAAGTATACAACTAGCCGATCAATCAATAAAATATCCTAGAGGGATAATGGAGAACATGCTAGTTAAAGTTGGTACTTTAGTATTTCCAGTAGATTTTGTTGTTCTGGACATGGAAGAAGATTCTCAAGTTCCTCTCATATTAGGAAGACCATTCTTAAACATGGCTAAAGCAATGATAGACGTGTTTGGTAAGAAACTGACCCTAAATATAGAGGACGAGAGTGTTACCTTTTCATTTGATAGAGCAATGCAACAACTGCAATCTGCAGATGATACATGCTATTATATTCAAACTATAGATTCACATGAAGAATTGTTAGAAGAATTTCCAGAATTACAAGGAACAGGAGAATGTTCTTTAGGAGAAGGAACTGAACCAATTGATGAAGCTAAAATGTTAGCTACACTAATGGCTAATGGATATGAACCAACAACAGAAGAAATTCAAATGCTAAAAGAAGAAGACAGATATCGATACAAATCATCGATAGAAGAACCTCTGAAATTAGAGTTAAAGCCACTTCCAAACCATTTGGAATACTCTTATTTACATGGTGAATCTGAATTACCTGTAATAATATCGTCTTCTCTTACTGAAAATGAAAAATCTCAACTCATTTCTGTGTTGAAAGCTCATAAACCAGCCATTGCATGGAAGATTCATGATATTAAAGGAATAAGTCCTTCGTATTGCACACATAAAATCCTTATGGAAGAAGGTCATAAAACGTATGTGCAACGCCAACGAAGACTAAATCCTAATATGCAAGATGTTGTTAAGAAAGAAATTATTAAACTGCTAGATGCAGGTTTAATTTATCTAATTTCTGATAGTCCATGGGTAAGCCCAGTTCAATGCGTGCCTAAGAAGGGTGGCATGACTGTCATTACAAATGAAAAAAATGAGCTTATTCCTACTAGGACTATAACAGGATGGCGTGTTTGTATTGATTATAGAAAATTAAATGACGCCACCAGAAAAGATCACTTTCCCTTACCTTTCATTGATCAGATGTTGGAAAGATTAGCCGGAAATAGTTACTATTGTTTTCTAGATGGTTTTTCCAGATACTTTCAAATTCCAATAGCACCCGAAGATCAAGAGAAAACCACATTCACGTGCCCTTATGGTACTTTTGCTTACAAACGCATGCCATTTGGACTTTGTAACGCCCCTGCAACCTTTCAAAGGTGCATGATGGCGATTTTTCACGACATGATAGAAGAATGCATAGAAGTTTTCATGGATGACTTTTCAGTCTTCGGTGATACATTTGAATCATGTCTAGTTAATCTGGAACGAATGCTTATTAGATGCGAACAATCAAATCTAGTACTTAATTGGGAGAAATGCCATTTCATGGTTAAAGAAGGCATCGTTCTTGGTCATAAAATTTCAAAGGAAGGAATTGAAGTGGATAGAGCTAAAGTAGATGTAATTGCTAAACTTCCACATCCCACCAATGTTAGAGGAGTTAGGAGTTTTCTAGGGCATGCCAGTTTTGACCGACGTTTCATAAAAGATTTTTCTAAAATTGCCACTCCTATGAATAAACTTCTAGAAAAGGATGCTCCATTCATCTTTTCAGACGAATGCATCAAATCTTTTAATATTCTTAAAGAGAAACTCACTAATGCGCCGATCATGATAACACCAAATTGGAATCTACCGTTTGAACTTATGTGCGATGCAAGTGATTTTGCAATGGGAGCCATTTTAGGACAAAGGATTGAAAAATGATTTCAACCTATATATTATGCTAGTAAGACGTTACAAGGAGCACAAACAAATTACACAACTACTGAAAAAGAACTCCTTGCTATTATCTTTGCTTTTGACAAATTTCGTTCATATCTCGTTCTAGCAAAAACGGTGGTCTATACCGACCATTCTGCTCTTAGATACCTATTTTTGAAACAAGATGCCAAACCAAGATTAATCCATTGGATCTTACTCTTACAAGAATTCGATATTGAAATCCGAGATAAAAGAGGAGCAGAAAATCTCGTCGCTGATCATCTTTCTCGTCTTGAAAATCCCGAATTAGAAGTTCTAAATGAATCGGCCATACAAGACAACTTTCCTGATGAATATCTATTGAAGATAGATTATAATGAAATTCCATGGTTTGCAGACTATGCAAACTACTTAGTATGTGGATTCCTTGAAAAAGGATTGTCGTACCAAAAACGAAAGAAATTTTTCAGTGATATAAAACACTATTTTTGGGAAGATCCACATCTGTTTAAAAGTTGTCCCAATGGAATAATACGCCGATGTGTATTCGGAGATGAAGCTAGTAAAATTTTAAACCATTGTCACACAGGACCAACGGGAGGGCATTATGGGCCTCAACTAACAGCAAGAAAAGTTTATGATGCTGGATTCTATTGGCCTACATTTTTCAAAGACGCACACCTTCTTTGCAAATCCTGTGATGCTTGTCAAAGGGCTGAAAAAATAAGTCAACGTGATGAAATGCCACAAAATGTCATTCAAGTATGTGAAGTATTTGACATTTGGGGTATTGACTTTATGGGTCCATTTCCAAAATCTCATAATAATCTCTATATTCTCGTAGCCATTGATTATGTATCTAAATGGGCAGAAGCACAAGCTCTCTCAACTAACGATGCATGAGTTGTAGTCAACTTTTTAAAACGTCTTTTTGCAAGGTTTGGAACACCAAAAGCTTTAATAAGTGATCGGGGAACTCATTTATGTAATAATCAACTTGAGAAAGTTCTTAAAAGATATGGAGTAACTCATAAAATCTCCACTGCATATCATCCACAAACAAGTGGACAAGTTGAAAATACCAACCGAGCTTTAAAATGTATTCTAGAAAAAACCGTAGGATCAAATCCGAAGGAATGGTCCATTAAATTGGAGGATGCACTCTGGGCTTTTAGAACAGCCTACAAAACTTCAATTGGAACCACACCTTTTAGACTCGTTTATGGAAAAGCATGTCATCTTCCAGTAGAAATTGAACACAAAGAATTTTTGGCTTTGAAGACATGTAATCTTGATTTACATGAAGCTGGACGTCTACGGTTAAGTCAACTAAACGAATTAGAAGAATTAAGACATGAAGCATACGAAAATTCGTTAATCTATAAAGAAAGAATGAAGAAATGGCATGATAAAAGAATCAGAAGTTCAAAAGAATTCAAAGAAGGAGACAGAGTTCTTCATTTCAATTCACGATTCAAGCTATTTCCTGAAAAATTGAAATCAAGATGGTCTGGACCATTCATAGTCAAAAGAGTTTTCCCATACGGAACAGTAGAATTAATAAATTCAAATGGGATTGAATTTAAGGTTAATGGTCACAGAGTTAAACACTACATAGATAGTCCGATGGAAGTCGACAACGAAGTTAATCACAATTTCGATACCACAGCTAACTAAGTGTGGGGAGAATCAAGTCTTTAAAGGATAATATGTATTTCTGTTAGAGTTAGATTATCTATTTTCGTGTAGTTCTCGAAAATGGAACCCGAATGGTCTTTCCCTAGCAGACCCTAAAGAACTAATCTTCTCCCCCCATTCTGAATTTTTATTTTTTTTAGGAAATGAAGACTTCCTGTGAACTAAACCATGGTCTAATGCTACACGCTTTGATCACTAAACGTAATAATGACACACTTCCGAGTGAAATAGTATCAGTAATCAGAGAAAGATTGGACGGAGTAAGAAAAGAATCCAGATGTGAAGATAATAAGTTACAATTTGGTAAAGGAAAATCAAAATCCGCATCGAAAAGAAGAGCACGACACCTTGAAAAATGTCACAAATGCGGAAAATGGTCACATGGAGGTAAATGTTCAAATAATCAAACCTATTCAAACACCGAATTTGTTACTTTATACAGAGACGGACCGTTTATATGTTTAGAAGAAAAAACACTGAATGCTCGAGGTTACGCCTATGTAGCTATGGAAAACTAATTAAACCGACTATCTTATGAGTGGGATAGATCGTATCACTAAGAATACTATCTCACAGGTAAGTCTGTACAGTTTTTATTTTTTTTAATTTTTATTTTTAACCTTTTGATAATAAACGCTAATTTGTTCGCTACAAAGTATTAAATTGGTATTAAATGAAATTAGGTTTGGCGACCAAAATTATTGATATCATTCAAAAATTTATTACATCACTGCGAAATTTAACGTTTATTCTTAAGGTATAAATATCTTTAATCAATCAACCCAAAATATTTCAAAAATTCGTCATGAGTTAAATTAGGTCATGGAACCAAAATTACTTTACCGAAAAGAGGGGCGCATATTTTTGATAATATTTGATTGATTAAAGTGGGATAAAAGCCAAAAAGATTTTTAATTTTATTTTTACTTTGTTTTTAAAATTAATATTAAATTAATATTGTAAACTTTTTAAATTAATATATTTAAAATTATAAATATTTGAACAATTGATATTTTTAAGTTTGTATGTATAAAAACAAAAATATAATATAAGTTTGGTGTGAATTTTTAATTTTTAAGAATATGAATTTTTAATTTTATGCATTTTAAAATTAAGTTTTGTGTGAATTTTTAATTTTATGCATTTTAAATTTAAGTTTGGTGTGAATTTAAAAACAAAAATTTACTTTATTTCGTTAAGTTTGAAAGGACCCGTTCATATACATTATAAATGATTCACAATAGTTGATTACATCGCGAGGTATTTGACCTCTATATGATACGTTTTATAAACATTGCATTCGTTTTTAAAATACAAACTTTCTTTACATCAAAAATTGACGGCATGCATACCATTTCATATTACATCCAACTATAATTGACTTAATATTAATCTTAATGAACTCAACGACTCGAATGCAACGTCTTTCAAAGTATGTCATGAATGACTCCAGGTAATATCCTTAAAATGAGCTAATGCACAGCGGAAGATTTCTTTAATACCTGAGAATAAACATGCTTTAAAGTGTCAACCAAAAGGTTGGTGAGTTCATTAGTTTATCATAATCAATCATTTTCATAATAGTAATAGACTACAAGATTTCAGTTTCCATAAATATCCGTACACTCGCAAGTGTATAAAAGTATTCTATAAGTTGTAGGCACCCGGTAACAAGCCTTAACATTCATGTTTTACCCTCTGAAGTACACCAGAGCAGGTGTGTTTAAAATAACCTCGAAGTACTAAAGCATCCCATAGTCAGGATGGGGTTTGTCAGGCCCAATAATCTATCTTTAAGATTCGCGCCTACCGTACATAGACAAGTAGTTTAATGTTACCAAGCTAAGGGTATATTTCTGGTTTAAACTCACATAGAATTAGTTTTAGTACTTGTGCCTATTTCGTAAAACATTTATAAAACAGCGCATGTATTCTCAGCCCAAAAATATATATAAAAAGGGAGTAATGAAACTCACAATACTGTATTTCATAGCAATTATGTATATGACGGCACTGAACAAGTGCAGTGTTTGTCTCGAATTCACGAACGTATCAATATTGTGATTCAATATTGCAGGAAAGTACGTAGACGCAACGAAAATGATAAACGTTAGGTTGACCTCACGAGCAATACCCTCGATCAATACCCATAACCTCCATAGCTATAACCCATAATTTCCTCAGCTCTATCCCGTTTGAAAACTTATTTTGAAATCGTCTGAATATAACTCCGTCGTAGTATTTTATGTATACTAATAATATCTTGAAATAATACAAAGAAAATATTTATATGTAATTCGATTGAGAGAGTTTAGAGAAATATATTTTCAAGTTTCTATGAAATAATGAAACCTATTGAATTCTATTTATAATAGATTTTTGAATTATTAAAGTGAATTATTAAAGTATGAATTATTAAAGTGAATTATTAAAGTATGAATTATTAAAGTGAATTATTAAAGTATGAATTATTAAAGTGAATTATTAAAGTGAATATTAAAGTGAATTATTAAAGTATGAATTATTAAAGTATAAATTATTAAAGTGAATTATTAAAGTATGAATTATTAAAGTGAATTATTAAAGTATGAATTATTAAAGTGAATTATTAAAGTGAATTATTAAAGTATGAATTATTAAAGTGAATTATTAAAGTATGAATTATTAAAGTAAATTATTAAAGTAAATATAAAGTTAAAGAATAGTAAAAGTATAAAACTATGTACGTATACTACGCGTATAAATATATATAATATTAATTTAAATCGTTATATATATTTAATAAAATAAAATATAAATATCGTTATCTTTATCATACTGATTAAGTAATGAGTTGTCAAAAGTGGTTCTAGATATTTATAAAAGATATATACGTTTTAATAATAAAGTTCTTTTTAAACTGAAAACATTTTTTTTTTGTACTTTTGAAACTAAATCAAATAAATATGATAATTTTTTTTCCAAAACTAAATATATTTAAGAATCATTTTGTTAAAAGGTTAAAATAATGAAAATCGTTATATCATAAAACATTTTAGAAAAGTAAAATTATATATATTCATAATTGGTTTCAAGTTTTTAAATTACGGTCTGTTGGTGAAGCATGGGATAAAGTCCAAAGGTTAAATAAACGTATGAAATCATCTTAATGAAAAATGTCGAGTTACTTAACTTGTCGATATCCAACATCTAAGTTATTTACACTCCACGTTCTTATTTTCATATTAAATAAAATGAAAGTTAACATAGTTATCTTATCAAGGTCACGAGGAAAATATTATAAAACATGTCTTGGAAATTAAACAGGAATTTCCACTAACCCTTGTCTAGTTCCCGTTAATTGACACATTTGTTCTTACTTATAAATCACTTTACCATTTTCCAAATGTTGTCAAAAAGAATAGATTTCTTAAATCACAGTGGACCTCATAACATAGGTCCATAATCATATCATAATGTATCTGATAATTCAATCATTTGATATTATCTCTTAATTCTGTCGATAAATATATCGAAACAAATACGTTCATGTAAAGTATCATATATCTAATACTTTGTTAATGTTTTCAGTTAATATTATATATTATATATACATATCTATATACTCATAATTGTTCGTGAATCGTCGAACACGGTCAAAGGGTAATTGATTACATGAATGTAGTTCCAAACTTTTTGAGATTCAACATTACAAATTCTGCTTATCGTGTTGGAAACATATAAAGGTTAAGTTTAAATTTGGTCGGAAATTTTCGGGTCGTCACAGTACCTACCCGTTAAAGAAATTTCGTCCCGAAATTTGATCGAGGTCGTCATGGCTAACTATAAAAATGTTTTCATGACGAATATGAGTTGATAAATAGAGTTTTATCATCATTGAGTAATATAGATAAAACAATTTGATTACGCGAAGAGTATAAGTGAAGCTATCGCAAGAGAGTGAAATGAGTAAACGTATATTTGTTTTTAACCGATGACGTAGTTATGATTGATTTCCGGAATTCATGGGATTTAAAGAAAATCTTTGCAATAAGATTTGGTTCTTCGGCGATTAAGGAAATCATGATCTTCTTTGATTAAATGCGATAATCTGTCTCGATTTCTCTGTCTGATATTTTACTATAAATCCACCCCCTTCGTTTCTTTATTTCCACAGCTCACACCTTCTAGTCTTTCTCCCCAATTCATACTTTAAAGCATTCGATAATATGCTTCATCCAGTATTGATTCTTGATATACTCTTAACTTTCATATCTGTCATTCTTCTTTTTCATCTACCACCGGAGGAAGTTATTTTCTTTTTGTAACATCCCGCATTTTTCCGTTAAATTTATTTTTAACACTATTTTTTTTTAAATAATATCTTTCGTTATTTAAATTCGTATTTTTCGATGACTAACGTTCTTAATATTCCCGTTATTTAATTATAACATTACTCGTTTACTCGAGCGTTTTAAGAAATATTCGTTTGGTTAACTCCCACACCCGACAACAAACTTGAGGGACTAATCTTGGCATTTGGCCAAATGTTTGGTGACTAGTCACCACCTCCCCATCTCATCCATTCATTTTTCCTCTTCTCCTTCTACCTCCTTTCTCTCTTCCATTTTTGAACCATAAACACCCAACTCACAAATTCATCATCTAAATCCGATTGAAGAAGCAAACATCAAAACAAATTACATTTTCGTGATCCTCTCTTCATTCTCTTCGATTTGGTACCAATTTCATAGCTTGGGGTAAAGTTTCTAAAAACTCTAGATTTCTCTAAATTCGTGTTTTTGACTTGAAATGGTGTTAGTTAGTGTCTATGGCTCGTGTATAACATGAATATATGTTTTGTTTGCTCGATTCGTTGTTTTGAGTAACTAGTTTGAACATTTGAAATGGGTGTGCTTAATCCTTAATTTTGGATGAGTTAATGTTGTTAAATTGTTAGAGTTTATGTTTTAAAAGTGTTACTAGCATCTTTAGCATCAATTTGATGTGTAGGTTGATTTGGAAAACATCATTAACATGATTATTGGTTTTGTGATTCTTGATTAGGGTTTGATGAACTCTAAAAGGAAATTTTGATGCTTTGAATGCCATGAAATGTTATTAGTTAGTGATTAGTTGTATTGTATATTTCATTACCTTCAAAACGGCATATCATATGTGTGAATTGCATTCCCGAAGCTTAAAATGCGTTTTGTAAACTTGAAACGATGGTTTTGAACATTTAATGACCACTTGACGAGATTTCGGCTATTGTAAATGATGTTTTTCCTTGATGAAAAGTGGTTAGTTGTATTCCTTGTCAAAATACCTTTCCGATGATATAAGATACATGCTTTGGTTGTTTGCGGGTCATAAATGGTGATTGGTTGAAGTTAGGTTCGTGCATAAAACTTAAAAACTGCCAGAATTCTCTGCACAGGTAATGGCGCGGCGTGCCATATACCCGCGCGGCGCGCCAAAGTGGTGTGTCCAACTTTGTCGATTTTTGAATAATGTTTGCTATGCTACGCACCTCCGATTCACATGTAACTTGTTCTAACATGCTCATATATGATTAAAAACCTTAGAAAAATAGTTCGGGACCCGACCCGAACGTGTTGACTTTTCGTTGACTTTGACCGATCGAAGTTCGACTTTTTGTCAAACTTAACCAAATGATTGTGCAATCTTCCTAATTTGTTTCTATACTTGTATCTTGCATGAAACTTGACAAATTGATTCACATGCTACATAATCGAGTCGTAACGAGCCATAGGACTAATTGAACACATTTCACCCGACCTTGTGTCGTAACCGGTTAATTGATACAACTTATTTGTTTAGGTCAAGGCTAAGCAACTATCATGCACACGTTTACTTTGTGAAGTACTTTTATACTCGTGCACTCGAGGTGATATCATAGTCCCATCTTTCAAACAACTTTTATGCTTTAAACTATGGGATGAGAAACATATACGTATCATACTTTTATACATTGAACACAAGTACGAAAACGAACATTCCACGTACGGGTTTGAACAAAAATCCTCAATTCAATTATCATTAGTTACACTTGCAGGGTGTAAACGTGAACTTATATTATGTGATCACATGGGCTTGACGAGCCTCATTCGGACGGTTCGCTACCATTAGCGGATGAAATATATTTTCGGGTCTAGCGTATGTTCTAACACTACGCAAAGGGTGCAAAACAGTTAAGTTTGATAATTGGGTGCCCACGATACAAACAACAACTTTGGAATGCAAATGATTTTGATAATCATCTTATACTAAATCTTGTGGTTCAAATACAACGTTTACTAAAACACCTATGATTTCACCAACATTTTTCGTTGACAGTTTTCTATATGTTTCTCAGGTTCATACTTGGCTATTTGATACATGCTTCCTCGTACACTCATACTTGCTTGGAGTCAAGCATGCATGCATACACTCTGATTTCTTGCTTGGGGTCAAGCATACATACATACATACGCTAGTGATAGCACCTTTGGATTCAAACATATTGTTTACATACTTACGCTATTTATAGCAACCGCGATTTTAAACTAATTATGTCACAAGTTACCTCATTTATAATTTATACTTTTGCAAACTTAAAATTGTTGTCGAACGGTTTTGTAAACTAAACTTTGCAAGCATGATACGTTTCAAAATAATGCGACATAATTTTGGTCAAACGAGTCTCATATAGGGACTACGACCACGTTTCAGGACCTCAGTTAGTGACGCCGTCAATGACGATTTTGGTCGGGTCGCCACAGATGGTATGAGAGCATTGGTTGTAGGGAACTAGGATGTGTATTAGTGTGTCTGACAGAGTCGTTGGGACGCATTAGTGAATCCAGACTACAACCGGATAGTTAGCCATTGCATTCTGACATACATTTGCTATAGATAGCACTTACTTGACTACTTGTGCATTATACTTGAATCATTCTTAGGCAAATTTTTTAATGGTACCCAACCTTCATCATACGAACTCGTACTCCGCCACTTTTTGGTAACACACGTGAATTCAAGGTTTATACGCGTACGGATGACCACGACTTCGTTAGTCACTCTAGTTCGGGAATTCTGACTCCTTGGTTGTTATCCACCCCGTCTCATCTTACTATCCACAAGTGTTGTAAAGTTACCACCACCACTCTAGATGAGTATCGTCATCACTATTTATCACTACGGTTGCGTACTACTCGTTATCATGACTCGTTACTCTTTTCATACCTAAATACATTATTATCTGACTCGAACCGCATTGACGTGAACAATCATTTATACACTTCCCTCGGGGAACGCTTCTTTAGAGTTGCAGAAATTCTTTCGATTTAATACGAGTCACGTTTGAGACGTCGTTACATTTTGTTCATTTTAGATCTTCACAGTTACACGAACTTGATGTTATGGAGTGATGTGGGAATGGAGTTATGAGTTATCGTAATATAACGACACTCGATCAACGTGGTTATATTACAGTAAGACATACCAAAGTTCTAATGACACGTGATGGTGGTTAGACTCGATCAACCTAATCACCACCATGTGCCATGTACATGATTTCATCTATTCATGTTTGGACATCTGAAAACTCCGAAAGTACTGACAACAACCATACCGGGGACACACCTTCGAATATTGTCGAACCATATTTATGCTTCCGAATGAATGACGAATTCTTTCAACTTCAAACATACGTTATACATGAATACTATCTCGTCCTCGCACAGTTTTATCAACGAACTACAATATACCTGTTATGCTCACACCGCGGTGGAAAACTTCTCTCGTATTACACTCGTACTTCCGTATAAGGAAATCTTTGATTCTAAATTTTCAATGGAGAGATAGACTCTTCACGTTATACTAGTACTCGCCTCGAGCGTGAATAGCCCCGACGAACGTTTTCAGAAACCGATGAGAACTTGCTCCGACAAACGTTTTTGGAAACAGATAAATCTTTCGCGACGCAAATTTCTTGAGAAATTTGTTCTAACTAATGTTTTCGAGTCCTGATGTACCCGTTCAAATATACCTTAAAGAAATGTACCTCGTTTTGGATCGAGATTCTCATTTCACTTCTAGATTTCGGAGTGCCTTACAAAAAGCCTCGGGACCACGCTTAAACATGAGTACAACACATCAACCACAACCCGACGGACCGAGCAAACATACGATTCAAACCTTGAAAAACATAAAACGAATTCGTGTTATCGACTTCAAAATTTCTTGAGAAAAGTCATTGCCTTTAATAAATTCTCTTACGCCGATGGTTATCATTCAAGTCTTAACGTCAGACCTTTTGAAATCTTATGTGACCGGAAACGTCATTCTCCTTTTGTAGAACCAAGTTAATGATAATCAAACCACCGAACCCGAGCTAATTCATGGAACAACCAAGAAACTTCTTTAACCTCATAAAGGCTCGAGACGACCGTAGTCGCCAAAGGAGCTATGCCACTGTTAGACGTAAACTTTTCAAATTCCATGTGGAAAACCACGTAACGTTAAAAGTCGCACCTTGAAAAGGTGTAGTCCATTTCGGAAACATAGAAAGCTAAATCCGCGATATTTTTAGTCCTTTTGAAATTTTGGGGTGTGTTGTGCCCGTTGCTTACCGCTTCGAACTTCCGACTCAAACAAATTCCGTTCATCCTACATTCTGTGTATCAAACTTAAAGGCGTGTCTTGTGAGACAAGAACTTGTTATCCTCTTCGATGAACTTACTATCAACGATAAACCTCACTTCCAAGAAGGACCGGTTGAAACTATAAATCGTGGAACCAAACTTTAAACCAACGTAACATCGTGACTGTCGAAGTTCGTTGAAATACCCGAGGGAGTACCTTCACTTATTCGTAGAACCGACAACGCAAGATCTCGAGGAAGAAACAACGACTACTACTTCCAACTAAATTTCGGGACGAAATTTCTTTTAAGGTGTAGGTAATGTAACATCCCGCGTTTTTCCGTTAAATTTATTTTTAACACTATTTTTTTTTTAAATAATATCTTTCGTTATTTAAATTCGTATTTTTCGATGACTAACGTTCTTAATATTCCCGTTATTTAATTATAACATCACTCGTTTACTCGAGCGTTTTAAGAAATATTCGTTTGGTTAACTCCCGCACCCGACAACAAACTTGAGGGACTAATCTTGGCATTTGGCCAAATGTTTGGTGACTAGTCACCACCTCCCCATCTCATCCATTCATTTTTCCTCTTCTCCTTCTACCTCCTTTCTCTCTTCCATTTTTGAACCATAAACACCCAACTCACAAATTCATCATCTAAATCCGATTGGAGAAGCAAACATCAAAACAAATTACATTTTCGTGATCCTCTCTTCATCCTCTTCGATTTGGTACCAATTTCATAGCTTGGGGTAAAGTTTCTAAAAACTCTAGATTTCTCTAAATTCGTGTTTTTGACTTGAAATGGTGTTAGTTAGTGTCTATGGCTCGTGTATAACATGAATATATGTTTTGTTTGCTCGATTCGTTGTTTTAAGTATCTAGTTTGAACATTTGAAATGGGTGTGCTTAATCCTTAATTTTGGATGAGTTAATGTTGTTAAATTGTTAGAGTTTATGTTTTAAAAGTGTTACTAGCATCTTTAGCATCAATTTGATGTGTAGGTTGATTTGGAAAACATCATTAACATGATTATTGGTTTTGTGATTCTTGATTAGGGTTTAATGAACTCTAAAAGGAAATTTTGATGCTTTGAATGCCATGAAATGTTATTAGTTAGTGATTAGTTGTATTGTATTTTTCATTACCTTCAAAACGGCATATCATATGTGTGAATTGCATTACCGAATCTTAAAATGCGTTTTGTAAACTTGAAACGATGGTTTTGAACATTTAATGACCACTTGACGAGATTTCGGCTATTGTAAATGATGTTTTTGCTTGATGAAAAGTGGTTAGTTGTATTCCTTGTCAAAATACCTTTCCGATGATATAAGATACATGCTTTGGTTGTTTGCGGGTCATAAATGGTGATTGGTTAAAGTTAGGTTCGTGCATAAAACTTAAAAACTGCCAGAATTCTCTGCACAGGTAATGGCGCGGCGCGCCATATACCCGCGCGGGGTGCCAAAGTGGTCTGTCCAACTTTGTCGATTTTTGAATAATGTTTGCTATGCTACGCACCTCCGATTCACATGTAACTTGTTCTAACATGCTCATATATGATTAAAAACCTCAGAAAAATAGTTCGGGACCCGACCCGACCCGAACGTGTTGACTTTTCGTTGACTTTGACCGACCAAAGTTCGACTTTTTGTCAAACTTAACCAAATGATTGTGCAATCTTCCTAACTTGTTTCTATACTTGTATCTTGCATAAAACTTGACAAATTGATTCACATGCTACATAATCGAGTCGTAACGAGCCATAGGACTAATTGAACACATTTCACCCGACCTTGTGTCGTAACCGGTTAATTGATACAATTTATTTGTTTAGGTCAAGGCTAAGCAACTATCATGCACACGTTTACTTTGTGAAGTACTTTTATACTCGTGCACTCGAGGTGAGATCATAGTCCCATCTTTCAAATAACTTTTATGCTTTAAACTATGGGATGAGAAACATATACGTATCATACTTTTATACATTGAACACAAGTACAAAAACGAACATTCCACGTACAGGTTTTAACAAAAATCCTCAATTCAATTATCATTAGTTACACTTGCAGGGTGTAAACGTGAACTTATATTATGTGATCACATGGGCTTGACGAGCCTCATTCGGACGGTTCGCTACCGTTAGCGGATGAAATATATTTTCAGGTCTAGTGTATGTTCTAACACTACGCAAAGGGTGCAAAATAGTTAAGTTTTATAATTGGGTGCCCGCGATACAAAAAACAACTTTGGAATGCAAATGATTTTGATAATCATCTTATACTAAATCTTGTGGTTCAAATACAACGTTTATTAAAACACCTATGATTTCACCAACATTTTTCGTTGACAATTTTCTATATGTTTCTCAGGTTCATACTTGGCTATTTGATACATGCTTCCGCGTACACTCATACTTGCTTGGAGTCAAGCATGCATGCATACACTCTGATTTCTTGTTTGGGGTCAAGCATACATACATACATACGCTAGTGATAGCACCTTTGGATTCAAACATATTGTTTACATACTTACGCTATTTATAGCAACCGCGATTTTAAACTAATTATGTGGCATGTTACCTCATTTATAATTTATACTTTTGCAAACTTAAAATTGTTGTCGAACGGTTTTGTAAACTAAACTTTGCAAGCATGATACGTTTCAAAAGAATGCGACATAATTTTGGTCAAACGAGTCTCATATAGGGACTACGACCACGTTTCGGGACCTCAGTTAGCGACGCCGTCAATGACGATTTTGTCGGGTCGCCACACTTTTACCATTACCTTGGGGTTATTGTGTTTTTCATTCTCCCGTGTCTTTATATTACTATACGCATTGATATACACGGTTTGTAATTTCGGGGTTGTTATCGGGCTTTATATTCTCCATTATATTTCAGAGCTTCATGCTTTCGTTTTCTCTTCCCGGCCTTAAGTCAAGCGGATAATGGTCCAGGATTCGTAGATATGAATTTTTGGATGAACATAGTTAATTTTCCAAGAAGAAAATCGTAATGGCACGATCTTGATTTGGAAAATTACCAGAATATCCGAAAATATAGAGCTATCAAGATGATATGTTCTTAATATGTTTGGAAATTGGGTAGAATGTAAGAGTCGTGTAAATAGTACATGATGACGGTATGTTCTGTGAATCATCACGTTCCATTAGAAACTCAGCAAGACTTACTGTAATATAATCACGTTGATCAAGTGTCATTATATTATACTAACTCATGCTTCAGTTCCCAACACTACTTTAAAAACATTCCTATTTTTTAAATTCAAAATTTTTTTTCTTTCAGAATTTAGAAACTAACACAGTTTCTTTTTATGTTGTAACGCAGATATTGCGAAGAGATAAAAGATTTCGGATAAGAATAGTTGTGAAAATATCTTCAGGAATATCAAAGATATTTATAATAAAAGATACGATAATATCTTAGAATTCTTAACATAGATGGATGATGAAGAAGATTTGTCTGTGAAGGTTTAGAATAAGAAGTAAGGTGTTTGCTAACGATTTCAGTAGACACTGAATCATTTGGATCCTTTGAAGGCAGGTTTAGTCTTTGTGATTTGTCCACAGCCTCCTTCATGGTCTGCTCAATCCGTTTTCCAGTTTCAAACCTTCTCTTTTTCTCAGCTTTACCACCATACTATTCTTTATCATCAAACTTTTGACTGTTAAAGTCGTTTACAGTTTTTGCTGCTTCATCAACATTTTTTTCAATTTCGGAGAACTAGTTCATAGTTTGGGATGTTTTTCAGAAAATTCACATTCGAAGTATGTAAGTCTAGGAGATAGACGTTATATGTATACATATAACTTTTGACGTAAAATTGTCGCGAAATTCAAAATACTGATTGCTAATTCCCAGTAGTTGGTGTGACAATTATTGTTGCAGGATGTAGGTGAGTACATGATGGGGTTTTAATGAATAAGTATAGTGGATTTTCGGAGAGGCTTAAGTCGAAGGTTAATGAAGTTGTTGATAAGTTTACTGCTAATGTGGCGAGATATGAAAGGTTCCCCGGTAACCATGATGAAGGGTTTATTCGTATAAACAAATGAAGGTGATTTGCTGGAGCTGTGACAAAACTGTCTATTTTGGAAAGAGATTGAAAAATTATATTTGGTAATAAATATCAAAGGATCTGACACGGATACGTGTTAAACTATAACTTTGGTTTCGAGAGCTTTTCAGGTGCATGACAGTGGGTAATGTGTGGTTGGATCATCATCTCGCATGTCTTTAGGAATTTTGAAGTGTTTGAACACATATTGTAATTGTTAATATACATATGATGTTCTAAGATTTTGAATGATACAAATATTTTTGTGAGTTTCATGAATAGAAATGAGGTTCTAGGACAGTTTTGAAGTCAAAGTATAGTTTTGAAAGATATAGGAATCTAAGAGTGATGATTTCGGTTATATCTTGAATCGAATTCTGAGATTTCAAAATCAGAATATGTAATTAGATTTTGAATGAGTATGGTTATTTTGATTTCTATAAAAGAATGTATATTGTTGTGAAAGTAGGGAGTATAATGGATGACTTGCTGAATCAGATTCGAAGAATGTAACATATTAATTGTGAATTGATATATCTCTCGGGTATTACCTACCCGTTAAAAAAAATTTTACAATTAATATTTTGTACAAAAGAATTTTATTACAGTCTTTATGGAAATATATATGTGTATATTTCTTCAGATGTAATATAGATTTAATGAGTTAATATTAAATTAAACTCATTTGATTTATGGTTAAGGCTAGGATAGATAATTTCTAAACTTTGGAAATTACATAATCGCCGTAGAATGTTTCCCCAATGAAGTTATGAATCAATACTTCATCGTTGTGGTATTCCTTGGTATCTACATGGCGTTTGACGTCGATGCTCGTGGGACAGATTGTGAAATTGAGGTTTGCGATGCGGTTGTTGTTGGTGGTGGTAATGGTACTGTTGATGTTGATACTTGTTATGCTGCTAGTGCTACTGCTGGTGTTTGTAACCTTTGCACTATATTCTCCAAAGCCACTATCCGAGCGCGAAGCTCGTTGACTTCTTCTATTACATCGGGGTGATTGTCGGTTCGAACGAGCGGATAAATAAGATCTAGAATTTGGTGTAGTATATAATCATGACGAGATACTCTGGAAATGATAGAGAAAATGATGTTTCGGACAGGTTCGCCGGTAAGTGCTTCAGGTTCATTGCCAAGAGGGCAATGTGGTGGATGAAAGGGATCACCTTCTTCTTGTCTTCAATGGTTAAGTAGATTACGAACCCATCCCCAATTCATCCAGAATAGATGATGGCTAATTGGTTGATCCATTCCGGTCACGCTGCTTTCGGAGCTCATGTGGAAATCCATATCGGCATAGCTGTCGGAATTCGAGGAACTCGAACTGGTTGAGGGATCCATCTTGTATGATCAAGGAAAGAATTTTTTTGTATGAAATAGATTGTAGAATTTAGATTTGGTATTCTTCATTACATAATTTACATATGTATATATAATACCAAAATCCCATAAATTACGGAGGAATCTTTGAAAGATGTCAGTCAAAGTTCACAGTAACAGATATGCTAAGATAAGAATTCGTCTATACACTATTATGCAATAAATGTAGGAAAACGCATCTAGACTTAAGAATGATAAGCAGGTAATTTCCTAAGGATGGTAAGTAAATGATTTCCGACTAAAAATGATAAGCGAAACTTTTGACATGCAGACACGGTCGAAGTCCAGACTCACTAATGCATCTTAACAACTATCAGTTAGACACACTAATGCAAGACCTGGTTCGCTAAGACCACCACTCTGATACCAACTGAAAGGACCCGTTCATATACATTATAAACGATTCACAATAGTTGATTACATCGCGAGGTATTTGACCTCTATATGATACGTTTTACAAACATTGCATTCGTTTTTAAAAGACAAACTTTCTTTACATCAAAAATTAACGGCATGCATACCATTTCATATTACATCCAACTATAATTGACTTAATATTAATCTTGATGAACTCAACGACTCGAATGCAACGTCTTTCAAAGTATGTCATGAATGACTCCAGGTAATATCCTTAAAATGAGCTAATGCACAGTGGAAGATTTCTTTAATACCTGAGAATAAACATGCTTTAAAGTGTCAACCAAAAGGTTGGTGAGTTCATTAGTTTATCATAATCAATCATTTCCGTAATAGTAATAGACCACAAGATTTCAGTTTCCATAAATATCCGTACACTCGCAAGTGTATAAAAGTATTCTATAAGTTGTAGGCACCCGGTAACAAGCCTTAACGTTCATGTTTTACCCTCTGAAGTACACCAGAGCAGGTGTGTTTAAAATAACCTCGAAGTACTAAAGCATCCCATAGTCAGGATGGGTTTGTCAGGCCCAATAGATCTATCTTTAGGATTCGCGCCTACCGTACATAGACAAGTAGTTTAATTTTACCAAGCTATGGGTATATTTCTGGTTTAAACCCACATAGAATTAGTTTTAGTACTTGTGCCTATTTCGTAAAACATTTATAAAACAGCGCATGTATTCTCAGTCCAAAAATATATATAAAAAGGGAGTAATGAAACTCACAATACTGTATTTCATAGCAATTATGTATATGACGGCACTGAACAAGTGCAGGGTTTGTCTCGAATTCACGAACGTATCAATATTGTGATTCAATATTGCAGGAAAGTACGTAGACGCGACAAAAATGATAAACGTTAGGTTGACCTCACGAGCAATACCCTCGATCAATACCCATAACCTCCATAGCTATAACCCATAATTTCCTCAGCTCTATCCCGTTTGAAAACTTATTTTGAAATCGTCTGAATATAACTCCGTCATAGTATTTTATGTATACTAATAATATCTTGAAATAATACAAAGAAAATATTTATATGTAATTCGATTGAGAGAGTTTAGAGAAATATATTTTCAAGTTTCTATGAAATAATGAAACCTATCGAATTCTATTTATAATAGATTTTTGAATTATTAAAGTGAATTATTAAAGTATGAATTATTAAAGTGAATTATTAAAGTATGAATTATTAAAGTGAATTATTAAAGTATGAATTATTAAAGTGAATTATTAAAGTATGAATTATTAAAGTATAAATTATTAAAGTGAATTATTAAAGTATAAATTTTTAAAGTGAATTATTAAAGTATGAATTATTAAAGTGAATTATTAAAGTATGAATTATTAAAGTTAAAGTAAAGTAAAAGTAAAGTAAAAGTAAAGTTAAAGTATAGTAAAAGTATAAAACTACGTACGTATACTACGCGTATAAATATATATAATATTAATTTAAATCGTTATATATATTTAATAAAATAAAATATAAATATCGTTATCTTTATCATACTGGTTAAGTAATGAGTTGTCAAAAGTGGTTCTAGATATTTATAAAAGATATATACGTTTTAATAATAAAGTTCTTTTTAAACTGAAAACGTTTTTTTTTTTTTTTTTGTACTTTTGAAACTAAATCAAATAAATATGATAATTTTTTTTCCCAAAACTAAATATATTTAAGAATCATTTTGTTAAAAGGTTAAAATAATGAAAATCGTTATACCATAAAACATTTTAGAAAAGTAGAATTATATATATTCATAATAGGTTTCAAGTTTTTAAATTACGGTCTGTTGGTGAAGCATGGGATAAAGTCCAAAGGTTAAATAAACGTATGAAATCATCTTAATGAAAAATGTCGAGTTACTTAACTTGTTGATATCCAACATCTAAGTTATTTACACTCCATGTTCTTATTTTCATATTAAATAAAATAAAAGTTAACATTGTTATCTTATCAAGGTCACGAGGAAAATATTATAAAACATGCCTTGGAAATTAAACAGGAATTTCCACTAACCCTTGTCTAGTTCCCGTTAATTGACACATTTGTTCTTACTTATAAATCACTTTACCATTTTCCAAATGTTGTCAAAAAGAATAGATTTCTTAAATCACAGTGGACCTCATAACATAGGCCCGTAATCATATCATAATGTATCTGATAATTCAATCATTTGATATTATCTCTTAATTCTGTCGATAAATATATCGAAACAAATACGTTCATGTAAAGTATCATATATCTAATACTTTGTTAATGTTTTCAGTTAATATTATATATTATATATACATATCTATATACTCATAATTGTTCGTGAATCGTCGAACACCGTCAAAGGGTAATTGATTACATGAATGTAGTTCCAAACTTTTTGAGATTCAACATTACAAATTCTGCTTATCGTGTCGGAAACATATAAAGGTTAAGTTTAAATTTGGTCGGAAATTTTCGGGTCGTCACAAAGTTAAAAATATGATTTTTAAAATTCGTCGTGAGTTGAAGACTAGGTCTTTGAACCGAAATTGCTTTACCCGAGGGAGGGACGAGAACTTTTATTATCATTATTTTTAATCTTATTGAATTAAAGTATGCCAAAAACATTAAAAAAAAACCCAAAAATCTTTACTTTTAAAAACCGCGCTTTGATTTGACAAATTTTAAAATTTTGTCGAGGGACAGACTAGGACAACGATCCGAAACGCCCTCGCTCCTAAAGGAAAACAAAATTTTTAGAATTTTATTAATTCTATGTTTTATAAAGTATAAGGTTTTACATAAAAAAAAAAGCTGAAAGTACTGTAGCCGGCACCCCATGCGATCGCATGGGGTTTGCACTTGGAACCCATGAGATCGCATGGGGACCAAATGCAGGCCAGACTCAAAACAGACAGCGGGTCTGTCTTCTCCACACAACACACACACAAACACGAAACTCTCTCAAATCTTCACCAAATTTCGCCAATTTTCCACCGTAATTCGTCATTTTTCTTGCTCTAATCATGCCTAGATTCTCATTCTTCAGCAAAATGGTAAAAATTACACCCCTAAACTCTATAAATTCCTAGTTTTTGTGATAATTACCAATTTTTTACCTAATGCAATTTTGTTAATTTCTAGTGTAATTAGTGTTAAATTGTTAGTATTTTTTATGCATGTATAACCTAGATTGATGCTATTTAACATGATTTGAAGTCAAAAACTTCAAAATTTTTAGAAATCTAGGGTTTGTGTTCTTGAGCAATTTGGGGCTTTTTGATATAAACAGGTTATGGCCGATTTTTGTCATGAATTATTGCTAAATTGAGTAGTGTAACATGTTTGGATAGTTAAATGATCCAAACATTGATCCTAAACATGATTTTTAGAGATTAAAAGGGACTTTTTAAGTCCAAAATTCATGAACTTGATTAATTTGATATATTTGCCATTTGAGACTTGTTTAATTATTAGTAATGACTATTTTGACATGTTATTTGAGTTAAAAGCTTATGAACTTTGTATACATTTTCATATGTGCTTATTTGAAAAGTGTAGAATTGTGAAAAATTGTGAAAATGTGTATAAGTTTAATTTTGATTTAACATGTTATAGTAATTGTTTTAAGTTGTTATTTTGCTAACACTAATGCATATTTGAATGCACAAATTTTATGTTTAATGTGTTTTGCAGAAATCCGATACTGGAGGTTCAGGAGTATCATCATCTAGACGACCAGTACCAGAACCAGAACCAGAAATGCAACACGAACAAGAACCACAATAAGAACCACAACAACAGCCTGATCAGCACATACCTTATTATGATCCGGTACAGTTTGTTGATGAATTCATAGTATTCCCAATGAGGCTGCCAGTAGAATTCCCAACGATTCCTGAGCACACTCTGCATCGTAATCTGAGATTTGATAGGAGATGGAGAGATTACGAGACATATCAAAGGAACAAATTCAAATTGGTAACAAAAAATGTAGAGGTGCCAAGGGTAATCGATTGGGTTCCTTTGGAAACGGTCCATCTAGCTGACCGTGTTAGACAGCTTTTAGTTCAAAGGTATGGCAGTTCTTCTTTTACAGATTGGGAACGTCTTTTCACCATTCGTAGACCTGTATATAAGGAATGGTGTGTTGAGTTGATAAGTACTGTATCACTTGATACAAATATAGTTAGAATAGATGATAGAAGATTTCTTAGGTTTATCCTTGGCGGTAGGATGTACAGAATGTCCATGCTGGACATGGCCAGGGCTTTACAGATATATACTCCTGGTGAGTTGCTACTACCCGATTGTACAAACTTGATTCATTATGGTGAAAGGGTAGATAGCAACTTTGACGCTGACGCCATTTGGAGGCGTATGTCACATTTTAATGTTTTTACACGAGCAGGAGGACACTCCTATACACATATTGACAGAGCCGAGCTTCGTATTATTCATAGATGTTTGGCTAACTCGATTACACAGAGAGGTCATAATAAAGAAAAAATTACCTTACATGATTTATTCTACCTAAAGTGTATTCGGGATCCTAGAAGCTTTGTCAATATCCCTTACTGTGTTGCTTTTTATTTATCTAAAATGGTAGAGGGAATGCAGGACGGGAGTATAATAGGAGGAGGTATTTTTGTTACTCTCATTGGAGAGTATTTAGGTATTGATAGAAACCAAGGAGGTCTATTACAGCTTTGTAGAGAACAGGTTGAGCCCTTAGGATTGAAAGTTTATGTGGGTGCTAAGGTATTGAAAAGTAGACGTAACCAGGCAGTACCCTATGAGGGATCTCATCCTCAGGTAGAGAGAGGCTCAGACGAGGAAATGGAGGAGGCAGAAGACATTAGGGATGTCTTTCGAGATGCTATTCTTGACGTCCATGTTCGTATAGATGAGGAAGCAATGACGAACGCGGCCAGACATAGTATGTATGAGCAGTGGAACTCCGAGCGAGTATACGAGGATTATAGGCGACGCCAACACGATAGCTGGTTAGTTCATCAGCACCAAATCATGAGCCAGCTATCATATCAGGTACCAAATAACTATGTACCTACTCGACCTGCTCATTTTCCAACACACAGCCCCGATATCCGACCACCCTTTAACCGGTATGACTATAACCAAGCCTATCAGAACACCTATAACCAACAATGGAACCCATCTGATGAGATGAACTGGAACCCATATCCAGACTGATTTAGTTCCATTTGGTTATTTATATGATTTTTATGTTTTTATCTTTTTACTTATTCATGTTTAAACTTATGTTATTGAATATACTTATGTAATCTTTATCATTTTTATTATTATTGTGTACTAATATTTCACATTTAGGATTTGAAAGTGGGATATTAAGTCCCATTTCAAATTGCCATGCATGTTTATATTTGTATGTATGTATATTGTAAATTGTACAAAACAGGGTAAAACAGCACATTTTCAAAGACTGGCATTAAGTTCAGCAAAAGCTACTAATTTTGACGACAAGATGACAAATAAATGTGATGTAACAACAAGAAGGAATGAACAAATGATGTGCACCATTTATCATTCAGCAAACAAACGCCAATATGTTTGGAAACTTTGGTAAAATTTAATCATTTTTCTACGCTAATCACCCTCAATAATTTAAATTGTTACTGATTTCTTGCAAATGAGGGCATTGCAAGATCTTAAGTGTGGGAAGAGGTTAAATTCTTTCGGTTTTTTAAATTTTTTTACTTTAAACACTTGGTTACCATTAAAAATACTAGTATCGTAGTAGTTGTATTAGAATCTAGTGCTCTCGGATAATAAAGAACAGCCCTAGTCTTATATACTGACTACCCAATTCTAGTAAAATTTTTCAAAATTTTCAATTAAATGAACTCAAAATCATGTTTATACATATTTATGAACGATAAAACTAGGTGTTAATACCGAAATTATTGTTACCTCGGAAAGGACATAAATTGAGAAACAAACCAAAATGTTAAAATTCATTTAAAATGGAATAGAGGACAATAAAAAGGAAAATAAAAGCCAAGTGTGGGAAAATTTACCAAGTTATTTTAAACATATGTCACATATTTCTGTTACAAATAATTAAAGATACTTTTGCTTTGGACTAAACTCAATAGTTTTACCCGATTTACTGTAAGAAAGATGGATCTACACGATGAATCAATTCCATCATTAAAAGGAAGTAAAGTCTTCCGAAAAAGAAACGCTCTTCTTGATTTAGGTCATGAAGTTGTCGTCCAGACCAGCTGTAGGTTGATAAAAAATCTAGAAAAGTCATCTCTAAAATCAGCAGGAAATCCACGGACCTCAGCATAAAACAGGGTCGCCAAGTAGTCAGATTTATCCTAACCATGAGAAGGATTT
This sequence comes from Rutidosis leptorrhynchoides, assembly GCF_046630445.1. Lineage (NCBI taxonomy): Eukaryota > Viridiplantae > Streptophyta > Magnoliopsida > Asterales > Asteraceae > Rutidosis > Rutidosis leptorrhynchoides. The sequence continues at coordinate 276,673,447 of NC_092335.1, forward strand.
ATCTCGTACAATGGGGGGCACCGTGCAAATTAGCTTGATAAGACTAATGAATCAGACCCCCAGAAAGGATAATCTCCTTAAAAGATCAAAAATCAGCTTTTAAGCCTGATATTACTCAATCCTAGAGATTGACCTTAAAGATTGAGAATTACAAACTCATGGAATTCAATGATATCTAAACTCGAGCTTGAACGAGAAAATATTTTGATCAAAATTACAAACCGATTTGTTTTCTGAAAACCCATTTTTCAATGCGTTCATTACCATTGAACGTAAAATCCTAGGAATTCACCTGGAATTCATTAGGTCACCTGAACCAAATCGGGTGTCAACCGTAAGAACGGTGGCTGCATAGCATGGTCAAAGACAGGACCTTGTGCCAGACCGAAAAATCATAAGGGTGAGCTTTACTATTGCTCCTACCAAGGATAGTAATTGCGTCCGACACGTTATATACCATAATTAAAAGCATGTCAGGGACATTGCCTTAACAGTTGCTTGTTCAACACTTTCCTTTACAACCGGACGGTAGTTTACCTAAAGGTAATATTCAGAACAAGTAAACTGGACGTGTTGCTTTCCCAATACAAGGTTAGCAAGTGGGTGACACAAAACCACAAGTTTTGAGCTAAAATTTTCAAATCTGAAACCCACCATACCCACAAAAATATTTTGCAAACACCGGTGAAGGGTTATTCCGGAAAACTTATCTAGGGTAAAAGCTAGATTTAATTTTCAAAAAGATCAAATGTTTTCATAAAGATCTAATTTCCTTAATGGATCTAAATTTTATAGTCAAGTGGGACTGTAAACCACATCGTTACAGCCATTGTTTATACCGCCGTAAAGAAATCACTGATGTACAAAGTGTGAAGAATAAAGAATTGATTCTAGTATTTCAAGACTATATTGCTTGAGGACAAGCAACGCTCAAGTGTGAGAATATTTGATAATGCTAAAAACGAACATATATTTCATAGCATTATCCCTCAAGAAAGACAAGCTTTTAGTTGCAATTGTTCTATTTACAAGTGATATTCGTTTAAATAATAAAAGGTGAAGACAAAAGACAGATTCGACGAATTAAAGACGCAAACGACCAAAAAGCTCAAAAGAACAAAATACAATCAAAGAGGTTCCAATTATTGATAAGAAACGTCTCGAAATTACAAGAGTACAAGATTCAAAACGCAAAGTACAAGATATTAAATTGTACGCAAGGACGTTCGAAAATCCGGAACCGGGACCAGAGTCAACTCTCAGCGCTCGACGCAACGGACTAAAAATTACAAGTCAACTATGCACATGAATATAATATAATATATAATTAATTCTTAAAATTAATATATATATTATATTATATTATAAAACCGTCGGCAGAAGAAAACAACCAAATGTGAGCATCCCCAGCTGGCCATGCGATCGCATGGCCTTGAAGAGCAAAGCTCATGCGATCGCATGAGCTCCTTTTTCAGTTCACAGGCCTATAAATTCGCAGTTTGGTGAACGTAATATCAATCAATATATCTATCTCTCTCTCAATATATACGTAATATATATATATATATATATATATATATATATATATATATATATATATATATATATATATATATATTTTAATTTTAATTTTAAATCCTAATAATAAGGGTATGTTAGCGAATGTTGTAAGGGTGTAAGTCGAAATTCTGTCCGTGTAACGCTACGCTATTTTTAATCATTGTAAGTTATGTTCAACCTTTTTAATTTAATGTCTCGTAGCTAAGTTATTATTATGCTTATTTAATCCGAAGTAATCATGATGTTGGGCTAATTACTAAAATTGGGTAATTGGGCTTTGTACCATAATTGGGGTTTGGACAAAAGAACGACACTTGTGGAAATTAGACTATGGGCTATTAATGGGCTTTATATTTGTTTAACTAAATGATAGTTTATTAATTTTAATATAAAGATTTACAATTGGACGTCCCTATAAATAACCATATACACTCGATCGGATACGATGGGCGGGGTATTTATATGTACGAATAATCGTTCATTTAACCGGACACGGGATTGGATTAATAGCCACTAGAATTATTAAAACAGGGGTGAAATTATGTACAAGGACACTTGGCATAATTGTTAACAAAGTATTAAAACCTTGGGTTACACGCAGTCGATAACCTGGTGTAATTATTAAACGAAGTATTAAAATCTTGTTACAGTTTAAGTCCCCAATTAGTTGGAATATTTAACTTCGGGTATAAGGATAATTTGACGAGGACACTCGCACTTTATATTTATGACTGATGGACTGTTATGGACAAAAACCAGATGGACATATTAAATAATCCAGGACAAAGGACAATTAACCCATAGGCATAAAACTAAAATCAACACGTCAAATATCATGATTACGGAAGTTTAAATAAGCATAATTCTTTTATTTCATATTTAATTTCCTTTATTTTATATTTAATTGCACTTCTAATTATCGTACTTTTATTGTTATTGTATTTAATTGCACTTTTAATTATCGTACTTTTTAATTATCGCAAGTTTATTTTATCGCACTTTTATTTATCGCAATTTCATTATCGTTATTTACTTTACGCTTTAAATTAAGTCTTTTATTTATTTAATATTTTACATTTTGTTTTAACTACGACTAAAGTTTTTAAAATCGACAAACCGGTCATTAAACGGTAAAAACCCCCCTTTATAATAATAATATTACTTATATATATTTTTTTTATTTTTACAAAATAAAACTAATATAGCGTTAAGCTTTGTTTAAAGATTTTTTTTTCCCTGTGGAACGAACCGGACTTACTAAAAACTACACTACTGTACGATTAGGTACACTGCCTATAAGTGTTGTAGCAAGGTTTAAGTATATCCATTCAATAAATAAATAAGTATCTTGTGTAAAATTGTATCGTATTTAATAGTATTTCCTAGTAAAATTTAAGCTATTTTATATACACCTCGCATAACATCACCTATACTCCAGAGCTGTTTGTTTCCCCGTAATGATGTGTATTACCTTATCTGGTCCCTTCACCTTATTCTCATCCTAACCATCTTGTCCGGCCTTTCCCTTTGATATTTTAGGTGCTAAAGCTCTCCTCATTTTAAACAGGAAACTACCTTTTCCACCAGCGCTTTGCACCTATTCGTCTCGTGACCATAATCATCATGGAAATCACAAAACATGGATTTGGCGCATGGCGCATACTCAGACATATGCAACAGTCGCTCGAATGCCTATGATATTTGCAAGGATTTCTTTGAGGCTTTTGGTCAAACTTTTAATGAGCGTTCGGTTGTTATCTTTGTTCATGTTCCGTTGGTTACTACTGCCGTAATGTCCGTGAGTGTGTCTGCGACTGTTGTTGCCATCTTGATGATAGGGGCTGGAATCGTGATAACCTCTATGAGTGTTGTAGAAATGACGTCCTCCCCTAGGAGAGTCGTGGTCATCGCATCTCCCATGACTGTTCCCATATCCTGAATAATGTACGGTATCTTATTCTACGCGAAGGTGTCTGTGCGCTTCCCTGATAGTTTCTGCTAATGTATCTGAGGTCCTCTTTCACAATTTCTACCATAATTACAGGTGTCGTTCTCTGCTGATTCCATGGATGAAACCTGATACCTTATGTGATTCAGCCAAGTTAGGGATACGCGCCACCTCTCTGTTGTACCTATCAATAAATTGTCCCATAAACTCCCTGCGCCTTTACTTGATATCATGGCATTCGACGTGGGTGTGACGACCCGGAAATTTCCGATCAAATTTAAACTTGATCTTTAATTGATTTCGACATGATAAGCAAAGTTTGTAATGTTGAAGTCTCAAAAATTTTGAACTGTGTTCATGTATACATTTGACCTTTGAACTATTCATTTACCCTCTGACTGTTCCCGACGATTAACGAACAATTGTATTGTAAATAAATATGTATATACATGTATAAATGTGAAGATATATGATAATTGAAAATAATAAAATATAATTTAAACATTAAAATTAAATATGTAAAACAAAATACAAAATAATTATGTTGTAATTTAAAATGAATATATATATATATATATATATATATATATATATATATATATATATATATATATATATATATATAGTTATGATTTCTACGTGTAATTATTATATGTATATTGTAATACATGTATAGTGTATAAATATTCAATTATACAATTGGTAAACCTTGCACAAATAATAAATTGTAACAGTAAAAGAAATTACAAATTAAAATATAGTTATTATAATTATTACTTTCATTGTGATTAAAAATAAATATTAATATTACTATCTGTATTATTAACATTACTATATAACATATAGATATAAAGTTTGATGCATTTAATTTATTATATATATATATATATTATTGTTATCATTATTAGTGTCATTATTATTAGTAAAATTATAATTTTAATTATTATAATTATCAAAAGTATTATCATTAACTTGATTACTAAAATTATCATTTTATTTAAAGTTATTATTTTCATCATTCTTATTAGTATTATTATGATATTAATATCATTATTTCTATTATCATTATTATTAGTTTCATTATTCTTATTAATATTAATATTGAGTATTTATGTTTGTATTATTAATATTAGTATGTTCCTTTATTTATTTAATAAACTGATATAGATATAGTTAGTTATACATATTTACAGTTACAGATATATTATACTGATAAATACAGTTATATATTTTATATAAATACATATACAAGATATACATATATATAAACACAGATATAAAAATTTATATAGACAGATATGTACGCCAATCTTTTTCATTCTGTTTAATCTGTCGAGATAATTAATATAACTATCGACTTCAATTCATAAGCAAATTCCAAAATCTGTTGAAAGTCAATCTCAATTAACAGTAATCAAAAACAGAACGATAGCAACCCTTTTTATTTTTTTATTTCTTTCCTGTGCTTGTGATTCCCTCTGTAGACGATATTTTTTTTTTGTATAAATCAATTAACTGCACTTGATAAATCACTTATTAGATATTCCACCATCACTAACAAATATACCTTACTGCTTTGTGTTTTAATTTGGGAAATTAAAACCGAAAATAATAGCTGAACCCGTTTTTACTCTGTTTCAAATTCATTTTATCAAAAGCCCGATTTCAAATCATTTGTCGAAATCTATAAATACAGAAGTGTTTAGAATCTTCTATATGAACTATCTGCAAATTTTTAACCCTTAATTCCTTATTTTGAGCTTGAATATTGAAGTCAAACTTTTGAAATAAAAAGTCAACAGAATGGTTATTCAAGAAATTTGAATTCTAGTTTATATTTCCGGATCAATTAAAGATTCATAAAGTTTTTAGGAACGATTTTGAGTATATCTCATGTTGTAATTACAAGCTATAACGACCTAGAATAAAAAAAATCAAATGTTGGGTTGTTCTTCGCGTTTTCAACTTCACAGATACCTCTATATATTTTTTTATTTGTTTAACCGTTAATTTAAATTGTCACGAATCAATTGTGTTTTGAGTATATATCCTAAAACCGTTTAGATGGTTAACAATTATGTTGAATTAAATTGGGTCGTGTGAATTGGGTGAAGAAGAGGAAATAAGAACAGAAAAGAAAAAGGGTTAAATATAAGGGAGTTGTAATTATAATCAGAAAAATCAAAACAGAAGAGTGGTAAAGGGTGTTTGGGCGTGAGCTGGAGGTTGCGGGTTTGAGCCCGGTCCAGGGTATTTCTTTTTAGATAAAGCTTTTGAAGGGGTATACACTTATTTTTTTATTCTATCATTATTATTATTTGTTATTATTGTTATTAGTATAATTATTATTGTTATTTTTATTATTATTATTATTATTAGTACTATTATTATTAAGTATTGGTATTATTATTATTATTATTGCGTTATTATTATAGGATATTATGAATGCCATAATTATTACTAGTATCACCATTAGTATTATAATTATTATTATTATTATTATTATTAAACAAATGTATCATTATTAACAATATCATTATTTTTATTAATATTATCATTTTTAATAAAGTTATTATTATTATTATTAGTAAATCATTAATATCATAACTATCATAAACAGTAAAATTAATATTTTTACAAGTACAATTATTAATATCATTGTTATTATCACTAATAGAGTTATTATTAACATATGTATATTATTAATGTTATTATCATTATTTTTACTAATATTAACTTAGTATAATAGAACTAATGTTTTGATAAACAAATGAAATACATACATAAATATATATATTTAACACATATAACATAACAAAATTTAATATTTTTATATACAAAATGAACATATAAAATATATATATATTATTAACATAAAAATGATATAACTAATACATTTATATATATATATATATATATATATATATATATATATATATATATATATATATATATGTGTGTGTGTGTGTGTGTGTGTGTGTGTGTGTGTGTGTGTGTGTGTGTGTGTGTGTGTGTTCAATTACAACTATGAATATTAATAAATATACAAATGATATAGGTTCGTGAATCCGAGGTCAACCCTACACTTGTTCAATGCCGTCATATGTATTTTTACTACAAAATACAGTATTGTGAGTTTCATTACTCCCTTTTTATATATATTTTTGGGACTGAGAATAAATGTGCTGATTTTATTAATGTTTTACAAAATAGACACAAGTAATCAAAAACTACATTCTATGGCTGGATTATGAATATTGAATATCACCCCTTTTTAGCTTGGTAACCTAATGATTAGGAAACGGGTATGGCCCCTAATCGACGCGAATCCTAAAGATAGATCTATGGACCTCGACAAGTCCCATCCTGGGTACGGATGCTTTTGTACTTCGAGATTATTATTATTATACAGACGAGAGGTTCTGTTTGGGGATATTCTATGCATTAAAGTTAAGTCGGTTATCAAGCGTTCACCATATGAATGATTTTTAATTCGCGGGTTACGCGTGTTATTATGTACTCGGGTTACGTGTACAATTAAATATCTGAAATCTTGTGGTCTATTAAAATGATGAAAATGAATGATTATGATAAACTAATGAACTCAGTAACCTTTTGGTTGACACTTGAAAGCATGTTTATTCTCAGGTATGAAAGAAATATTCCGTTGTGCATTAGCTCATTTTAAGGATATTACTTGGAGTCGGTCATGGCATATTCCAAAAGACGTTGCATTCGAGTCATTGAGTTCATCAAGATTATTAATAAGTCAATTATAGTTGGATATATTATGAAATGGTATGCATGTCATCAACTTTTGATGTAAAGAAAGTTTGTCTTTTAAAAACGAATGTAATGTTTGTAAAATGTATCATATAGAGGTCAAGTACCTCACGATGTAACCAAATGTAATGTATTCGTCCAGATGGATTAGAACGGGTCATGAAAGTTGGTATCAGAGCGGTGGTCTTAGCGAACCAGGTCTTGCAGTAGTGTGTCTAACTGATAGTTTTTTAGATGCATTATTGGGTCTGGACTTCGACCGTGTCTGCATGTCAAAATCTTTGCTTATCATTTAGTGTCTAAAATTATTTGCTTATCATCCTTAAAGTCTAGACATGTCTTACTGCCTCTATTGCATAGACATTGTATAGATAAATTCATATCTTAGCATATCTGTTATTGTTACCTTTGTCTGACAGCTTCCGTAGATTCCTCCGTAACTTATGGGATTTTAGTATTATATATGCATATGTAAATTATGTATTGCAGGGTACTAATCTACATCCTATAATCTATTTCTTATCGAAAATCCTTCATCTAATCGTACGAGATGAATCCCTCAACTAGTTCGAGTCCCTCAGATTCCGATAACTATTCCGATAGTTATTCCGACAGCTATTCCGATATGGATATTCACCTAAGCTCCGAAAGCAGTGTAAATAAAATGGATCAACCAAACTAGTCATCTTCAATTCATCTGATGGGTTCGTAGTCGACTTAATCAATGGAGACGCGAAGAAGGCGATCCTTTTCACCAACCGAATTTACCTCTTGGCAATGAACCTGAAGCACTTACCGGCGAACCAGTCAAAAACACCATTTTCACCCTCATTTCCCGAATATCTCACCACGATTATATTCTATCTAAAATTTTAAACCTTATTCATCTGCTCGTTCCGACCGACAATCATCCCGGAATAATGGAAGAAGTCAACGAGCTTCGTGCCCGAGTTGTAGCCTTGGAAAATATGGTACAAAACATACCAGCTTCGGCAACATCACCTGCACTAACAGTACCATCAGTAATAGCACACGTACCATCAACAATCCATGCCTCAACATCTCATTCTGTACCTCGAGTATAATCATCGTTCTACGTATCATTCTACATCAATTATCTTCGTTCTTCATGGCGATTATGTAATCTCTAATGTTTTAGAGATTATGTATTCTAGTTCTAATGGTAAATCAAATGAGATTAATATTATATTAACTCGTTAAATCTATGATTACATCTGAAGAAAATATATATGTAAGTATATTTTCATAAAGATTGTAATTAAAAATTCTTTCGTACAAACTATTAATGGTGAAAATATTTTAACGGGTAGGTAATACCCGAGGAATATTTAGATTTCACATTAATAAATTACACTGTACATTATTCGAAGCTGATTCAACAGTCATTCTCTATCCTACTTACAACCACCGATATACGTATCCGTTCACCGCAGAATAACCATTTTCATTCAATTTCATATTTGGATTTTGATTTACCAGAATCCAACAAGTAGCATAATGAAGAAAACATTCGAAAAAATAAAATTTGTTAGAAACAAACAAATTAACTATGAGAAATTTTGTTAAAAATCCACGCTAACTGTTCCTAGCTAACTGATTACATTTTATCTCAACTTAATTATCGCAATTTATATTCTCGCAATTTTATTTATCATCATTTAATTTCTGTTATTTATTTTACGCACTTTAAATATCGGGAAACGTATACAAGATTTTGACATATCATATCGACGCATCTATATATATTATTTGGAATAACCATAGACACTCTATATGCAGTAATGCTTGAGTTAGCTATACAGGGTTGAGGTTGATTCTACAATAATATATATACTTTGAGTTGTGATCGAGTCTGAGACATGTATACAATGGGTCACGATACGTATTAATTAATTTGAATATTATATATGAATTATTGAATTACTAACTGTAGACTACCAACATTGGACAATTAAAAATGAATTAAAATATTGATTATAAAATATGAAACTAAACAATTCTTCAAGTTTGCCACTTGATTTCATCTTAAACCTCATTTGTATCTAGACGATTACAATATGCGTTCAAACCTTTCATGATTCTTGAAAACACCTCAATTGAGAGGATGAACCAACCGCACTTCATCTACGAAAGAAAAGATTGATGCATATAGTTATGCACCTGAAAACTCTTGGAACCTGAGTAAACATTTAACACGTATCTGTGCTAGCTCCTTTGACGTTGATATTACCGAAAATAACTTTGCAATCCCTTTCTAAAGTAGCAAATTTTGTCACAGCTCCAGCAAATCAACTTCGACTTTCATCCGGATTAGCCTTATTATGACCTTGATATATAAATTGCCTTTCATCAGTGTTACCGGGGAACTATTTATATCCCACCACATTAGCAGTAACCTTACCAGCAACTTTATTACACTTTGGCTTAAGTCTCTCCGAAGAACCATTATATTTTGTTCATTAAAACCTTATCATATACTCATCCACATCTTGTAACGAGAATTGCCATACCAATTACCGGGAATCAGCAATCAGTACTTTGAAAACTCACAGCATTACTACATCAACAGTTATATGTATACATATAACACTTATCTCTTAGAATTATGATCTTCCATTCTAAAATTCTGAAAAGTACCCAGTCTACGAATCAATACTCTGAATATTTAAAGAGCTGAATGAAGCAGCAGAAACTGTAAACGACCTTAACAGTCAAAAGTATGATGATAAAGAATAGAGTGTTGGAAACGATCAATAGAAAATTTAGTACCAAAAAGCGGATTATGCGAAATTATGAAGGAGATTGTGGATAAATCACAAGGACTAAACTTGTACATAAAGAATCCTGACGATTCTTTTTCTGATGAAATCTTTAGCAAATATCTTGCTCCTTAATCGCTCTAAATCATCGTGAATGAATTTTTTCATCACAATTTGATTCTAAAATTCTAAGATATCATCGTATTTTTCATTATAAATATCCTCGATATTTCTGAAGATATTTTCATAACTATTCTTATCTGGAATCATTAATCTCTTCGCGCTATCAGTGTTACATCATATAAGAAACTGTTAGTTTATATATTCTGTAAACTTTCGAGTTTAAACTATGAATGTTTTTGAAGTAGTGTTGGAAATTGATGCATGAGTTAGTATAATATAATGACACTTGATCAACGTGATTATATTACAGTAAGTCATGCTGAGTTTCTAAAATGGAACGTGATGATTCACAGATCATAACGTCATCATGTACCATGTTACACGACTCTTGTATTCTATTTAACCTCTAAAATATCAACAAAATATTTCTTGATGATTCGATCTTTTCCAGGGTATTCTGATAATTTAACAAATCAAAATCGCACCATTTCGATTTTCTTCTTAAAACATTAATAATGTTCATTCCGAAATTCATAACTGCGAATTCTGGACCATTACTCGCTTTACTAGAGGTCGAGAGGAGAATAAAAAGGCAAAGAGCTCCAAAATATAAGAGAAAATATAAAGCCCAATAACAACACGGAGGTTACAAACCGTGGATATTAATATGAATAGCAATATAAAGACACGGTAGAATTATAAATAGTATCACCCCAAGGTAATAGTAAAAGTAAACAGATTTTTTTGGTGGAAGATTGAAAAGAAGGATGATAGAAATGATAATTAGGAAAATATCAAGGATTAGAACTGGATTAAGCATTTTCAAACTCTTTGGAAATGTGAATTAAGAAAGAAATTATTGAAGTGGTGAAAATTAATGGAACGAAAAAGGTAAATTTATAATGGAAATATCAGACGCAGTAATCAAGACAGATCATCGCATTTAATTAAAGAGATCCTAATTTCCTTAAATCTCGAAGAATCAAATCTTATAAATTTCCAAGATTTCCTATTGAATCCCTTGAATTCTGAAATTCAACCTTGTCTACGTCAAAAGTTAAATCTCTATATCAATCTGTTGTGACAGCTTCACTCGTACGCTTCACCTAATCGAATCGTTTTATCTATATTAGTCAATAATGATAAAACTTTATTTATCAACTCATATTCGTCATGAAAACATTTTTATTGTTAGCCATGACCACCTCACTCAAATTTCGGGACGAAATTTCTTTAACGGGTAGGTACTGTGACGAGTCAGAAATTTCCGATCAAATTTAAACTTGATCTTTAATTGATTTCGACACGATAAGCAAAGTCTGTAATGTTGAAGTCTCAAAATTTTTGAACTGTGTTCATGTATACATTTGACCTTTGAACTATTCATTTACCTTCTGACTGTGCCCGACGATTCACGAACAATTGTATTGTAAATAAATATGTATATATATATGTATAAATGTGAAGATATATGATAATTGAAAATAATAAAATATAATTTAAACATTAAAATTAAATATGTAAAACAAAATACAAAATAATTATGTTGTAATTTAAAATGACTATATATATATATATATATATATATATATATATATATATATATATATATATAGTTATGATTTCTACGTATAATTATTATATGTATATTGTAATACATGTATAGTGTATAAATATTCAATTATACAATTGGTAAACCTTGCACAAGTAATAAATTGTAACAGTAAAAGAAATTACAAATTAAAATATAGTTATTATGATTATTACTTTCATTGTGATTAAAAATAAATATTAATATTACTATCTGTATTATTAATATTACTATATAACATATAGATATAAAGTTTGATGCATTTAATTTATTTTATATATATATATATATATATATATATATATATATATATATATATATATATATATATATATATATATATATTATTGTTATCATTATTAGTGTAATTATTATTAGTAAAATTATAATTTTAATTATTATGATTATCAAAAGTATTATCATTAACTTGATTACTAAAATTATCATTTTATTTAAAGTTATTATTTTCATCATTCTTATTAGTATTATTATGATACTAATATCATTATTTCTATTATCATTATTATTAGTTTCATTATTCTTATTAATATTAATATTGAGTATTTATGTTTGTATTATTAATATTAGTATGTTCCTTTATTTATTTAATAAACTGATTAGATATAGTTAGTTATACATATTTACAGTTACAGATATATTATACTGATAAATACAGTTATATATTTTATATAAATACATATACAAGATATACATATATATAAACACAGATATACATATTTATATAAACAGATATGTACGCCAATCTTTTTCATTCTGTTTAATCTGTCGAGTTAATTAATATAACTGTCGACTTCAATTCATAAGCAAATTCCAAAATCTGTTGAACGTCAATCTCAATTAACAGTACTCAAACACAGAACGATAGCAACCCTTTTTATTTTTTTTTTATTTCTTTCCTGTCCTTGTGATTCCCTCTGTCGACGATATTCTTTTTTTATATAAATCAATTAACTGCACTTGATAAATCACTTATTAGATATTCCACCATCACTAACAAATATACCTTACTGCTTTGTGTTTTTATTTGGGAAATTAAAACCGAAAATAATAGCTAAACCCATTTTTACTCTGTTTCAAATTCATTTTATCAAAAGCCCAATTTCAAATCATTTGTCGAAATCTAAAAATACAGAAGTGTTTAGAATCTTCTATATGAACTATCTGCAAATTTTTAACCCTTAATTCCTTATTTTGAGCTTGAATTTTGAAGTCAAACTTTTGAAGTAAAAAGTCAACAGAATGGTTATTCAAGAAATTTGAATTCTAGTTTATACTTCCGGATCAATTAAAGATTCATAAAGTTTTTAGGAACGATTTTGAGTATATCTCATGTTGTAATTACAAGCTATAACGAATTAGAATAAAAAAAATCAAATGTTGGGTTGTTCTTCGCGTTTTCAACTTCACAGATACCTCTATATATTTTATTTATTTATTTAACCGTTAATTTAAATTCTCACGAATCCATTGTGTTTTAAGTATATATCCTAAAACCATTTAGATGGTTAATAATTATGTTGAATTAAATTGGGTCGTGTGAATTGGGTGAAGAAGAGGAAATAAGAACAGAAAATAAAAAGGGTTAAATATAAGGGAGTTGTGATTATATTCAGAAAAATCAAAACAGAAGAGTGGCAAAGGGTGTTTGGGCATGAGCTGGAGGTTGCAGGTTCGAGCCCAGTCCAGGGCATTTCTTTTTAGATAAAGCTTTTGAAGGGGTATACACTTATTTTTTTTATTCTATCATTATTATTAGTTGTTATTATTGTTATTAGTATAATTATTATTGTTATTTTTATTATTATTATTAGTAGTACTATTATTATTATTAAGTATTGGTATTATTATTGCATTATTATTATAGGATATTATGAATACCATAATTATTACTAGTATCACCATTAGTATTATTATTATTATTAAACAAATGTATCATTATTAACAATATCATTATTTTTATTAATATTATCATTTTTAATAAAGTTATTATTATTATTATTAATAAATCATTAATATCATAACTATCATAAACAGTAAAATTAATATTTTTACAAGTACAATTATTAATATCATTGTTATTATTACTAATAGAGTTATTATTAACATATGTATATTATTAATGTTATTATCATTATTTTTACTAATATTAACTTAGTATAATAGAACTATTGTTTTGATAAACAAATGAAATACATACATAAATATATATATTTAACACATATAACATAACAAAATTTAATATTTTTATATACAAAATGAACATATAAAATATATATATATATATATATATATATATATATATATATATATATATATATATATATATATATATATATATATATATATATATATATATATATATATGTTCAATTACAACTATGAATATTAATAAATATACAAATGATATAGGTTCGTGAATTCGAGGTCAACCCTACACTTGTTCAATGGCGTCATATATATTTTTACTACAAAATACAGTATTGTGAGTTTCATTACTCCCTTTTTATATATATTTTTAGGACTGAGAATACATGCGCTGATTTTATTATTGTTTTACGAAATGGACACAAGTAATCAAAAACTACATTCTATGGCTGGATTATGAATATTGGATATCACCCCTTTTTAGCTTGGTAACCTAATGATTAGGAAACGGGTATGGCCCCTAATCGACACGAATCCTAAAGATAGATCTATGGACCTCGACAAGTCCTATCCAGGGTATGGATGCTTTAGTACTTCGAGATTATTATTATTATACAGACGAGAGGTTTTGTTTGGGGATATTCTATGCATTAAAGTTAAGTCGGTTATCAAGCGTTCACCATATGAATGATTTTTAATTCGCGGGTTACGCGTGTTATTATGTACTCGGGTTACGTGTACAATTAAATATCTGAAATCTTGTGGTCTATTAAAATGATGAAAATGAATGATTATGATAAACTAATGAACTCACCAACCTTTTGGTTGACACTTGAAAGCATGTTTATTCTCATGTATGAAAGAGATCTTTCGCTGTGCATTAGCTCATTTTAAGGATATTACTTGGAGTCAGTCATGACATATTCCAAAAGACGTTGCATTCGAGTCGTTGAGTTCATCAAGATTTTTAATAAGTCAATTATAGTTGGATATATTATGAAATGGTATGCATGTCGTCAACTTTTGATGTAAAGAAAGTTTGTCTTTTAAAAACGAATGTAATGTTTGTAAAATGTATCATATAGAGGTCAAGTACCTCGCGATGTAATCAAATGTAATGTATTCGTCCAGATGGATTAGGTCGGGTCATGAAAGTGGGTTCTTCGGGATGATCTCATGATGTGGAAATTGTGCAAAACACGTTCTCTAATGTCATTGTAGCAAGTAATGAGAGGCGAAGGTAAATTATTGAACCATTGACGGGCCATTCCTTCCAGAAGAGGAGGGAATTCAAACATTTAGTTTCTTCGACCCAACACTAATTGCAGGCTATACCTTCGTATTTTTGCAAGAAGTCGTTTGGATCTGAAAGTCCGCAGTAGTATCACAATGTTAGAGGGATTACCGGTAGTGGCGTAGCGATGTAGCTTAGTATGTGGGGCGCGAACTTTTCAGAGGTGGGCGCAGTTTCAAATGACGGCTTAACACTGATCCTCTTCATTCCAGTAGACAGATTTCTTACCATTTGTTCCGTTTCCCGGGCTACTCAAATTCTTGAACCATGTTGTTTGGTGCAGCCTTCATTAGTGAGTAGATCAGATTGGCCTGCATCTGTGCACGCTCCCCTCGTGTCTGAGTGTTTAGCACAACACTTGACATTGCAAGAACAGGCGCCTGTTGAGGAACATAAACTGTAGGGCTTGGACGTGGTTTCGATGGAGGTGCCACTTGATACAACCCCGAGTTCAAGTGAGTACTTTAGATGTTCAATTCCTGCGTGTCAAATCCCATATTTTGTAAGGCTTCCATTGCGCTTGCTGGCGTGGTTAGTGTACGCGAGGCGACACTCAATAGTGTCGTAGGTTGTGCAGACGATCCGGCTGTGCCATTATTAATATGAACGGTTCCTACATAGGTATTAATCGCGGCCAAAGGTATTAATCGCGTAATCTCTGAGATTTAGAATCCTTGTACCGGAGTCTCTCGAGAAAGTGAGAGAGCTACTCCAGCTGGTAATACACTTGCGTTAGTGGTTATTTGCGTGTCAGCTGCCTTCAACACTCGCGGTACTTGGGTCGAGCTTCCAATGCTTTAGAAACTTCTAGTTGGCTAGTCACGTCTTTTACGCTACGCTTTGATTACCTGAAACTAAACACACAAGAAAGAGTATCTGAATGTAACTGAAATTTAAGGAAAAATATTAACAGGAATTTTTAACTAAGTGTCCCAAGGATGACGCCATTTGATCAAGCATAAATAGTTCATGGAGTTCGGTTTACACTTAATCAACAGATCAGGGGGATTTAAGGGCATTTTAAGTTCAACTCTATGGTCCGGAGTACCGAGAATAACACCAATACGAGATGATGATCTCAGAAGGGGTGGTTAAACGTCGACCTCCATCATTCAAGTTAACCGGAATCGATGGCTCATGGACGGTGTTAGGATTTATGTCAAAAGAACGCTACCTGAAACCATAAGTTGGGTGTTGTGTGTATTCCGGTAGCGCAGGCAACTAAGGGGAGATAAACAGACCCATTGGGATTGATAAGGCGAATTTTCTTGTTAGAATGAATGTGATGAATATCCGATTATGTGTTGAGAGGAAGATTTGAAGAAAGAAGGATCATGCCTTGATTTGGTTGTATCACGTCTATTTATAAGTGGAGGCCATTGCGTTTTAGTGCCACGTAAGGAGACAAAAGAGATGTGTCAGTGCCACGCTGTATCACTCTTGTCATTTTACTCCATAAAGATGCAAAAAGGTACTGCCAATATCTTAGTGTTGTCTCCCAATGGTCTGCTGCCATTATCTGGTCGTTGTACAGTGTCTGGATCGTGCCAACCTGCTACAGTATCTTCTGTAGGTTGGCGCTTAGACCAGCTAACCTTTATTTAGCACATGCATTCTCCGTGCTACTTCGCCATAGCGCTTTCCTAGGGTTAGTTTAATGGTTGAGTTCATTCACTTGTAGTGTTTGGTTGCGCTTTTTAAGTTAGTAGTGACGTCATCATCACATGGTAACCTTGTGCAATTAACATGTGTATGTATGCGCATCATTAATCTCCTTGGTTGATTTCTCAATTGGTTTTCTCTCTCCTCTCACTCTCTAATCTCTCTCCATTTTTTCTCTTTTATGTATGTGTTTGCCTCTTGGACTCATGAAATGTGCAAGTAATTTCAATTGAAATATTTTGTAGTTAATGAGGATCGAACCACAACCTTTTTAAGGGAAGTTATGCAAGTAATTTCAAGTACACTAATAGTGATGGATATGTAATGA
Source organism: Rutidosis leptorrhynchoides (assembly GCF_046630445.1). Taxonomy (NCBI): domain Eukaryota; kingdom Viridiplantae; phylum Streptophyta; class Magnoliopsida; order Asterales; family Asteraceae; genus Rutidosis; species Rutidosis leptorrhynchoides. The sequence continues at coordinate 276,690,682 of NC_092335.1, forward strand.
AAAGTCAAAACTCAAAAGTAATGTTGTCATGGACCGATCGATTGTTCCAATTAGTCGTAACTAGTTGTGGAGCTCTCGCTTGGCGCCGGAGGCTCCGTTTCGAATGCGAATTTAAAAAAAAAGTCTTGATCTATTTTGTAAAAAAGAATTTTTTTTCGACATCTACCATTGAAGGGTTGTTTCTTTTGTGAAAGTTGCTTCTTTTAGCGTTCGTTTTTTTTAAAGTTAGTTGATCTATTTTTTTAAAAAGAATGTTTTTCGACATTTTTTGGTAGCATTGAAGGGTTGTTCCTTTTATGAAAGTTGCCTCTTTTATCGTTGAGGAAGTAAAGAAGGGAAGAAAAAAAAGTTAGTTGAATTTTTTGTAAAAAAGAATTTTTTTCGACATCTTTTGGTAACATTGAAGGGTTGGTTCCTTTACGAAAGTTGCTTATTTTATCGTTGGAGACAAAAAAAAAGGTGAAATGACGAAAATACCCATGATTACTATTGGTGAATAGTGTTACAGTGTTTTTCTGTTAGATATATAGATAATTTATATTTGTTGTAAAATGGCAAGGCTTATTTATTCAACAATCAGTCAAACTTTAAGGTCAAAAGAAATGATATTTAAAAAATTGATAATTAAATAACATTGAAATGTAGAAGAAAAAGCATTAAATCACTCCATAAATATACCGACTATCCTCCTTCCTTTTTCATGTTACAAACTTTTCATATTTTATACTTTCTTCGCAACATTTTTAAGCAGTTTTTCTCACAATGGCCGGCGGTGGAATTCCGCTAGCTAACGGTGGCAATAAAGCATACCCCGGAAACCTTACGCTTTACGTCACCATGACTTGCATTGTTGCAGCCATGGGTGGCCTCATTTTCGGTTACGATATCGGAATATCAGGTAACTAAAATTTCCGATCAAAATTTTTTACTGAAGGCTTTCATATATATCATTGATATTTATAAATTATTTTTATTTTCGTGTGATCATTTTGCTAGTAATAAGTATGTGCTGTTAACAGATAACCGGTAACATCGAAAGAATGTACTAGTTTCATTTTAATACAAATAATAAATTAAAAGGCTTATGGTCTAACGGTATGTCCGTATGTGTGTGTTTGCTATTAATTAAATAAAGTACGAACGATATTCAACTACACACAAATCTTATTATTAGTGACCAACATGGAACAAAATACATAAATTTTTTATTGACTAGCTAAAAAGGATTAGTAGAAATGTACACCATAATAATTAAATGAAACACTACGTTAATACTAATTTAATCTTGCAATTAAAAATCTATAGGAGGAGTGACATCGATGAATCCGTTCTTGGAGAAGTTCTTCCCATCAGTGTACCGAAAACAGAATGCAAATACGTCGACCAATCAATACTGTAAGTTCGATAGTCAGATACTAACGATGTTTACATCGTCTTTGTATTTGGCAGCGTTATTATCATCGCTGTTGGCATCATCCGTCACAAGAAAATTTGGTCGAAAATTGTCAATGTTGTTTGGTGGCATTCTCTTTTGTGCTGGAGCATTGGTTAATGGATTTTCTCAGTCTGTTTGGATGCTGATTGTGGGTCGGATCCTACTTGGGTTTGGAATCGGGTTTGCTAATCAGGTACATTTTTCAGATTTTACAGTTTTACAATTTAATACGAAGTATCAACAATTTTATGAAACAATGTTGTTCTTAATAGAATTGTCTTTAATGCATTTGAGGTTTTTTTTTGGATAAAGGATAATGCATTTGATGTTATTAACTGCTTTCGTGGTAACCGATTACTCTATCGTAATACTTTTATTTAGAAGCGTTTTTATGGATTTCTACAACTCTGTATTTCCAAAAATAAGTTTCTATTTTTGGACAATGCATTAATCATAGCAAATGGAACACATATCCCAGCAATATTTTATTTCATATTTTAGTTAATATATTAAAATTAACAAAAGTTTCATGATTGACCTTCAACGTTTGCATTACAAAAGAAACTTGTACGGATGATTTACCTTCAGTTTTTACACAATGTATTACAATTTAAAAATGTGTTAATACCTCATAGTAGTAGATATATGTAGTCGAGAGTAACATTAATATATTTACTGATAAGGAATAAATACGATTCCAAATATCAAAAATTATACAACCCAATGTTAAATGTATCAAATTTTATTTTAATTTCATTGTCTTTGTTGTAATGATGTTAACATTAATATTTTTTTATAAGAATTGTTTTACTCAAACCATTATTTTATCGGTTGTTTTCTAGGTGGGGAAACCGGTAAGCTAGAAGACGGTTTTTTAATCTCTAACAAGGGTTATGCAAGGGGTATCTTGGAGCATTCCAACATGGGGGAGTCAAGACACATGATTACTTCAATGGAACCAAACCTTAAGCAAGAGAAAGATTGTGAAAAGGAGCCAAAAGAGTTTACTTGGTTAAAGGGATTGATTGGTGATATACTTCAACAAGTATATGGTGTGGTCAAATTGAATTGTGACAACGGAATTGCAATCAAGGTAGCTTCGATGCCTATGTTTTGTTCACGTGTTAAGCACATAGAAATGCTTTGTTGGTTTATTCGTGAAAAGGTTCGTAGCGGGGATATAAAGCTCACAAATGAAAAGACGGATGATGACTTTACTAAAGCTTTGATGAAGACCAAGTTCATGGAATTTCGAGAGGCGTTGGGAATTGTTGATCGGGAGTTTGCACCAAGGGGGAGTGTTAAAATATTGGTACAAACTCAAAGTGTCACTAAAAGTGCACCTCAAAGTGCCACTAAAAATCAACCTATGTCTTGTACGAATTTTACAGATTTCGGTAAACGTGAAACGAAGAGATGCGGCGCATCTCTTCTTAGATGCGGCGCATCTATGCTCCAAAATGTGCCGATGGTTTTAGATGCGGCGTTTCAAAGGGATAAGGCGCATCACCACAAAGAGATGCGGCGCATCTCTAAGTGATGCGGCGCATCACTAGCAGATCAGCAGATCTAGACAGGCTGTTAAAGTTAACCCGATTTCTTTTGATTATTTTGGTGTATTGCTTTCTTGTTGGAATACTTTTGCCCATGTTGTGTGATCTATTTTCACATGTATGTTAGGTGTAAACATCCTTTAATGGTTGGCTTAGATGTGTGTTTAATCATTATGTTTGTTCTTGATCTAGTATTTAAGCAAGTGTATTTGTATCATTTGATTCAAGGAAAACCATTTACAATACACAATCAGTTTCATATCTATTGTTCTATATTTTGTTTACTACATTTTCATTCATAGCAAGTCATTAGTTGTCATAATAATGTCACCATTTTCAGAATCATCAATTCAAGACCTGAGTAGTTCTGCTTCCCAAAAGATATTTCCTCCAATCCCAAATCGTGGTATTGATAGCCATCAGTTAGAGATAAACACAAAGATAGCTATGATTCAATTGGCTATAAGGTATAATAAATGATTTCATTGGTTTTGTATTACTTTTTTTATGCTCTTGGTGTAGTAATAAGTACGTATAAAATAGGAGGAAAACAAAACTCTTAAAACAAAATAAGATGAAATAAGAGGAACACAACATTCATTTTTATTGAGTCAAAACAAAATAAACTTCTATAGCAATCCCTAAGAAATTAAAATATTCGAATAAAATATACAAAGTATATGTTTAGAAAAAATAACTAAGCTAACACTTGGTAAACATAATGAATAAATTAGCTTCATCAGTGGCATAGACAGTTCATTGCTTGGTGCACCATAGATAAAGTATCATTATATCCGATACAACAAAAATATAAAAGTTATATGCAAGAGGAATATCGGCAATATGTTAAAAGTTAAAAAAAATAAAAAAATTATAACTAATACAATGGCCGGCTGTAAATTCTCAGGTTACAATATGAATTTGGCTAATCCATGGGAGGTTATAATAATTTATCCAAATTGTTCGATTTGAAGATTGAAATACCAAAATACAGTAATGAGTCAAATCTGATGCACAATTTTATTATCACAACGATTGTAGAACATAAACTGAAATTGAACAGATCACAACTACTTTAGACACAATTAACTCGTGACTAAAACAATAGATGAAACACGAGCAATTGAACCAGACTACAAACAAGTACTCGACAACGTGTGATGTAAAGGAGATGATGATTGAGATCGTGTTTTTTCTGAACTGCAGAACCCTAAGATGAGAGGGGGTTAAATAAGAATTGGAGTGTACAGCTTCGGTCCTTCTAAAATAGCACAAATAAGGAAAGCCAGCTCAAGATTAGAAGAATACAGCAACACACTCTTTTGATCTTTCCAGAATGACAGAATAGCCCCTCTACATGAGATCAACTAGCAAAGCAAGACTTAAAACAACCTGAGATAGAAAAAACATAAAAAGAGTGAGAGTAACATTTCAAGGAGAAGATTGATGAAATCATCCCTATGATTTTAACACCCTCCCTCAATCTTATCCTTAAAACAATCTAGTAAACCCAATTTCAAAGACAAGGAGTTATGCTGCAATTTTGGAAGGCCTTTTGTAAAAATGTCAGCAATTTGATTATTGATGTCTATGTATTTGGTTTCAATCACACCCGACACGCATTTTTCTCTAACAACATGAACATCTGTTTCAAAATGTTTTGACCTTTCATGAAAGACAGGGTTTGCAGCAAGAAGCAAAGCAGAAGTGTTATCACACATTAGGTTTACAGGCAGAAGATTGTTTAAACCAAAATCAGCTAAAAGTTTTAAGACCCAAATAATCTCACAAGTGGTGTCAGCAAGAGCTCTGTATTCAGACTCAGTGGAGGATCTAGAGACAGTAGCCTGTTTCTTGCTTTTCCATGACACAAGAGATCCACACAAAAATAAACAATATCCAGTAACAGACCTTCTATTTTGCAAGCACTTAAACCAGTCAGCATCATAATAGGCAGTTAAGGTGAACATTCCTGTTGACTTTGCTATGTGAATGCCTTTACCTGGTGATCCCTTTAGATACCTTAAGACCCTAAGAGCAGCTTTAACATGAGATTCCAAGGGGGCATGCATATGTTGACTTAGGGTATGGACAGAGTATGAAATGTCAGGTCTGGTGTGGGTGGTAGATGAGATTTCCAATAAGTTTTTGATATTCAGTGATGTTAGGGACCAATTAATCATGCTCAGTAGCTTCAGAAGCCAAAACAGTATTGATTTCAAGGGGAGTGTTAATTGGTTTACACCCTAACATGCCAAACTCATTTAAAAGATCCAAACAGTATTTTCTTTGGGATAGACACATTCCATCTTTTGTTTTGATAACTTCAATGCCAAGGAAGTATTTGAGTTCTCCTAAATCTTTAATCATAAACTTGGTTTTTAAAAAATGTTTTACTTTTTCAACCTCACTAATGTTGTTTCCAGTAATAATAATATCATCCACATACACAAGCAGGGCAATGAAGATGGAATTTTTTGAAAAAATATAAAGAGAGTAGTCATTCATACTTTGTTTAAAACCATACTCAGTGAGAGAAGCAGTAAGTTCTTCATTCCACATTCTAGGGGCTTGTTTAAGGTCATATAAGGATTTGTTTAGCTTGCAAACTTTAGTTTCATTTTCTGAAAAGAAACCTTAAGGTAAAGACATGTAAACACCTTCAACAAGATCACCATACAAGAAGGCATTATTGATGTCTAATTGAAAACATGACCAACCATATTGGACAGATAGATTTAGCAAGCATCTGACAGTTACCATTTTGGCCACAGGGCTAAAAGTCTCATCATAGTCAATCCCTTCCCTTTGGCTATACCCCTTAGCTACAAGTCTGGCCTTGTATCTTTCTATTTCACCATTAGACTTGTATTTGATCTTATATATCCATTTACTCCTTATTGGTTTCCTATCAGCAGGAAGGTCAGGGATGACCCAGGTATCATTCCTATTAAGGGCTTCTATTTCATTATTCATAGCCTCTACCCAATTTGGGTCTTTGCAGGCCTCATAATAGGACTGGGGTTCACAAGACTTATCCAAATTAGACACAAAGCAGGCAGAATCAACACTGATGTGAGAATAGTTACAATAGTTAGACAAAGGATATCTCACATTGCCTTTAGTCACAAAATCTTTGTACTTAGAGGGAAAAAACCTAGCTCTAGCAGACCTTCTTAAACCCCCCCCCCCCCCCCCAATCATCTGTGTTGCCATGGGAGTCATGAGTCTCATCTGTTTCATTTGTACCAATATTGCCCTCAGGGTTAGAACTAGTGCTAGAATCTTGAGAGATAGGGGTATCAGAATCTTCAGGGTTTGAGTTATCAAGGTTTCCTGTAGACTCATGATCACTGCCCCAATCCTCATCAGTTGTGTCTCCCCTTCATCATTGGGACTTAGAGAGCTAGTGGTTTTTTCAAAAACATCAAAAAAGTTTAAGTGATCGACAGAGTCGGGATTTGAACTTGAATCTGAATTTTCTAATATAGTTTTATTTTTTATTTTGAAAGGAAACACAGTTTCATAGAATTTTACATCTCTTGAAAAAAGGATACTATTGTTTTCCAAACTTAGTAACTTGTAACCTTTCTTTTCATTTGAGTACCCTAAAAAGACACATTTTTCAGATTTTTTGGAAAATTTGTCAGAATCATTTAAGATGACAGAGAAACATAAACAGCCAAAAGCTTTCAATAGGGTGAGATTAGGTTTAACATTGTAAACCATTTCAAAAGGAGACTTTCCATGCAACACAGATGAAGGTAGCCTGTTGATCAAGAAGGTAGCAGTTAGAATACATTCACACCAATATATTAGAGATAAACCACTTTGAAATAGAAGGGATCTAGCAATATTAAGTAAGTGTCTGTGTTTTCTTTCCACAATTCCATTTTGTTGAGGTGTGTACACACAGGAAGTTTGATGGACAATACCATTTTCTTTACAAAAACTTTGCATTTTATGATTAATAAATTCAGACCCATTGTCACTTCTGAAAATCTTGACATTTTTATCAAACTGAGTTTTTAACATTTTATAAAACATATCCAGATTTTCAAAAACCTCATCTTTTGATTTTAGAAGATATAACCAGACTGCCCTAGAGTAGTCATCAACCACAGTGAGAAAGTATTTGTATCCTTGCATACTGACAACTCTATATGGGCCCCATACATCCAAGTGAACAAGATCCCCAACAGAAACAGATTTGTGGTCACTTATGGGAAAGAGCTCCCTTGATTGTTTTGCCTTATGGCATATATCACACACATTGTCAATGGTACTAGGATTGACCCCAATTTGATCCTTAAGAACATTTAGAACTTGACCAGCAGGGTGTCCTAGTCTGCAGTGCTATAAGTTTGCAGATACATTGTGCACAGAATTCACATTAGGACCTATACCTTGATTACAGTTAAACATGTAAAGGCCATTGTTCTCATTACCAATCCCCACAATCTTCTTTAGACCCAAATCCTGGATGTAGCAGAACTTAGCATCAAAACCAACAAACATATTGCAGTCATTTAAAAGTTTGCTTACAGATAATAAACTAACCCTATATTTAGGGATAATTAAAACACCAAACAGAGTTATATTTTTTGAAAGTTTGAGATTTTCAACTTTAGTAATTTTAGCATTGGTTCCATTTGGGTGACTGACAGTGAGGTTTAAGTGTGAAGCATCATAAGTGTTTATTAAATCATTACAGTCTCCTGTCATGTGTTGTGTGGCACCAGAATCAATAATCCATCCCTTGTTGGGCTTGTTATTGAAAACATTTGAAGATTTGAAAAAACTTTTGAAGTTTGAATTGAAAAAGGTGTTGAAATTTTCAACAGTACCTGCCATATTGGCCTAAACATTCCCATTAATAGATTGATCCTTTATTAAGTCCATAAGTTTGTTGATTTGATTAGCAGAGAAAGGCGTGGAAGCATTCACATTATGATTACTCTGCACAGTATTATAACTAGGACCAATCTTGTTATTACCAGTTTTCTTTACCCACCCAGGAGGGTAACCCACAATTTCATAACATCTATCTATGGTGTGACCCGTTCTTTGACATTTAGAGCATTCAAATTGGGGTTAGGTGTGTTCCCAATTCTTCTTTTATTATCAAAGGTTTTAGACACAAGGAAGGCTGAGCTTTGACCTTTATTACCAACATTGACATTGAGAGAATTTCTGTGGGACTCTTCTCTAGAAATAATGGCAAAAGCACTTTTGATGCTGGGTAAAGGTTCCCTAGATAAAATGTTGCTTCTTATGGAAGAAAAAGACTCATTTAAACCCATTAAAAATTGCATTAATTTGATTAAGTCATTATGAGCCTTATATTCTTTGTTTGCATCACACACACAAGTAGGTAATTTGGCCAAAGCATCAAACTGTTTCCAAAGGGCATTCATGTTATGATAATAGTCAGACACAGAAGAGCTACCCTTGGTTAAAGAGTTTATCTTATGATGAAGGTTATATGTGATTGACCCATCAATCTTATCATAGGTTTCCTTAAGTTCCTCCCACACAATTTGAGCAGACTGAGAAAACACTTGACCAGAATATAATTCTTCAGATATTGAATTTAAAATCCAAGACAAAACCACAGAGTTACATCTATCCCATTGCATTCTTTGAACTTCATAAGTAGTATGTTTCACACATGTTCCATTAATAAATCCAGTTTTATTCTTAGTTTGCAATGCAAGTAACATGGCCCTACTCTAGACATTGTAGTTCTCTGTTCCTTTAAGTTTTAAGGAAATTAGAGCAGTGGTACTAGTGTCACTAGCATGCAAGTATAAAGGGTCTCCAAAATCAAGATCACTCACTTGAGTGATCTTGGACCCATCACCAGTGGTAGTGACCATAGAAAACAACCTAGATAGCACACAATAAGCAGAAACAAAAAATAGGGCAGAGAGCAAAACACTTAGAATAACAAGAACCAAGCAGACAAGAGAGTAAAGAAGCAGATATCAACACAGATCAACACAGACAAAGGAAAAAAAAGAAGCAACCTGATTAGTAAAACCAAGTGAACCTGCAACAAGAAAGCAACCACACACAAGATATAGAGCCCTAAAGGTAAATCTAAGCAGTGATCCAGATAAACAGAGTCTCAAATAGAATTTGTTCCAGGTCTTACTCAGAGACCTCTCTTCTACAAATAAACAAGGTAAGAAACACACACAAGAAAGTAAGGGATAAAGAGATACAATACAGTGGTGATAGGCAAAAAAGAAGGAATGAAATACAAGTCTTTATCACAGTCTTTAGCAGCGAAATTAGGCAAAGACAAGTCTTTAATATAGCACGCGATCAATCCCTTGATCCTTACGAATAGACCCTTAACCCTAATTTTTTTGATTAGGGTTTTTTTTTCTCACACGAACAAGAAAAGATTAGAGATACCACGATTGTCCAATCAGCTCTGATACCATGTTCGATTTGAAGATTGAAATACCAAAATACAGTAATGAGTCAAATCTGATGCGCAATTTTATTATCACAACGATTGTAGAACATAAACTGAAATTGAACAGATCACAGCTACTTTAGACATGATTAACTCGTGACTGAAACAATAGACGAAACACGAGCAATTGAACCAGACTACAGACAAGTACTCGACAACGTGTGATGTATAGGAGATGTTGATTGAGATCGTGTTTTTTCTGAACTGCAGAACCCTAAGATGAGAGGGGGTTAAATAAGAATTGGAGTGTACAGCTTCGGTCCTTCTAGAATAGCACAAATAAGGAAAGCCAACTCAAGATTAGAAGAATACAGCAACACACTCTTTTGATCTTTCCAGAATGATAGAATAGCCCCTCTACATGAGATCAACTAGCAAAGCAAGACTTAAAACAACCTGAGACAGAAAAAACATAAAAAGAGTGAGAGTAACATTTCAAGGAGAAGATTGATGAAATCATCCCTATGATTTTAACACAAATCTGTCACTATAAATAAGAAGGTTAAGAACCCAAATACGGAGTAACATATATCGATCATTATTAGTAAAATATCACCATTCTTATCCAAAAAAGTACAAGTAACTCGATATCATGGCCAAGAACGCTTCCATGTTCGTAACGATTGCACTTATCCTATCGCTTTTCCTATTGGCAGAAAGTAGAGTTACCATAGCAGGTAAGTCATTCAAATTCATAGCTTTGTAAAGCATTATTCACACTACGATTTAGGGGTAAGCATCTTGAATTGTAACAAATTAAATATGACACTATCGTGTGCTAATGAACTTTTAAAACCTCCATGTATGTATTCAACTTTCAGTTATTATACATTATGAATATCAATATGTATATGTAATATGTCTTCTATATAATCTTCCAAGTAATATTCAAAAAAACTGAAGCAAATGCAAATAACATTACGTTTGGTCGATCCAATCACACCTTCTTTTTATTTCATCACATTGAAATAACAGAACTATGTGAAATAACAGATGGCTTCTTGAAAGCGAACTCTTTAGTTTGCAATCAAGTGATCGGGGTGGAAGCTGGCGAAGATTGCACCACCATTAGCCAGTCGGTCAAGTTGAGTTTGAAATCGTTTTTGGCAATCAACCCCAACATCAACTGTGAAGCAATTTTTGTGGGTCAATGGGTGTGTGTCAATGGAAATTCAAGTAAATGATGATCAAGATCGAAAAACATGTTATGGATCATGAAAAGGGGTATGAATGAATAATTAAAGAGCTAGAAAAACTTCAATTTAGCTCTAGTTTATCTTTGCAAGCTTTATTTTGTTATTGTGTAACTGTGTTGGTTTCAAAACTTGAATCGTTTGATTGATGATTCATTGTTACTTTATTATTAGCATGATCCATTAGTGTTTTTAACATTTAATATGTTAGCTGTATCGACATTGAAGATTCCCTAATGTAGGAAACGTACTGGATGCACCAAACATAATTCATATGATGCATACGAATACGAATGATAAATAATTCCACAAAAAACTGGGAACTACGAAAAAGAAATTAATGCATGAAAAAAATATAAAAATACAAGATAGCGTTGGAAACTATCTAGACTTTAAACGACAATATAATCGATGCTGATTGATCAATGATACCATATCTTATTGTTTCTTTGTAAAGCAAGAACGTTTTTCGTCAACGGCACTTGAAAATCCTTTAACAAATGTCGTCTATATTGGGTAAATACCGTCAGCTAAATAGTACCCTCTTCTGTATTGAACACCATTTATGTGATAAGGAACGTCAGGCATTTCCTCATTAAGCATTGAGTTGAACAAATCACTAGTGTTTAGCACATTAATATCGTTGTTTGAACCCGCCACACCAAAATACGCATGCCAAATCCAATTATCATACGAGGCGACTGCTTTAAGCATAATAGTTGGGTGATTGGGATCACCTCGCATATGCTGTCCTCTCCACGCAACCGGACATTTTGCCCATGGCCAGTGCATACAATCTATACTACCCAACATGCCCGAAAAACCATGAATCCTTTCATGACCTTCATACAAACGGTGAATGTCGTGCAACGTAGGCTCTCTTAGGTAGACATTAGCATAAAAATCAATGATACACTTACAAAAGTTGGGTAGAGATTCCCGGCCAACTCGTTCAAACATTTGAAGATACTCATCCAACGCATCCGGTGTATAACTGTATGCTAGCTGACGTAGTGCAGCTGTCATCTTCAAATGTGGGCTAATGCTCCACCTACCACGTGAATCTTGTCTTCGATGAAACCAACTAAAATAATACAGCAATGAATTTGCTGAGTAGCTTAGAATATCATTCATAATCCTAAGAAAAACACGTCGTCGCATTCGAAATCTTCGTTTGAAATCATCATCCGTATATTTGCAATCCTCGTCACAATAATCGTCCATCAAATGTTCGTGTGCTTCTTAATGATCTCGACGTATATAACGACGTGAGTTAACTTCATCTTCAGAAGATAAATCTTCAAGTACGTTTAGTGTATAGTTTGTGAACGAGTCGCCGGAAGAACTCGAAGAAGACGACATATTGTAATAAAAAAAAAGTATATTGTGTTGCTTGGTAAATAAATTGAATATTTTAGAGAGAAAATGATAAATAAATATAAAGTTGTGTGTGTAAAATGAGAAAAAAGTGTGGTATTTATGAGAAAGAAAATAAAAAAGACCAAACTAGCCGTTAAACGGCTAGATTTTTTAAATTCAAACTCAAACGGCTCGATTGACTCACCGTCGGTTCTGGGATGGTGGAGATCGGCGCTGGGATCGACGATGTCACAGTGTCTGTCGATCGTCGATTCCCGGCATCGATTTTGAAGGACGGCGACAAAATCGAATGGATACCGTGAGCTTTAATTGGAGTTTTGTACGAAATCATTGCAAAAATTCTTGCTTTAAGATTGGCTTATGTGATCGATAAAGTAATAAGTATCGAACAATTTGCTTTTATATCGAACAGATAAATACTTGATGGACCTTTGATTCTCAGTGAAATCATGGATATGTATAGGTCTAAATCGTAGAAAATTGACGATGCTTAATGAAAGGACCCGTTCATATACATTATAAACGATTCACAATAGTTGATTACATTGCGAGGTATTTGACCTCTATATGATACATTTTACAAACATTGCATTCGTTTTTAAAAGACAAACTTTCTTTACATCAAAAATTGACAGGCATGCATACCATTTCATAAATCCACTATCCAACTATAAATTGATTTAATAATAATCTTTGATGAACTCAATGACTCGAATGCAACGTTCTTCGAAATATGCTATGAAAGACTCCAAGTAATATCTTTAAAATGAGCAAATGCACAGCGGAAGATTTCTTTAACACCTGAGAATAAACATGCTTTAAAGTGTCAACCAAAAGGTTGGTGAGTTCATTAGTTTATCATAATCATTTATTTCCATCATTTTAATAGACCACAAGAATTTCATTTCCAGTTCTCATAAATATACGTCCCATGCATAGAGACAAAAATAATCATTCATATGGTGAACACCTGGTAACCGACATTAACTAGATACATATAAGAATATCCCCTATCATTCCGGGATCCTCCTTCGGACATGATATAAATTTCAAAGTACTAAAGCATCCGGTACTTTGGATGGGGTTTGTTAGGCCCAATAGATCTATCTTTAGGATTCGCGTCAATTAGGGTGTCTGTTCCCTAATTCTTAGATTACCAGACTTTAATAAAAAGGGGCATATTCGATTTCGATAATTCAACCATAGAATGTAGTTTCAATTACTTGTGTCTATTTCGTCAAACATTTATAAAAGCGCATGTATTCTCAGTCCCAAAAATATAAAGGGTAAAAAGGCAAATGAAACTCACCATACTGTATTTCGTAGTAAAAATACATATAACGTCATTGAACAAGTGCAAGGTTGGCCTCGGATTCACGAACCTAAATTAATTATATATATTTATATGTTGGTCAATATTTGTCTAACAAATTAGGTCAAGTCATAGTGTACCACAATCCTAATGCTCGAGACTAATATGCAAAAGTCAACAAAAGTAAATTTGACTCAAAATAATTTCCAAAAATCTATACATGATTAATATATAGTTTAAATATCGTCTTTTTATATTTTTAAATATTTTTTAAAAGATTTATTAGAGTAAATAATATAATTTATTTATTAATAAATAAAATTTTATATTAAATTTATATAATAAAATATACTTTTATATATATTAAGTAATAAAATTTATAGGGTTCATTTAATATCATAAAGATAATATGATAGGTATTATTAAAGTAAGTTATTACACGTAGTAAAATATGTTTGTATCACATATTTATTTGATAAAATAATATCTATAATGATAGTAAGTAAAAGCTGTATTATTTTGTAATAATAATTATTATTATAAAAATATCAATATTTATAATTACTAAGATGACATTATGATAAAACGATAATTCTAATTATGATAACTTTAATATTTACGATAATTTTTAATATTATCTTTAAAATAATAATAATAATGATATTTTATAGTAACAATGACATTTATATTAAAATGATAATTTTTATTAAAATGATAGTTTTAATACTAACGATACTTTTAATAATAATAGTAATGATAAAAATAATAAGAACGATAATTTTATCTAAATCAATATCTTATAATATTTTAATTTCATCATGATACTCTTACTCATTATTTCCTAATCGTTTCGTTTAATAGCTTTTAATCGTCTTTTATATCGTGTTCATAATAATGATAATAATAGTAATCAAAATAATTAGGTGTTACAAATATTTGTTTTAATTACACTAATATTAATAATGATAGTTACTATAACATTATTAACGATAATACTAATAATTATCTTAATGATAATATAGTAATAATAATAATAACAATAAAAATAACCATTTTTAAATAATGATATATATATTAATAATGATACTAATAATAATAATAATACTAATAATAATAATAATAATAATTATTATAATAATAATTATAATAATAATAATAATAATAATAATAATAATAATAATAATAATAATAATAATAATAATAATAATAATAATAATTGGATAATAATAATAATACTAATTATAACTTTAACGATAATAACGATAGTAATAATAAAAAAAATAACAATTTTTAATGATAAATCCCTTTTATTGATAAAGATAATAATAATCATAATAATAAGATAAAACTAGAACGACGATAAAAACGACGATAATAATAATCATTTTTAATAAAAATATCGAGAATTCAATTGATTATAACTTCTAATCCGTTCATCGAAACCATTCGATATCTAAAGGAAAAGTTTTTAATTTTTCGCTAGCTTTCCAAGGACATGCATATCTTATACCTTATCTCAACCGCAAGTGTAACTAATTTAAGATTCAACCTAATCTGTCTAAGGGTAATATCAAAAGTACAAGCATGCATAATCCTAAATACTCGAGCACTAGTCAGGGATACACTATTAGTATGTAAAAGTTAAATTATGAGTACTCACGTATCAATATTGAGATTCAATATTGCAGGAAAGGTACGTAGACGCAACGGAAATGATAAACACTATATTGACCTCACGAGCATACCCATGAACCATACTCAATCACCTCCATAGCTATAACCCATAATTTCCTTAATCCTATCCTACTCGAAAAACAATTTCGAAACCACTCGGACAGCACTCCGTCGTAATATTTTATGTATACTAATAATATCTTGAAATAATACGGAGTAAATATATATATGTAAATCGATTGAGAGAGTTTAGAGAAAAATATTTTCAAGTTTCTATGAAATAATGAAACTTATTGAATTCTATTTATAATAGATTTTTGAATTATTAAAGTGAATTATTAAAGTATGAATTATTAAAGTGAATTATTAAAGTATGAATTATTAAAGTGAATTATTAAAGTATGAATTATTAAAGTGAATTATTAAAGTATGAATTATTAAATTACGAATTATTAAAGTGAATTATTAAAGTTAAAGTAAAGTAAAAATAAAGTAAAGGTGAAGTTTAAGTATAGTAAAAGTATAAAACTATATACGTATAATACGCGTATAAATATATATAATATTAATTTAAATCGTTATATATATTTAACGAAATAAAATATAAATATCGTTATCTTTATCATACTAGTTAAGTAATGAGTTGTCAAAAGTGGTTCTAGATATTTATAAAAGTTATATACGTTTTAATAATAAAGTTCTTTTTAAACTAAAAATGTTTTTGTACGTTTGAAACTAAATAGCTCAATCGAGTCTTTATGAGATTCAATCTTCCACTATCCTTTGTCTAGTTCTCAATGATTGACAATTTGTTCTTATTTATAAATCACTTTACCATTTTCCGAATATTGTTAAAATAGAAAGATTTCTCAAATCAACGTGGGCCTTTCAACGGAGACTTGTAATCATAATTCAATATATCTGATAATTCAATCATTTGATCTTATCTTCTAATTCCATTGATAAACATTTTGAAACAGATACAATCATATAAAGTATTTAATCTAATATTTTGTTTACGTTTCAAGTTATAATATATATACACATATACATATATAATCATATTCGTTTAATGGTTCGTGAATCGTTGGAACTTAGTCGAAGTTGAATGAATGTATGAACATAGTTTAAAATTCTTGAAATTTAACTTAACAAATATTGCTTATCGTGTCGGAAACATATAAAGATTAAAGTTTAAATTTGGTTGGAAATTTCCGGGTTGTCACAGTACCTACCCGTTAAAGAAATTTCGTCCCGAAATTTGAGTGAAAAGGTCGTGAATGATAATAAGTATGTTTTCATGATGCATACGGGCTGCAAATTAGAGTTTTATCATCAGTGAATAATTTGGATAAACAATCCATTTATATGAAGAGTACGAATGAAGCTAACATAGAAGAGTGAAATGAGTAAGTGTAGATTCATCTTATCATTTGACGTAGATATGATTGATTCCCAGATTTCAAGGGATTTGAAGAAAATCTTCTTAATAAGATTTGACTCTCTGGTAATCAAGAGAATTAGGATCCGCTTTTAATGCGATCGTCCATTTTAATTGTTCTGTCAGAGATTTTCTTATAAATTCACCTCCTTCGTTTCCTTACAACTCACACCTTCTATTGATGCATTTTATGCAAGTCCCTAGACATCTACCCACGTCCATTGCAGGTACAACAATTTACAGGCCACCATGATTGCTCGTTATTATTCCATCCGTGTTTGTATGTGGTTACAGGAACTGCAGGAACGAGATTTAGATGTTTGACTATGTTAGACTTAGTCAGACGTACCAGTGAAGCCTCACTAGTATGGCTGACAGGCTCATACGCACAGTTGATGCTGAGCTAAGTCACAATTACAACCTAAATGAGAAGACACGAGTGAGTGATCACCCGTACGGCTGATGAAGCCAACTCGTACTTGTGATGAATGAATCGTATGGGTGAGTCAACAGCAGGGGTATATAAAGTCTTATGTTCTTCATTTTAGGTTAAGCCTCTCATTTGTTACACACACTCAGATCTAGTGAGCTCCTCCGATTCTCTCTCAGTCCAAATCACCCAGGTGGTGAATAATAGCTCTAGGTGTTGATCTAATCACACTTGATTTAGTTGTGGTTTGACTAAATTAATCAAAAAAAAAAACTTAACCTATTCACTAGAGGGTTTGATTCACTTATTCCGCCATTGTGTGAGTTAAATATGTTGATTTCTAAGTTCCTAGTCATGTTTCATCACCTTCTATTCTTTACCCCTCAACTCATATTTTAAAGTATTCATCAATATGCTCCATCCAGTTCTGATTCTCGATATACTTCTAACTTTCATATCGGTCATTCTTCTTTTTCATCTACCGCCGGAAGAATCTATTTACTTCTACTATACTCTTGGGTTTATAGTGTTTCTAGTTCTCCCGTGTCTTTATATTGCTATATGCATCGATATATATGGTTTATAATTTCTGGTTTATCGTTGGGCTTTATATGTTCCCTTATATTTCAAAGTCTCTGCTTCTGTCTTCTATAATCATTATCATTCACAGTTAATGCTCTCTTTTATTTGCTGCAATTTATACCCCAATTTCTATTTCAGAGTTTTGTCCTTTTGTTTCTTCTTCTTGCGATTAAGCACCGCTTGTAATGGTCTAGAATTCACAGATATGAATTTCGGAATGAACATTGTTAATGTTCTAGGAAGAAAATTGTGATGGCACGATCTTGACTTGTCAAATTACTAGAATACCTTGGAAAAGGCCGAATCATCAAGAAATATTTTCTTGATATTTTAGAGGTTAAATAGAATACAAGAGTCGTATAACATGGCACATGATGATGTTATGATCTGTTAATCATCACGTTCCATTTAGAAACTCGGCATGACTTACTGTAATATAATCACATTGATCAAGTGTCATTATATTATACTAATTCATGCTTCAGTTCCCAACACTACTTCAAAATATTCCTATTTTAAACTTGAATGTTTCAGAATTTAGAAACTAAAATAGTTTTTTTTATGATGTAATACAGATAGCGTGAAGAGGTAAATGATTTCAAATAAGAAAAATTAAGAAAATATCTTCAGAAATATGGAGGATATTTATAATGAAAGATATGATGATATTTTAGAATTTCTAATATCAGAGGATGATGAAGAATATTGTTTGCAGAGGTTTAGAGTCAGGAGCAAGGTATTCGTTAATGACTTCAGCAGGTACTGAATCATTTGGATCCTTTGAAGTCAGGTTCAGTCTTTGTAATTTGTCCACAGCCTCCTTCCTACTTTGCTCAATCCGTTTTCCAGTTCCAAAACTTCTCTTTTTCTGCGCTTTGCCAGCACACTTCATCATTATCATCCAGCTTTTACCGTTTAAAGTCGTTTATAGTTTTTGCTGCTTCATCAGCATTTTTTTTTGGAGAACCAATTCGTAGTTCGGAGTGTTTTTCAGAAACTTCACATTCAAATTAAGTCCAGAAGATAGACGTTATATATACACATATAACTGTTGGCGTAGACATACTGCGAGATTTCAAAATACTGATTGCTAATTCCCAATGATTCGTATGGCAATTCTCATTACAAGATGCGAATGAGTAAATGATGGGGTTTCAATGAATAATTATAATGACTTTTTAGAGAGGCTAAAGTCAAAGGGTAATGAAGTTGTTGGTACATCTGCTAATAATGTGGTGGAATGTAAAAGGCTCCCTGGTAACGATGGTGTATATCTCAAGGTTATAATAAGGTTAGTCTGACTGAAAAGTCGAAGTTGACTTGCTGGAGCTGTGACAAAACTGGCTACTTTGAATAGGAGTCGCAAAGTTATTTTTGCTAATAAATGCCAAAGAATCTGATGCGGATACGTTGTTTAAACTTTTACTTTGGTTTCAAGAGTTTTTCGGGTACATAACTGTGGGTAACATGTGGTTGGATCATCATCTCGATTGCTCATCATTCGAAGTGTCTTCAGAAATTTTTGAAGGGTTTGAACACAGATTGTAATCGTTAACATATATTTGATGTTCTAACACAGTTTTGAAGTCAAAATATAGCTTGTGAAAGATGTAAGGATCTAAGAGTGATGATTTTGGTCATATCTCAAGTTGAATTTTGAGATTTCAAAATCAGAATATGTAATTAAATTTTGAATGAGTATGGTTGTTTTGATTTCTATAAAAGAATGTATATTGTTGTGAAAGTAGGGAGTATAATGGATGATTTGCTGAATCAGATTCGAAGAATGTAACATATTAATTATGAATTTATATATCTCTCGGGTATTACCTACCCGTTAAAAAATTTTCACAATTAATATTTTGTACAAAAGAATTTTATTACAGTCTTTATGAATATATATATATATATATATATATATATATATATATATATATATATATATATATATATATATATATATATATATATATATATATATATATATATATATATATATATATGTATATTTTCTTCAGATGTAACATAGATTTAATGAGTTAATGTTAAATTAAACTCATTTGATTTACGGTTGAAACTAGAATTGAATAATCCCTAAAGGCTTTAAAAAGTACATAACTTTTACGCAGTATTTCTTTAATGACATTGAAATTATGAATCAATACTTTGTTATTTGTTGATGTATGATGTTCGGTTCGTGGAATTCTTGTGAATTTCGCAAAGTACGAATGATGTTATCTGAAAAGTTTCGGGTACATCGATGATGAAAGTGTAAAATCAAATATATACTTGATTTATTATGAATTGGAATTTGTTGAATTTCAACAGAGATTGTAGTTAACGCTGGTTAAGTTGCGGCCGAAGGACGTACATTATTGCATATTTGTAATATGAATTAACCGAGTAGTTAAGATTCACACACAATAGCTTAGCACGGAAAGATTTATTTCAATATATATATATATATATATATATATATATATATATATATATATATATATATATATATATATATATATATATATATATATAAAATATACATATAATTTCTTCAGAGGGAATGAGTTAATTCTTCATAACTCGTTGATACAATATACACGTTATTGATTCATAATGATGTCCACAGTGATTCTTGAACTGATGGAGTTTGTGATGTTATCTGTGTTGTTGATTCGGATGTTGACTGTACTGACGATGCTGGTAACGCTAAAGGTACTGTTGATGCTGTTGGTAAAGCAAGTTTAGCTTGTTAATCACACACCATTTTTGTCAGGGTTTCTTCTATCATTTTGGTTCGCTTAACTGATTTATGGTTAGGGCTAGATTAGATAATCTCTAAGACTTTAGAGATTACATAATCGCCGCGGAATGTTTCTCCAATGAAGTTATGAATTAATACTTCGTCAGTTATTGTTGTTGGTACTCCTTGGTATCTATGGTGCGTATGACGTTGATGCTCGTGGGACAGATTGTGAAGTTGAGGTTTACGACGCGGTTGTGGTTGGAGGTGATAATGGTACTTTTGGCGTTGATGATGGTGGTACTGGTTATGCTGCTGATGCTGCTGCTGGTGTTTGTAATCTCTGCACCATATTCTCCAAAGCCACTACCCGAACGCGAAGCTCGTTGACTTCTTCTATTACACCGGGGTGATTGTCGGTTCGGACGAGCGGATAAATAAAATCTAAAATTTGATGTAATATATAATCGTGACTAGATACTCTGGAAATGAGCGAGAAAATGGTGTTTCGGACAGGTTCGCTAGTAAGTGCTTCAGGTTCTTCGTCAAGAGGGCAATGTGGTGGATGGAAGGGATCACCTTCTTCTTGTCTCCAATGATTGAGGAGGCTAGGAACCATCCTCAATTCATCCAGAATAGGTGATGACTGATTGGTTGATCTATTCCGATCACACTGCTTTCGGAGCTTGAATGGGATTCCATTTCGGAATCTGAGTGACTTGAACTGATGACGAATTCCATTTCGTACGATTGGATAAAGGATTTTTTTTTTCGATATGAAATGATTTTGGCTAACGGATGGTATTCTAATTATATATATATATATATATATATATATATATATATATATATATGTGTGTGTGTGTGTGTGTGTGTGTGTATATATATATATATATGTGTGTGTATATATATATATATATATATATATATATGTGTGTGTGTGTGTATATATATATATATATATATATATATATATATATAGATCAAAAGATTTCGTAGATTACGGAGGACTTTGCGGGATATGTCAGGCAAAGTTTAAAGTAACAGATACGATAAGATATGATTTAGCAGATATGCTAAGATATGAGTTTTTGTCTATACACTATTCATGCAATCAATGCAGCAAGACGTGTCTTGGACTAAAAATGATAAGCAGGTAATTTCCTGAGGATGATAAGTAGTTAATTTTCGACACAAAATGATAAGTAAAACTTTTGACATGCAGACACGATCGAAGTCCAGGCTCACTAATGCATCCTATCGACTTATCAATTAGACACACTAATGCAAACCTGGTTCGCTAAGACCACCGCTCTGATACCAACTGAAAGGACCCGTTCATATACATTATAAACGATTCACAATAGTTGATTACATTGCGAGGTATTTGACCTCTATATGATACATTTTACAAACATTGCATTCGTTTTTAAAAGACAAACTTTCTTTACATCGAAAATTGACAGGCATGCATACCATTTCATAATATCCACTATCCAACTATAAATTGATTTAATAATAATCTTTGATGAACTCAATGACTCGAATGCAACGTTCTTCGAAATATGCTATGAAAGACTCCAAGTAATATCTTTAAAATGAGCAAATGCACAGCGGAAGATTTCTTTAACACCTGAGAATAAACATGCTTTAAAGTGTCAACCAAAAGGTTGGTGAGTTCATTAGTTTATCATAATCATTTATTTCCATCATTTTAATAGACCACAAGAATTTCATTTCCAGTTCTCATAAATATACGTCCCATGCATAGAGACAAAAATAACCATTCATATGGTGAACACCTGGTAACCGACATTAACTAGATACATATAAGAATATCCCCTATCATTCCGGGATCCTCCTTCGGACATGATATAAATTTCGAAGTACTAAAGCATCCGGTACTTTGGATGGGGTTTGTTAGGCCCAATAGATCTATCTTTAGGATTCGCGTCAATTAGGGTGTCTGTTCCCTAATTCTTAGATTACCAGACTTTAATAAAAAGGGGCATATTCGATTTCGATAATTCAACCATAGAATGTAGTTTCAATTACTTGTGTCTATTTCGTCAAACATTTATAAAAGCGCATGTATTCTCAGTCCCAAAAATATAAAGGGTAAAAAGGCAAATGAAACTCACCATACTGTATTTCGTAGTAAAAATACATATAACGTCATTGAACAAGTGCAAGGTTGGCCTCGGATTCACGAACCTAAATTAATTATATATATTTATATGTTGGTCAATATTTGTCTAACAAATTAGGTCAAGTCATAGTGTACCACAATCCTAATGCTCGAGACTAATATGCAAAAGTCAACAAAAGTAAATTTGACTCAAAATAATTTCTAAAAATTTATACATGATTAATATATAGTTTAAATATCGTCGTTTTATATTTTTAAATATTTTTTAAAAGATTTATTTTAGTAAATAATATAATTTATTTATTAATAAATAAAATTTTATATTAAATTTATATAATAAAATATACTTTTATATATATTAAGTAATAAAATTTATAGAGTTCATTTAATATCATAAAGATAATATGATAGGTATTATTAAAGTAAGTTATTACACGTAGTAAAATATGTTTGTATCACATATTTATTTGATAAAATAATATCTATAATGATAGTAAGTAAAAGTTGTATTATTTTGTAATAATAATAATTATTATAAAAATATCAATATTTATAATTACTAAGATGACATTATGATAAAACGATAATTCTAATTATGATAACTTTAATATTTACGATAATTTTTAATATTATCTGTAAAATAATAATTCTATTTAAAATAATAATAATAATGATATTTTATAGTAACAATGACATTTCTATTAAAATGATAATTTTTGTTAAAATGATAGTTTTAATACTAACGATACTTTTAATAATAATAGTAATGATAAAAATAATAAGAACGATAATTTTATCTAAATCAATATCTTATAATATTTTAATTTCATCATGATACTCTTACTCATTATTTCCTAATCGTTTCGTTTAATAGCTTTTAATCGTCTTTTATATCATGTTCATAATAATGATAATAATAGTAATCAAAATAATTAGGTGTTACAAATATTTGTTTTAATTACACTAATATTAATAATGATAGTTACTATAACATTATTAACGATAATACTAATAATTATCTTAATGATAATATAGTAATAATAATAATAACAATAAAAATAACCATTTTTAAATAATGATATATATATTAATAATGATACTAATAATAATACTAATAATAATAATAATAATAATAATAATAATAATAATAATAATAATAATAATAATAATAATAACAATAATAATAATAATAATAATAATAATAATAATAATAATAATAATAATTGGATATTAATAATAATACTAATTATAACTTTAACGATAATAACGATAGTAATAATAAAAAAAATAACAATTTTTAATGATAAATCCCTTTTATTGATAAAGATAATAATAATCATAATAATAAGATAAAACTAGAACGACGATAATAATAATCATTTTTAATAAAAATATCGAGAATTCAATTGATTATAACTTCTAATCCGTTCATCGAAACCATTCGATATCTAAAGGAAAAGTTCTTAATTTTTCGCTAGCTTTCCAAGGACATGCATATCTTTTACCTTATCTCAACCGCAAGTGTAACTAATTCAAGATTCAACCTAACCTGTCTAAGGGCAATATCAAAAGTACAAGCATGCATAATCCTAAATACTCGAGCACTAGTCAGGGATATACTATTAGTATGTAAAAGTTAAATTATGAGTACTCACGTATCAATATTGAGATTCAATATTGCAGGAAAGGTACGTAGACGCAACGGAAATGATAAACACTATATTGACCTCACGAGCATACCTATGAACCATACTCAATCACCTCCATAGCTATAACCCATAATTTCCTTAATCCTATCCTACTCGAAATACAATTTTGAAACCACTCGGACAGCACTCCGTCGTAATATTTTATGTATACTAATAATATCTTGAAATAATACGGAGTAAATATATATATGTAAATCGATTGAGAGAGTTTAGAGAAAAATATTTTCAAGTTTCTATGAAATAATGAAATCTATTGAATTCTATTTATAATAGATTTTTGAATTATTAAAGTGAATTATTAAAGTATGAATTATTAAAGTGAATTATTAAAGTATGAATTATTAAAGTGAATTATTAAAGTATGAATTATTAAAGTGAATTATTAAAGTATGAATTATTAAAGTGAATTATTAAAGTATGAATTATTAAAGTACGAATTATTAAAGTGAATTATTAAAGTTAAAGTAAAGTAAAGGTAAAGTTTAAGTATAGTAAAAGTATAAAACTATATACGTATAATACGCGTATAAATATATATAATATTAATTTAAATCGTTATATATATTTAACAAAATAAAATATAAATATCGTTATCTTTATCATACTAGTTAAGTAATGAGTTGTCAAAAGTGGTTCTAGATATTTATAAAAGTTATATACGTTTTAATAATAAAGTTCTTTTTAAACTGAAAACGTTTTTGTACGTTTGAAACTAAATAGCTCAATCGAGTCTTTATGAGATTCAATCTTCCACTATCCTTTGTCTAGTTCTCAATGATTGGCAATTTGTTCTTATTTATAAATCACTTTACCATTTTCCGAATATTGTTAAAATGGAAAGATTTCTCAAATCAACGTGGGCCTTTCAACAGAGACTTGTAATCATAATTCAATATATCTGATAATTCAATCATTTGATCTTATCTTCTAATTCCATTGATAAACATTTTGAAATAGATACAATCATATAAAGTATTTAATCTAATATTTTGTTTACGTTTCAAGTTATAATATATATACACATATACATATATAATCATATTCGTTTAATGGTTCGTGAATCGTTGGAACTTGGTCGAGGTTGAATGAATGTATGAACATAGTTTAAAATTCTTGAAATTTAACTTAACAAATATTGCTTATCGTGTCGGAAACATATAAAGATTAAAGTTTAAATTTGGTTGAAAATTTCCGGGTTGTCACACTTAAAGTAGACTTTGAAAAAGTTTATGATTCACTTAATTGGTCATACCTTGATAACATGTTATCCAAGTTGGAATTTGGAGATAAATGAAGAATGTGGATTGGGATGTGTTTAAAAGCATGGTCGGACATCAATTTTGGTCAACGAAAGTCCAACTAATGAGTTCACAATTGAATGAGGTCTTAGCCAAGTCATTTCTATTTCTTATTATCATGGAAGGACTTCATCATGATCTAAAAATGGCGGTCGATTCATGTATTGTAGAGTCAATTATGTAATTAAGGATTTATTTATGACAAAATAATGATATTTGTGAAAAATAACACCTTTTGTCTCAAGGTGTTAGTTGAGGTGTTTTTGGCGGATTATACTTGTTCGGTGCTTAAAAGTCATAAAAGTTGGTATCGGTTCGAGTCTGGAATCAAAGTTAAAGTTCAAGTAATTTTTCAAGCCAGAATGATATTTTTGAGGCTCCCATTCATTAGATTTGGCTCCGGTTCTCGAGGACCATATCGATCATTTTTCGCATCGTTAGAGCTTGATAAAGTGAAAGCGAACCTCCATTTGGAAGGATCGCGAACGCGTGGTATATGGGCACGGCAACTCGCAAACGTGAGACATCAGGTGGGGATGTTTTGCTTTTAATCCGAATTTCAAACAATTTTAGGGCATAACTTGTTTTAGGTCGTTTGAGAGCTAAAGGTGGGCGATTTTGGTGATTCAAAAGCCATTATTCACCAAATCTAAAGAGTTTAACATAGAGCTTGAAGATTGGATCATTATATCATCATTGGTACATTAGTTATCATTAATTCTAGTGATTTAAATATGAATTCTTTTGTTATCATGTGTTTGATTGATTATATAATGAACATGCTAGGCTAAAAACCTTTGTGTTTACTGAGATGTGAATCTCTTGTGTGTTGGATTGTCTTATCTTTTGGATTATAATGTTTAAATGATTTTTAATGCTTGAGTTTGATCAAAAGATTTGTTACTTTAATTTAATTATATAGATTGTTGACAAGTGAAAGTGAGTTAATTGGTGATAAACAATTTTTACTTCAACACTTACGTGATATAGACAATCAAACAAGTAATTTTAAGTGATTGTTTTATTTGTTTAATTGGTGATTGGATGGTAATTTAATATCACAATTGTGTAATTGCATCGAGTGGTCATTATAGTTAGGATTTTATATAACTTTAATCCAGGTTGAATCTCAATAACTTAATCAAACTTGATTTGGTCGTTTGAATGAGATTAATCTGAATTAGTCATGTTTGATTGATTGGATTACAAATTATCAAACGTTTAATCGGTTTTAACTTTAAAAGACAATCCACATTAATTGCGAATCATGTGAGTGAACATTGCTTTCTCCATCCGATTTTCGTTTATTTTATTCTACGCATATTAATTTAATCAAAATTCAATATTCACAACTTTTATTTAGAATAATTATTAGTTATTTGAATTCTGAACATGTTGCTCCCCGTGGACGAATCTGTACTTACTAGATATTTTACTACATTGATCAGAAATAGTTGTCTGGTTTTTGTGATAAAAACAATTAGTTTCGTTCATTAAATTTCGGTGTGATAACACACATTAAGGTGCACATGGTAGCAATGGACGCAATCAAAAGATTTATGAGAGAACAGTGGCGAATCTAGGATGAAAATCGAATGGGGTCCTAATATTTTTTTTCAAAGTACTCACCATAATTAATAGTTGCTTACCTTTAAAAAAATCATACATCCTACAAATATATGGGTTCCCATATGTAAATTTAGTGGTGTCTTATCCGATTTTGAGGATATATAATACAGAGTAATAAAAAAAAAATTAATGTAGTAGGGTCATGGGACCCCATGACCCAAGCTTTGGATACGCCCCCGTGAGAGAAACTATCAAATGGATTGCTCTTGATGATTTTCATATGCGCCTGGAAGCACTAAAGAATATGATTGGTCTGTAGCACCAAACCAATATGTTGAAGGCCTAGAATTCATGTCAATGCTTCAAGTTATTCCTAATCATGAAGGATTTATGTTTGCTAATTTCAAGTACGAAAAGATATTAATTAGAGCATCAAACTTCAAGAGGTACTCTGAAGGCACCCTAAAATATGCTCTAAAATTCTTGAAGCTCAAATTTGAATATTGGTTAAAAACTGATGTAGAGAAGAACATTGTTCGTGCTAACAAAACTGCAAAGCCAGCTGAACATTCAAAAGAACATCAAGCGGTAGAAACGTTGGAAGGATTCAAGAAGAAAATAACCTTCAAAGGGACAAAACATTGTGAAGGTTTAAAGTTCAATCTCAGCTGGATTTAACCATTCGAGATAGTTTTAAGATTAGGAACGCCAAGGGTTTACAATCGACATCAACCGGTGGAGGGGGATTTTTAGAACCCCAGGTTTTGTATATGTATAGTATAGATTGTATAATAAGCCTAGTTGTAAGAAAAAAAATAGGGAAGCTGGTTTAGGTAAAAAAAATGATGTGAACGCACTTATTTAAACGACAACGAATTAGGCTTTTTTTCTTTTTTGGAGGGGCTCCCTTCTAAATAAACTTTAATGACCGACACCACGTTACAACTTATCTTATTTTTCATATGGTAGGATACAATTGAAAAATTAAAAGTTTATATACTACTAGTGAAATAACCCGTGGAATTACGGGTTTGTTTAAACGAAACAATTAGTGACACGTTGCTGCGGAGGTAGCTAAATTACTTATCCGCTATATACGGAAAAGGCATGTTGTAGCGGACAAACCTTAGTTGAAAAAAAATTCTTGGTATTAAGTGAATGTAAATGCTAAAGTCATTTATTTTAATGACCTGTGGAACCATGGATTCGACTAAGAAACTTGTCGTTGTTTTTACAAATATATAGAGACATGTATTTTCACATACGTATTTAATGTTGTTAATCTCGTAAATAGAATTCATATTTGAGTATTGATAATATGATAATTATAATTATAATTTTTTATAAAAACAAATAATAATAATAATAAAGTTTGCTCAAAATTGAGTACTTATATTTTTAATAATAATAATTAGTAAATAATAAATGTTTTTTGAAATTTTTTTAGAAACTTAAAATAAAATTATTATATAAAGTTTGTAAGACCCGAATAATTATTGTACAGCAGTGTAAATAGGGTACATGAAGTGTGGGTGACTTTGTGTAATTAAACAGAAGTCAGAAACTGTCCAGGCAAAGGTGCGCATGGCGCACTGGTTACTGTAGCCGGATTCTGTTTCTTTTAATGAGATATTTTGGAAGGGCTTTTTGGTAAATTCACTTGGGGACGAGTTAAAGGCTACCAGATCAGTAAGTTGAAATGCCCCGTTCATATACATTATAAATGATTCACAATAGTTGATTTCATCGCGAGGCATTTGACCTCTATATGATACAATTTTCAAACATTGCATTCGTTTTTAAAAGACAAACTTTCTTTACAACGCAAGTTGACGGCATGCATAATATATCCAACTAAAATTGATTTAATAATAATCTTGATGAACTCAACGACTCGAATGCAACGTCTTTTGAAATATGTCATGAATGACTCCAAGTAATATCTCTAAAATGAGCAAATGCACAGCGGAAGATTTCTTTCATACCTGAGAATAAACATGCTTTCAAGTGTCAACCAAAAGGTTGGTGAGTTCATAGGTTTATCGTAAACAATAAAATTCATCATTTTAATAGACCACAAGATTTAAATACAGTACACCTATCTCGTGTACAAAACCATATTTCATAATGCTTAGCAGAGTAGGTTCGTATCCTTTTCTCCCCCGTAGGTTGCCTCTCGATTTTTAATAACTTTCATAAACATAATCTCATATCAGGCATTTCGCACGGCATAGAGATAAAAGTCATTCATACGAACTACAAACACCTGGTAATCGACCTTAACAAAATGCATCTAGAATATCCCCCGCATACCAGCATTCCGCACGGTCATGCAAAAAGCATACAATCAGGCCACTCTTTTAAATATGATGGTTGTGTACACCTCACAAACAGATCATATCTTTTAAAGCTGGCGGTTGTATACCTATTTCGAAGTATTAAAGCAGTTCAAATTCTCTGACTGAGGCTGGTTAGTGCCCATAGATTTATCTTTAGGATTCGCGTCAATTAGGAGCCCGGTTTCCTAATTCTTAGATTACCAGACTAAAAGGGGTGATATCCGGTGTACTCATAACTCATTCGTAGAATGTTTTTAAGTACTTGTGTCTATTTCGTCAAATATTTATAAAATCATCTCAGTTCAAAAATATAGATTTCAAAGGCATTTAATAAAGTAGTTGTAAAACAGTTAAAGCAGCGCATGTATTATCAGTCCCAAAATGTAAAGAGTAAAAGGGAATCAAATGAACTCACATAATGTATTTTGTAGTAAAAATACATATGACGAAATTGAACAACTGAACAATGCAGGATTGGCCTCGGATTCACGAACCTATATCATTTATATCTATATTAACACATATAATTGAAATCGAACGAAGTTTAATATTATTAGTGATATATTTGTTATTTTAGTAAATTATATGTTATATGTATTAAATATGATTTTATGTAACTAATTGTTATTTGATAAATTAATATAAATGTATTAGCTTATAATAATAATACAATAATAGTAATAATTTTTAATAATAAAAATAATTACAATAATAATAATCATGATAATAATAATATTATTAGTCGTAATCAAAATAATGATAATAAAAATATGGTTAGTAAAAATAATAATAATGATTGTAAAATAATGATACATATAATACTAATATTAGTTTTTAATAAAATGCTAAGTTTAATAATAACTATAATGAAAATATTAATTAGTGAATATAATAATTAATACTTACTAATAATAATAATATTAATAATAATAATAATAATAATAATAATAATAATAATAATAATAATAATTATAATAATAATAATAATAATGATAAAGATAATAATAAGATAATAATAATAATGAATAAATAAATATGTAACTACCTCAAAGAAGTAGCCCTTAAAAAAATGCCCAAGTCCGGGTTTGAACCCGCGACTTCCCGCTAACCCGATAACAACCTAAACCATTCCTATGTCTCCGCTTTTCTGTTATATTTACTAGTTTATATTCTTTTATCTCATCATCATCAACATCAACTTTATCATCATCATCGCTAATCATAATATCATCACACTCATCATTTTATTATCATCTTACATCATCAATTATGATTCGCTTATCACCATTACCATTATATCATCTATATCATTACGGTTATTATAATCATAACCGTATATCATAATTATCCCTCCATAATCCTAACATCATCTAGCTATTATCATTCTCATCTAACATTACCAACCTTTCGATCATAAACATCTATATCATAAAATCATATCAATCTCATTATCCTTAACACCATCATTAACGTGATCATAATCACCATAGCATAATCATCACGAGCCTATCATAAACATTCTTTTTCCCATGATCATCACCAATATAACCCGGTCATCATTCTAATCTTCACCATCATCATAAATATGCCCTCGTGACACCATTATCATATATTATCATTAAGATCATCATCATCTCCATCATCATCCTCCATCATCACCATGATCATGTCACCATGACCATCATCATCTTATCATATCATCTTGCATCATCGATGTCACTGAATCATTATCATCATCATGTTAACATCATCCACTTCATCGAGTCATCTAACAACATCATCATCCTACTCGTAGTTTCAAGGCCCAACAATAAGCAAATACTACGGTCCAACCTAACAGTTTAAAGCCCACGTAATACAAACCAAATGGGTATCGGCCCAAAAGGAGTTTATAGTTCGAAGATTTAAAAAAAAAAAACGAGATAAATCTCAATCCTTTATTAAATTAAAATTAGGGTTATATGGTTGTTGGGTTGTCGGCCATAAGAAGAAAATAAACATGAAGTAGGAAACAGAAAGCAACAACGTGGCAGTCTCCATCATAAAAGTGTTCCTAAAAATCCCAAATTTTTAGCTTAAGTATAATTAATTATTTCACTCATTAACTGTTTTAAAACTGATCAAAAAAGTACGGTAATTATTTATTTTCTATTCCATTTAATATGTACGGAGTATTAACATTTAATCTAAAAAGGTAAAAAAATATATTTACCAAACCTAAAATCTTTGTAATCGATTTACAGTTCAACTTTTATTTTAAATCTTCATAACATGTATTGAATCTATATGAACATTAATGAAATGTCAACCGAGTATTATAATCGTTTACTATTTAAGTTCGAAATTATTTATTTTCAATACACTATATGAATGTATAATATAGATATAAATTAATATCAAGTTTTATTATATAACTAAATATATTAAATATATATTTTCAAATAAATAAATTTAATATTTAATCTTATATAGTTACAATTAATATTCATGTATATATGTATCTATTTACAACTAGTTGTTCGTGAATCGTCGGAAATAGTTAAAGGTCAAATGAATATATGAACATCGTTCCAAAATTTTCTAGACTCAACATTACATACTTTGCTTATCGTATCGAAATCATATAAAGAGTAAGGTTTAAATTTGGTCAAAAATTTCCGGGTCGTCACATAAGTGGAGTGTCATAACTCCATTATCACCTACCTTTATCCATTCCACTTGAATTCTAGAGAGAGAGAGGAGAGATCTTGAGTGAGAAAGCTCAAATCTAAGAGGAAGAAGTTGATTTCGGGTCAAAGCGTGTGTGTTAAAGTTGTTCATCTAATCTCTAGCTATGTTGTGATTGTGGTGGTATGCTCTAATCTTGATTTTCCTTATTTTAATTTGTTTAAGGGTTAGGGTTTGAGTTAGTGATGAACATAAAACCCATATTTGGTGATTTTGGGTGTTCTTGGGTAAGATTGGGTCATGAGGACTCAAAGTTGACTAACCTAGGATTTTGAAATGATAAATGTGTTTATGTGTCATAATTGGTTAGTTAATTACTAGCACACCTAGTTATTTAGCAAATGGGTGTTGTTTGGGTTTGAGGATGACTCAAAATGGGTGTGTTGGTCTTAAAATGTTCAAAGTGTTAATGATTGACCTAGTTGGGAAATATGGGTATGAAATACCCTAATTGTGTATTAGTTAGTGTTGTTAGACCTTAATCACTAGCTTTGAGTGATTTATGATGCTCTTGACCTTAAAGGGGCGGTTTTGGCGATAATGGGGCATTTAATGCATTTAAGTCATTAAATGCACATAAGTGAATTGTTGGTATTTAGTCCAACTAGTTTGTGTGTTGATTGAGTACTTATTATATTAGGTACTTTGCTTTGAAGCTTGCGAAAGTGTAAAACCGTCACCGAATCGTTAAGGTGAGTAGAATAATTATATGTGTAGGTATATAATGTATTTATTTGTGTAGCGTGAGATGTGAAGTGTCGATGTGTTAAGACACCACGATCACGTGACGAGTGAAGTGTCGATGTGCTAAGACATTACTCCATGTAAGGTAACGAGTGAAGTGTCGATGTGTTAAGACACCACTCGGGGTGAAGTATCGACGTGTTAAGATGCCACCCAAGGTAAGATGAAGAGTGAAGTGTCGATGTGTTAAGACTCCACTCGAGGTGAAGTGTCGACGTGTTAAGATGCCACCTCAAGTAATATGAAGAGTGAAGTGTTGATGTGTTAAGACACCACTCGGGGTGAAGTATCGACGTGTTAAGATGCCACCTCTGGGATTAGTATACGACGTGTTAAGTACTCTAATGGTTGTTATGAACACCGATGGAAAATTTGAGTACCATCCCTTGTACGATTGGTTAACCATGATTATTCTGTTGTAGCGTAAGCATATTATATCGTACGAGTTATATATATGCTATTTTATTGCTAGCTTGTGGTATTGGAGGTTAATGCCTTGTATTTGAGATGAAAAGCTAATTGGGTTGCTAGCATGTATGCGGTATGTGTGTAAGTGTTTGCATTGGTATTGTATATGTACGTGTATAATTATTTCATTCACTAAGCGTTTTGCTTACCCTCTCGTTGTTTACCTTTTTATAGGCTCAGGCGTGGACAAGGGTAAGGGCGTTTGTTTGGATTAGTGATCCCGCACTTGTTAGGAGAAGCTTTTTGGGATGATTAGCATTTGAAGTTCGACCGAGAATTGGGTAGTTTAACCCCCAAACATCATGCTCTAGTGTCGTTTGGAAATTAAACTAATTCGGTTGAAACTTGTATTTTGTACGAAACTCGTAATTTTGGGCATATGTGGATCCGGTGTCGTAAAACTCCTTTTATTATTAGAATGCGTTAGTTTTACATATTATAACATGTTGTGAAAAGCGTTTCGTCTAAATACGTCGGAAAGTGGGTGATCTTTTTTGGAAAAATGGCAAATCTGGACAGAAGCTGCCAGGCAGCCTGCGCGCCGCGCACAGGATGGGCTGCGCGCCGCGCCCCCAGTCTGGGCAGTCTTGTTTGAAAATTTTTTTTATGGTCTATTTTTGGTTGGATAATGGGTTGGGTTGTTACAAGTGGTATCAGAGCATGGTCTAAGGGATTTAGGCGACTTGAGATAGGTGCCTAGACTTAGACTTTAATGTGTATGCGTTTAATGCGGGACTTGTAGGAGACGGGTCGGACCGGGAGTTGGTTAGTGCGTAGGATTATGTGAACTAACCTTGCGCTAATTGTTTTGTGTCGTGTTAGCAATAATCAAGCGAGATAGACGTTGAACTAGCAAGTTAATACAACATGCTCGCGTAACAATGATTAGCTACCATTGTTACGGGTTCAAATCGTGTCAAACAAGCGATGTACGACGATTGTTGAGCAAGATGGGGTAGTGTGGTATATATATATATATATATATATATATATATATATATATATATATATATATATATATATATATGTGTGTGTGTGTGTGTGTGTGTGTGTGTGTGTATGTGTGTGTGTTATGTCCTTTCGTTTCGTTGTTTAATCTATTCCGTTTTATAGAATGAAGACGAGAAACGGACCCGAAAATGATAATGGAGGTAAGAGCAAGGAATCCGAGTTTACAGCCAAGGTTGAGGCCATCTTTAAACGTCAAAAGGCGGAGTTTCTAGAAGATTTTAAGAAGATGTTCCTAGATACTATTGACGAGCAACTAGTCAATGTAGTAAAGGAACAAATTAAGGCCATTCTTCACGAAGATAATGTGGGAAGACGGGACTTTTTCTATAAGAATTTCAAGGATTCTCGACCTCCCACCTTTGAAGGTGAACGAGACCCTCTTAAGAGTGCCTGTTGGATCTCCGATATGGAGGGGCCTTCCGTACTTGTGAATGTCCTCTCGATAAGAAGACAAGTTTATGGTGAAGAACAATGCATGGAATTCACTTGGGATGAATTCAAGGCGAAATTTTTCGACGAGTACCGAACTTCGGCCGGTCTTACAAGGCTTAAGGATGAGTTGTGTTCCTTGAGGCAAGGGTCGATGGATTTGAACACTCTCAAATTCGTGTTTTTGTCCAAGACTCAATTTTGCCCGGAGTATGTCGGGAATGATAAAATGTTGTAGGAAGACTTCTATTGAATCTTAAATGATAGTTATCAAGAGAAGATTAGTGTAAATGTGGTGAAAAGCTTTGATGAGTTGTTCAATATGGCCAAAGGTTTTGAGGCGCTCGTGTTGAGGAAGAGTGACTTTACTTTTGGCAAAAGAAAGATAGAACGTTCGAGCCATTCGAACTTTTCAAACAAAAAGAACAAGAAGGGTTTAGAGAGTGTTGGTAGTGTGAAGAAGGGTGCTTCCGGAGATTTTTCTTATGCGTGCTACAATTGTGGAAAAAAGGGCCATATGACACGTGAATGTCCGAAACCATCATCTACAACCAAGCTTACTTGTTTTAATTGTGGTAAAGAAGGGCACCGAAGGACAGAGTGTCCCGATTTGCGGGGTGATAATGTTAAGCGGCTAGAGAAGGCGGCAGGCACGGCTAGGGGTCTTAACTACTTGATGACCAATGATAAGGCCAAACAATCCAACGAAGTTATCTCAGGTACTTTCACGGTTAATCCTAATCCGGCAAGGATACTTTTTGATAGTGTTGCTAACTTGTCATTTGTGTCGCCAAAATTTGTGCCTAAACTTAATAAACCGTTAGCTAAGTTAAGTCGTCCGGTAGAAGTCAAAATAGCGGACGGCAAGACGGTGCTAGTGGTTGATGTGTGTAAAAATTGTAATGTTGTGTTTGATGTCAAAAACTTTAAAATTGATCTCATCCCGATGACTTTGGGAGATTTTGATATCGTGGTTGGTATGGATTGGCTCGATCATAATAGAGCCGATTGTAGTGACCCGAACTTTTCCATGAGTATATATTAAATGAAAACTATATTTGTATGATTAAA
Source organism: Rutidosis leptorrhynchoides (assembly GCF_046630445.1). Taxonomy (NCBI): domain Eukaryota; kingdom Viridiplantae; phylum Streptophyta; class Magnoliopsida; order Asterales; family Asteraceae; genus Rutidosis; species Rutidosis leptorrhynchoides. The sequence goes on from NC_092335.1 coordinate 276,726,423, forward strand.
TGTTTTCAACATGTTAAGCAATCAAACTTGTTAAGACTTGATTATTTGAAATGAGTTTCATGTAGACAATTGACCACCCAAGTTGACCGGCGATTCACGAACGTTAAAACTTGTAAAAATTATATGATGATATATATATATGGATATATATATAGTTAACATGATATTATGATAAGAAAGTATCTCACTAGGTATATTAACAATGAGTTATATACAAAAAATGAGACTATTGAATTAAGAAAACTCGAAACGATAAATATAATGATTATCGTTATAACAACGTCTTACTAAATACATATGTATCATATTAAGATACTAATACACTATGTTTAACATCATGAAATGATAATTACATATATCATTAAGTGTATTAACAATGAAATACACGAGTAAGATGAGACTACTAACTTAAGGATTTCGAAACAATACATATATGTAACGATTATCGTTGTAATAATATTTTACACACATATATATGATATTAAGATATATTAATACACCATGTTAACATGTTAACATATCAATTTAACATCTCATTTAAGTGTAATAACAATGGATCAATTACATTTAACAAGATCTTAAAGGTTACGAAACAACACTTACATATAACGACTAACGATGACTTAACGACTCAGTTAAATGTATATACATATAGTGTATTAAGATGTATTAATACACTTTTGGAAGACTTCATGACATATATCAAAGTACTTCTACTTAACAAAAATGCTTACAATTACATCCTCATTCATTTTCATCAACAATTCTACTCGTATGCACCTGTATTCGTACTCGTACAATACACAGCTTCTAAGATGTATATAATATTGGTATATACACTCAATCATCAGCTATTTAGTAGCCCATGTGAGTCATTAAACATGTGGGAACCATCATTTGGCAACTAGCATGAAATATCTCACAAAATTACAAAAATATTATAAATCATTCATGAATTATTTACATGAAAACAAACTTACACATCCTTTATATCTAATCCATATACCAATGACCAAAAATACCTATAAACACTTTCATTCTTCAATTTCTTCATCTAATTGATCTCTCTCAAGTTCTATCTTCAAGTTCTAAGTGTTCTTCATAAATTCTATAAGTTCTAGTTTCATAAAATCAAGAATACTATCAAGTTTGCAAGATTACTTCCAAGCTTTCTAATCCAATCCAAGTAATCATCTAAGCTCAAGAAATCTTTCTTATTTATAGTAAGATATCTTTCTAATACAAGGTAATACTCATATTCAAACTTTGATTCAATTTCTATAACTATAACTATCTTATTTCGAGTGGAAATCTTACTTGAACTTGTTTTCGTGTCATGATTCTACTTCAAGAATTTCAAGCCATCTAAGAATCCTTTGAAGCTAGATCAATTTTTGTTACTTCCAGTAGGTTTACCTACTAAACTTGAGGTAGTAATGATGTTCATAACATCATTCGATTCATATATATATAACTATCTTATTCGAAGATTTAAACTTGTAATCACTAGAACATAGTTTAGTTAATTCTAAACTTGTTCGCAAATAAAGTTAATCCTTCTAACTTGACTTTTAAAATCAACTAAACACATGTTCTATATCTATATGATATGCTAACTTAATGATTTAAAACCTGAAAACATGAAAAACACCGTAAAATCGAACATGCGCCGTTGTAGTAACATCGCGGGCTGTTTTGGGTTTGATAATTAAAAGCTATGATAAAATTTGATTTAAAAGTCGTTATTCTGGGAAAATGATTTTTCTTATGAACATGAAACTATATCCAAAAATCATGGTTAAACACAAAGTGGAAGTATGTTTTTCAAAATGGTCATCAAGATGTCGTTCTTTCGACGGAAATGACTACCTCTTTAAAAAATGACTTGTAACCTGTATTTCTGACTATAAACTTATATTTTTTCTGTTTAGATTCATAAACTTAAGCTCAATATGAAACCATAGCAACTTGAATCACTCAAAATGGATTTGAAACGAAGAAATAACGGGTAAAACAAAATTGGATAAATTTGCTAGTTTTAGCTACGAAAATTTTGTAACAAATCTAGACTAAACATATCCTAAATAATTTATATTTTATTATACATATTATGAAATCTTGGGATACCATAGACTCGTATACAATGTTTTGACATATCATATCGACTCATCTATATATATATATATATATATATATATATATATATATATATATATATATATATATATATATATATATATATATATATATATATATATATTTCGGAACAACCATACACTCTATATGAAGTAATGTTTGAGTTAGCTATACAGGGTTGAGGTTGATTCCAAAATAATATATATACTTTGAGTTGTGATCGAGTCTGAGACTTGTAGACACTGGGTCGTGGATTGATTCGAGATAATATATATTGCTTTATTTTCTGTACATCTAACTGTAGACAACTAGTTGTAGGTTACTAACGAGAACTGCTGACTTAACAAACTCAAATCATTAAAACGTAATAAAAATGTTGTAAATATATTTTGAACATACTTTGATATATATGTACATATTTGTTATAGGTTCGTGAATCGACCAGTGGTCAAGTCTTACTTCCCGACGAAGTAAAAATCTGTGAAAGTGAGTTATAGTCCACTTTTAAAATCTAATATTTTTGGGATGAGAATACATGCAGATTTATAGATGTTTTACGAAATAGACACAAGTAATCGAAACTACATTCAATGGCTGGATTATTAAACCGAATATGCCCCTTTTTAGCTTGGTAGCCTAAGAATTAGGGAACTGGCCCATAATTGACGCGAATCCTAAAGGTAGATCTTACGGGAACTAACAACCCCCATTCTGGAATGTGGAATACTTTAGTACTTCGAGTTTATCATGTCCGATGGGTGTCCCAAAATGATGGGGATATTCTATATGCATCTTGTTAATGTCGGTTACAGGTGTTCACCATATGAATGATTTTTATCTCTATGCAGTTTGCCAAATGCCTGATATGAGATGTGATATGAAAAAAATGAAATCTTGTGGTCTATTATTATGATTTGATAATATATAGGTTAAACCTATAACTCACCAACATTTTTGTTGACGTTTTAAGCATGTTTATTCTTAGGTGATTATTAAGAGCTTACGCTGCTGCATACTAAAATAAGGACAGGATTTAGAGTCCATGTGAAATGTCCCGTTCTTATTGATTAAAAACGTTCCATATTAATTGATTTCGTTGCGAGGTTTTGACCTCTATATGAGACGTTTTTCAAAGACTGCATTCATTTTAAAATAAACCATAACCTTTATTTCATCAATAAAGGTTTAAAAAGCCTTATGTAGATTATCAAATAATGATAATCTAAAATATCCTGTTTACACACGACCATTACATAATGGTTTACAATACAAATATGTTACAACAAAATAAGTTTCTTGAATGCAGTTTTACACAATATCATACAAGCATGGACTCCAAATCTCGTCCTTATTTAAGTATGCGATAGCGGAAGCTCTTAATAATCACCTGAGAATAAACATGCTTAAAACGTCAACAAAAATGTTGGTGAGTTATAGGTTTAACCTATATATATATCAAATCATAATAATAGACCACAAGATTTCATATTTCAATACACATCCCATACATAGAGATAAAAGTCATTCATATGGTGAACACCTGGTAACCGACATTAACAAGATGCATATATAAGAATATCCCCATCATTCCGGGACACCCTTCGGATATGATATAAATTTCGAAGTACTAAAGCATCCGGTACTTTGGATGGGGTTTGTTAGGCCCAATAGATCTATCTTTAGGATTCGCGTCAATTAGGGTGTCTGTTCCCTAATTCTTAGATTACCAGACTTAATAAAAAGGGGCATATTCGATTTCGATAATTCAACCATAGAATGTAGTTTCACGTACTTGTGTCTATTTTGTAAATCATTTATAAAACCTGCATGTATTCTCATCCCAAAAATATTAGATTTTAAAAGTGGGACTATAACTCACTTTCACAGATTTTTACTTCGTCGGGAAGTAAGACTTGGCCACTGGTTGATTCACGAACCTATAACAATATATACATATATATCAAAGTATGTTAAAAATATATTTACAACACTTTTAATATATTTTGATGTTTTAAGTTTATTAAGTCAGCTGTCCTCGTTAGTAACCTACAACTAGTTGTCCACAGTTAGATGTACAGAAATAAATCGATAAATATTATCTTGAATCAATCCACGACCCAGTGTATACGTATCTCAGTATTGATCACAACTCAAACTATATATATTTTGGAATCAACCTCAACCCTGTATAGCTAACTCCAACATTCACATATAGAGTGTCTATGGTTGTTCCGAAATATATATAGATGTGTCGACATGATAGGTCGAAACATTGTATACATGTCTATGGTATCTCAAGATTACATAATATACAATACAAGTTGATTAAGTTATGGTTGGAATAGATTTGTTACCAATTTTCACGTAGCTAAAATGAGAAAAATTATCCAATCTTGTTTTACCCATAACTTCTTCATTTTAAATCCTTTTTGAGTGAATCAAATTGCTATGGTTTCATATTGAACTCTATTTTATGAATCTAAACAGAAAAAGTATAGGTTTATAGTCGAAAAAATAAGTTACAAGTCGTTTTTGTAAAGGTAGTCATTTCAGTCGAAAGAACGACGTCTAGATGACCATTTTAGAAAACATACTTCCACTTTGAGTTTAACCATAATTTTTGGATATAGTTTCATGTTCATAATAAAAATCATTTTCTCAGAATAAAAACTTTTAAATCAAAGTTTATCATAGTTTTTAATTAACTAACCCAAAACAGCCCGCGGTGTTACTACGACGGCGTAAATCCAGTTTTACGGTGTTTTTTGTGTTTCCAGGTTTTAAATCATTAAGTTAGCATATAATATAGATATAGAACATGTTTTTAGTTGATTTTAAAAGTCAAGTTAGAAGGATTAACTTTTGTTTGCGAACAAGTTTAGAATTAACTAAACTATGTTCTAGTGATTACAAGTTTAAACCTTCGAATAAGATAGCTTTATATGTATGAATCGAATGATGTTATGAACATCATTACTACCTTAAGTTTCTTAGATAAACCTACTGGAAAAGAGAAAAATGGATCTAGCTTCAACGGATCCTTGGATGGCTCGAAGTTCTTGAAGCAGAATCATGACACGAAAGCAAGTTCAAGTAAGATCATCACTTGAAATAAGATTGTTATAGTTATAGAAATTGAACCAAAGTTTGAATATGATTATTACCTTGTATTAGAATGATAAACTACTGTAAGAAACAAAGATTTCTTGAGGTTGGATGATCACCTTACAAGATTGGAAGTGAGCTAGCAAACTTGAAAGTATTCTTGATTTTATGTAACTAGAACTTGTAGAATTTATGAAGAACACTTAGAACTTGAAGATAGAACTTGAGAGAGGTCAATTAGATGAAGAAAATTGAAGAATGAAAGTGTTTGTAGGTGTTTTTGGTCGTTGGTGTATGGATTAGATATAAAGGATATGTAATTTTGTTTTCATGTAAATAAGTCATGAATGATTACTCATATTTTTGTAATTTTATGAGATATTTCATGTTAGTTGCCAAATGATGGTTTCCACATGTGTTAGGTGACTCACATGGGCTGCTAAGAGCTGATCATTGGAGTGTATATACCAATAGTACATACATCTAAGAGCCGTGTATTGTACGAGTACGAATACGGTTGCATACGAGTAGAATTGTTGATGAAACTGAACGAGGATGTAATTGTAAGCATTTTTGTTAAGTAGAAGTATTTTGATAAGTGTATTGAACTCTTTCAAAAGTGTATAAATACATATTAAAACACTACATGTATATACATTTTAACTGAGTCGTTAAGTCATCGTTAGTCGTTACATGTAAGTGTTGTTTTGAAACCTTTAGGTTAACGATATTGTTAAATGTTGTTAACCCAATGTTTATAATATCAAATGAGATTTTAAATTATTATATTATCATGATATTATCATGTACGAATATCTCTTAATATGATATATATAC